>NC_137881.1:30888038-30985538 GCF_963924005.1 Protomyctophum bolini | reverse complement strand
GGCATGTTACAACACATTCTTTGTTGTTTTGTTTTTGTTGCTTTGTAATTATTTGTTTGGTCCAAAAATATTGTGTTTGTTGTCATGATTTGTCACGACTCGAGTTGGCTTCGTATACGACGCTTAAAAAGGTATTTAAATAAATACTTTTTGAAATGTCTATGGGGGAAAAATGCATTGGGATTCATTTCCTGGGCCTGGCGTCGTCATGAAAGGGGGCGGGACTGCGACGCTCTATAGCGCAAACGTCGATCATTCTCTGCTGATTTCTGAACGTCTGCACCTTTGTTAAATTGACGCACACACGCACACCCATACACACACACACTCTTCTCTCTCTCTGTCGCTCTAATTAATCAGTCTCATGTCGCGCAGCTGCGTCTAGATTCTCCCGGCGGATCCTGCCGGGAGAAGCTGCCTATGCCATAGAAAGCATAGGTGGACTCCAGGCTACTCGCTCTGTGACTCAGAGGAGGGCTATAAGGAGTCAGGGCAGTTCAGAAACCTGCTTAACAATGACATCATTTAGCAGACGAAACTGTAAACTCTCTCTCTCTCTCTCTCTCTCTCTATCTCCCCCCACATGTTGTTAAATTACCGTGACTAAGACTACATACAGTACATTTTATGTCAATATTAACCAGAGTAAAATGTAGTTCATTGGGAGGTAAAGGGAGACGCTTTATTGTGAAGGGACCATCAATAGCTTTAGCTATTGAAAAATAGCAGATCTACAAGCTCATAGCGCGCCACCGAGTGGCGCGCTACGAGCTTGTAGGTCTGCTATTTTTGAAAAAGCGAAGAGCGACTGACATTTTTAGAATCTGATCTCAGGTCAGAATGGGTTAATCAGACCAGTGTGTGTCCAGTAGAAACCTCGTATGAATCTGATCTCAGGTGTTGCAACAGTTTTAGTGCTGCAGACTCTGCAGTACGTCGCCTGATAAAAGTTACGTTTTGATTCTTTGAACAGTCAAAACAAGATATAAAGGAACCCCGGACAGATTCAAAAGAGAGAGAGAGCAAGATAGATGGGAGTAAAGGTGGCATTGGAAATGGAAAGCAGGAAAACGATATGCACATATCCCAGTTTCGGAATACGGTGTTGGACGCAAAGAAATTAATGAATGAAGAAAAAAGTGGAATGTCCGACACATACGATGAGGAGACTGGGAGTCTCTCCTGCTGAAAAAAAGAGGCATTTTGGATATATGAATTAAGAACCCTTAAACCTTTTGGTATGAATTTGGACCTAGATATCAGACCATTCCTTTAATACACCTGCCTGACATGCCGCTCTATTATTATTATTATTATCTCTGTGTATTTTTGGTGTATTTATTGTATTTTAAACCTATCGTTTGTCAGTGTATGGCCCCTTAATTGATGTCTTTGTATCGCTCTGGAGTGGATCTTCACATATACAGCCTATTGGCTTATCAATTGATTGAATGACGACGCCCAGTTGTGTTCCACCTATTGAAGGATTTCAAGGCCACATACCCATGTAACTTGAGAAAAGCCCGGAGGGGCGAAACGTTGTTGTATTTAGGTTGAAATGAAAAAAGACTGTGCCGACATTCGACATTGGAAATGGAACCACAACAACACTATAAGCGAAACGCAACAGCTCCTGCATCCATCCACACAATATTTCAATCAATTTCAATCAAGCCATTAGGTCAACTGCTCCATGGACGCAGTGTCCTGTTGTTGGCCAGGTGTAGCTAATCAGTGTTGATTACGCCTCAGTATATGGCAGTTATCCGCGTGTCGTTTCCTGTGCTATACCATCTATTGCGGCCACGAAGTCCTCGGCTGTGTGTTTGGTTTTAATGAATTTAATCGTATTCCCTTGCAGATGGATAAATGGCCATTTCGGGTTGCAGTGACTTTCCCCCGGACGACCTCAAAAGAACGGGCAGCCCGCACCGATCGAACAGCTGCGGCCATTAGGATAATGAATCTCTGTACACAGTGAAATCCTGAGCGCGATATAGTCTCTCAAAAAATATGGACCCGGTCCATTTTTATACACCCTCACAGTTGAGGGAGAATTCTAGATACAAAAGCCTTCTCTAAATCAGCACTTCTCACACTTCTCACCATCGTTCAAAATGATCCCAAAATAGCAGATTTACAAGATTGCGCCGTGGCACAACGTGATAAACTGAGAGCTTGTATATCTGCTATAGTTTATAATAGCCAAACCACGGACACTGATGAATGTAAAGTTAAAAAATTACTGCAGGAGCTCTAATAGAGCGTATAGCAGTGGCGGCCAGTCGGCCACTGATAAAAAAAACCTGTTAATTTTCTTTCCCATATTATGAGATTTCCGAAACAATTAATGGAGTTGGAACAACTGAGGTTCGGTGAGGTTTGACAAAAGCCGAAAAGACAACCAAACACAACTCAAAAGCCACTAGTATCAACTCCACCCCGTGCCACCCGTGCCACCCACTCACCCAACCTTTAACCAGGCTTCAACCACTCCTACAGCACCATGCCAATCACTTGGGGGTATTTAAAAAATGGCGGCGTGCATATATAGTTTTCAGTAACCCTCCCTCCCTCCCTCTTACGTCTATCTTCTCTGATGTTCCGGAGGGGTTCTCTACACGCCTATATGCACAGGGTCCCGCCCTGGTCCCTAAGCCAAAGTATCTGGGTCCACAACCCCCTGAACCCCCTTAATCACACTCCTTTTCCTGTGCTCTTGACCGTCTACCGTCTGAAGGTTTTCTGAAAATGCATGTTTTCCCTGCAGGCTTTATCCACTCATTAATTAGCCGTGCTAATTCTATCGCTTTGCTACTGAAAATAATCTATATCTATTCACGGAATCTGAATAGAATTCATATACAACACCTTAGCACGATGCATGATGATCTGCATGACGTTCTGCATACGACAATCTACTGAATTCCCAATGGCAGGGACAGACATGTGACGTTCTCAGAAGGCACATCTGCATTTTGTTATAGCTATATAGCTATAGTTAGCTTACCACATTACCACCAGCAGCTGTTTCTCTTAGAATAGTGTGATGTTGTTTCCCCATGGCAGCGCCGCCGGTCACAGCAGCGGTGCTGTGTGTGTGTGTGTATACTGTAGATGTGTAAACTCTACGAAGCTTACATGTTAGCCAGGTTAGTCACAACAACAACACATCACATCATCCTCAATGCCGTCTCTGGGTCGGGTGGGGGAACCTCATATGTCCAAAAAAAACTGTTACTTCTCAGGATTCAGGATTCAAAAACAAGCTCGCAGCTTTGTTCTGCGTTTCGAGCTTGTCGATCTGCTATTTTCTATGCTTTTGTGTGACTCTGTAGTCTGTATGTATTTACTGTAAATATGGAGATCATTTGTTTCTGCTCGACAGCAACGATATATAATCCATCTGTAATGCATTTATAATGCATTCAGCATTGCTATAGTATTTTTACCGGCTCGCATCGCAACACTTTGCTTTCACACTAATCTTAGCGGCGGTGTTTAGCGGCGTTTTTTCTAGGAATTGAAGCTCAGATTTGAGGGGATCATATATTATAACAGAACATCAATGTTTTAGGAGCTCAATACAAATCAGCGCTTTACGATGAAAGCGAAAGGATCTCCCCGCTTCCCCCCCGGGAAAAAGATTGATTGTTACCTCCGGTTCACGGCTATGGTGGTCTATGTGGTGGCAGAGGAGCGACTGAACTTGACCTTAAACCAGGGGGGCCAGTCAGACAGATATTTTGTGAAGCCACTGAGGAAATCGGCATTTCCTGAAAGTTCATATAATGGCCTGTTGTGGCGCTGTCATTGGACCCAGAAAAACCCATAGCCCCATAGAGGTCCATGTATTTGGGCCCAACTTCACCTAGACTGTATTACCTTAATAAACATGGTCATGAATACTTTCTGCTTCCAGTCACTAGTTTAAAGTCTCATTTCTAATGTCATAATATTCTTTTTGGAAAATGATGGTCCCATTTATTAAACAAATGACCATAAAGTCGCGTATGTTCTGAGGGGCGTGGCTACCGTTACAGTCTATGATCGGGGATTCCCCCACCCACTCGAGTCAAAATAAAAACCAACGGAGAAGAAGGGGGGAAGTCCCGCCTCGTTGTCTGGGCCAGCCAATGGCTGAAAACGGATCTAGAAAGATGGCGACTTATACAATACAAGGACTGACAGGCTTCATTTTACGTTCATGTTAGACCCGGAGAACGCTTTGTCCATATTTTTTACAGTCTATGCCTTAAACGTGGCGGGGAAGGACTTTTAAGGGCTGGTTCAGACCGTAATATGTCCTAATAACATGGTACTGTGGCTGGCTACTGTATATACATCACATACTGTATGAGGCCCCGGTATATACTGACATCTAACTCTAACAAGATGCTTCTGCACTTTCCGCATGCTTGATAACGATCTCTCTACATTGCATCATGGCGAGGAGAATTGATGGCTTATATCCCTGCAAGGCGCTCCTTAGAAATCACTGCCTTATTCATGAGGGGATATCAAACACGCAGCAGCAGGTATATAGTCAAGGACAAAATAAGACGGCAACGCGATCAACCTCAAATCTCTGTCTGTCTGTCTGTCTGTCTGTCTGTCTGTCTGTCTGTCTGTCTGTCTGTGTGTGTGTGTGTGTGTGTGTGTGCGCAGCTTGGTAGGCTGCAGATAACCAACACACCAACGCAACAACAGATAAATATTGGCTATACCGACATCGGCTATAATGTCATGTTTTATTTGCCGATACCGATATTGACCGATAGCGGCTGATACATCGTTGCATCCCTAATATATATATATATATGTATATATGGAAGCTGGACGGACAGACGGACGAACGAACGGACGGACGGACCGACAGACAGACAGACAGATAGAGGGTGGATTGACGGAGGCAGATGGTGTATTTCTGCTTTCCCACTAGTAGTGACTGATCCATCTCGAACTTGTTAACCCATTCTGACCGGGAACCCATTTCGGTGCCAGCATCATGTTATGCTTTAGCTATTGAAAAATAGCAGATCTACAAGCTCATAGCGCGCCACCGAGTGGCACGCTATGAGCTTGTAGGTCTGCTATTCTTTGAAAAATCGAAGAACGACTGACATTTTTAGAATCTGATCTCCGGTCAGAATGAGTTAATCAGACCAGTGTGTGTCCAGTGGAAACCTCGTATGAATCTGATCTCGGGTCAGAATGGGTTAAAGTGGTGAGCAGATGGTTCAGTGCATGCATGTCTCATGGAGGACAAAGACGGTTTTTGCAGCGATGACGGGCGGGGTGTGTGTAAGCGAGAACTAAGACACTGGAAAATTGTGGGGGGGGGGGAAATTGCTTCATTAGTGCATTTTGCAGCTTTATGGGAGATAAAAATATCTCTTTGCCTCTGGGAAGCGAACAGAGGGAGGGAGGGATGTGTGTGAGAGAGAGAGAGAGAGAGAGAGAGAGAGAGAGAGAGAGAGGCAAAAGCGAAGGATGATATGATAGAGCTAGGAAGCAGGAAGAGAGGGAGAGAAAGAAAGACAGATGCATAGAGAGGGAGGAAGAGAGAGAGAGAGAGAGAGAGAGAGAGAGAGAGTGCATTAGGGTTAACAAAATAAATATATATATTGAAATCAATATTTAGAACCAATAATTCAATCAAGAAGAACGTTCTTTGTTGTCGTACTGTTTACAGTATCAAAGAATCAACATGAAAACATTGCTAAATCGATATAGTCCGATTAACCACACATCATACAACGTTGTGTTGTGTACAATGGTGGCATACAAAAATAGCAGAAAAATATCAGATCCACAAGCTCACACAGATCTGCTATTTTCACTTCTTTTGAAATAACCGCTCGTTAATCGTAAAATCGACGCAAAGTATGAAACAATCGGCGTGATGATTTTAAGCCCTGCAGCCCTATATAGAGAAAGGCAGAGCTCATAGAAACAAGATCCAACAATGACATTTAAAAAGACACTGAGAGAGAAAAGACTCTCACGTTATATAGTATACATATCATCGTCTCTGTCGGGGTGGAAACCTCGTATGTCCCGAAAACTGTCACTTCTCAGGGTGCAAATTCAAAAGCATCAAAAGTAGCAGGTCGACAAGCTCAAAAACGCATCGCTTCACGCCGCGAGCTTGCAAGATCTTCTACTTTTCATGCTTTTTGTGTGACGACGATCAAGATATAGACCTCAGAGCAAAAAGTAAAAATCCGGAGATAGGAGGGGGGGGGGGGTTTCGTCTCTGCCTGCCTGACAGCGACGTTACACGATGTTCTCGTGTGTCAATTTTGAGGCAGAATCCAGACAAAGGATCCCTGCTGACATCACTATAGTCACAGCCAGGCATCCATGCTGAGAAGTTGAGTCGAAAATATCTCTCTCCCTACTCCTCCTCCTCCTCATTTTGTCTCATCATCATCATCATCACTCGCCTCCCCATCGTCATCCATTTTCAACCTATCTTCATATAATTGGTCCTCAATGCCTATATAAAATCACACCGTGTGAAGTGAGGGGCGCTCTTTATCATGCTTATTATTATACCGCACCGTATACGTCACAATACATCGTCTCATTCCGGGCCAATTAGAACGTGCGTCCTCACCTTCGTCTTCAATGTTTGTGTTTACACTCAAAGCTGTCCATTCATTCACAATGGCATTTAAAGGTAGAGTAAGTGATTTCACTCAAAAAACCTTAGGTTTCGTTTTTGGCTGTGGGACCTAAGCCTTCGTCCAATCAGGATAGAGAGTCAAAAACGAAACCTAAGGTTTTTTGACCCCCAGGGGTTAACTGTGGACAGGGAGGAACTCCTTATATGGTCAGCACACTCTATAGTAGAGAGGATTATCACACCAAAACAAAAAAATAAGTGATATTTGAATTAAGTGAAATCACTGAGAGTGCATTAGGGTTAACAAAATAAATATATATTGAAATCAATATTTAGAACCAATAATTCAATCAAGAAGAACGTTCGTTCTTTGTTGTCGTACTGTTTACAAGTATCAAAGAATCAACATGAAAACATTGCTAAATCGATATAGTCCGATTAACCACACATCATACAACGTTGTGTTGTGTACAATGGTGGGCATACAAAAATAGCAGAAAAATATCAGATCCACAAGCTCACACAGATCTGCTATTTTCACTTCTTTTGAAATAACCGTTCGTTAATCGTAAAATCGACGCAAAGTATGAAACAATCGGCGTGATGATTTTAAGCCCTGCAGCCCTATATAGAGAAAGGCAGAGCTCATAGAAACAAGATCCAACAATGACATTTGAAAAGACACTGAGAGAGAAAAGACTCTCACGTTATATAGTATACATATCATCGTCTCTGTCGGGGTGGAAACCTCGTATGTCCCGAAAACTGTCACTTCTCAGGGTGCAAATTCAAAAGCATCAAAAGTAGCAGGTCGACAAGCTCAAAAACGCATCGCTTCACGCCGCGAGCTTGCAAGATCTTCTACTTTTCATGCTTTTTGTGTGACGACGATCAAGAGCAAAAAGTTAAAATCCGGAGATAGGGGGGGGGGGGTTTTCTCGTCTCTGCCTGACAGCGACGTTACACGATGTTCTCGTGTGTCAATTTTGAGGCAGAATCCAGACAAAGGATCCCTGCTGACATCACTATAGTCACAGCCAGGCATCCATGCTGAGAAGTTGAGTCGAAAATATCTCTCCCTACTCCTCCTCCTCCTCATTTTGTCTCATCATCATCATCATCATCACCATCACTCGCCTCCCCATCGTCATCCATTTTCAACCTATCTTCATATAATTGGACCTCAATGCCTATATAAAATCACACCGTGTGAAGTGAGGGGCGCTCTTTATCATGCTTATTATACCGCACCGTATACGTCACAATACGTCGTCTCATTCAGGGCCAATTAGAATGTGCGTCCTCACCTTCGTCTTCAATGTTTGTGTTTACACTCAAAGCTGTCCATTCATTCACAATGGCATTTAAAGGTAGAGTAAGTGATTTCACTCAAAAAACCTTAGGTTTCGTTTTTGGCTGTGGGACCTAAGCCTTCGTCCAATCAGGATAGAGAGTCAAAAACGAAACCTATGGTTTTTTGACCCCCAGGGGTTAACTGGGGACAGGGAGGAACTCCTTATATGGTCAGCACACTCTATAGTAGAGAGGATTATCACAACAAAACAAAAAAATAAGTGATATTTGAATTAAGTGAAATCACTGAATATACCTTTAATGTTTGTGCTATAGGACAATGTTGGTGACATCGGAGAGCCTATAGCGCCCCCTTCAGCAAAGACGACTCTTGTCTGTGTCTCATATAGGCGGGGCCTGTGGACACTTCAGAAACCCGCCTACCGGTGACATCATCGTTTATAGGGAAGGTTTGATTTAGATTTTCCTTAATTAACGCGAGAACAATGGCTTCCATCATGGCATGCTAACTCTCCCCGCAGGAATAGTTCTAAAAGCATGCAGTTTCTATTAGCTTATGGATTTTCCATCGATGACATCACTGGAAGGCAGGTCTCTGAAATGTCCAGACAAGAGTATAGACAAAAATGGCATACCATATTTATAATGAGCGTTAATGAGGACCAATTACACGATGATATAGGTCCCACCAGGGGTCTAATACTTGATGTTGACCCCCCTGCCCTTTACCCCCTCAACGCGAAATCTATTCCTTGGCCTATGGTGATTATGCCCAGAATATAGGGATGCTAGGGTTCACATGAGTTTCCTCCCTTCCTCCTATGAGTTATATCCCTCGGGGGGAGAGCAGTCGCTCTGACAAAGACAACTCGTCGTTTTTTATATTCTGGTGAAAGTGAACGATTAGAAAGCACTCGGTGCCAATACGATGTCAGCCTGATGTTCTCTCAAACGCTAAATGGCTCAGATTGAAGCCAGGCTTGCGGAGGCTGTCGAATACGAGTGACAGTTGGTCGTTCTTTTTTTAGGTATAACACTTTATAGATGTCGTTACTACTGTGGCTATTACTGCAAGTCCAAAATGTGCAGGATTCGAATAAAAAAGGAGAGAAAAAAAGTAAAAATAGCTACAAGCTCAATTTTGAGCTTGTAGGTCGACTAGTGTTTTTGCATTTTTTTGTATGTGACACAGTAGTATTGACGAAGAAGAAGGGCATCAATTTTACGAATAAAATAAAAGTCAAACGTTGCAACACGTTCATATATATGTGGTGATATAACCATCACAACCACAATGAAACGTTGTATTTGTTCACCTTTACATAAGCCTATATACAGTCCTTTTCACTCACACCCCAACTGAAGACCATACACGACATGCAGCAACCGTAAAAGACCAAATCCATTGACGGGTCAATTATACCAATTTGCCATAGTTTTTCTCAGCCAGCCATATATATATACTGGGAAAAATGACTGCCGTCACTAATGGGCGGCAGTGCTTTCGCTGCTAAGTGCAACCTGTCACATTGTCAAGTATAGAACCTGTTTCAACCCGCTGAGGTTTATCACCCCGGAGCTGTGGAGTGCATGCAGGATGTAACACTGACAGTTAAATGTAGTTATAGAGGCAGAGGGGTGGATGATGAGGTGGGATCTGCACCTGCTCTTGATAATTGATATTCCCACTCTGGTCATTAAAGGACAATTTGTTTTTTATTAGAGAAAGTAGAAGATGAGTGTTATTTATTTTTCTTTTCATTTTGCTGCTTTCTTTCGTTTTTAATGATTTTTAGCTATTTTTGACAGGCGGGTGCGGGCATTCGAACAGTGGCTAAATATGCCTATCCCTTTTTTTACATCATTTTACAGCGATTTCTTTATTATTATTATTTACTATAGTCCTATACTAGACCCCGGGAAATTACATCTGGCCACAAAAGATCACAGAATCTACTGAATGTGAAGGGGGAGGTGACAAACTATACGACCTAGTATCTCCCTTCATATTCAGTAGATCCCGTGAACTGTTGTGGCCAGATGTAATCTCCTGCGGTCTAGTAGGACTATATTAAATAACAATAAAGAAATTACCAGAAAAAATATATATGCATATTTAGCCACTTGTTCGAAAGCCCCCACCCCCGTCAAAAATATCCAAAATTCGCTAAAACGAAAAGATAGCAGCAAATGAAAAAGGATTAAAAAAACGAAACAAAAACTATCTTTTCTATCAACCTAAAACTTGGGCGGGAACCCCTTTTGGTGTTTTAGACATTATGTTATAATTCAGCTATTTTTGAAAAGTCATGAAAATGTGGCACAAATCATTGAAAATATATATATTATATATATTTTTTAACTAAAATATTGGCTCCTGAGGGGGTCCCAGGAACTACATATTTCTGAGACGGCGCTCAACAGCGCCACTTGAAGGCAGGCCCCCCCAGCGGTATTGCAGCTGTTCCGACTCCAGACAGACATATTGCACACATAGGGACACACGCGAGCGGCCAGTCATTAGGGCAGTGTGCCCCGCTCAAAAGTATAGGGAACGGGCCTATATATCAGAACACTGCAATGTCAGGGTTGACACACCACACAAAGCCAATGAAATGTCAAATAGATTCTAGTATTCCACTATAACATTCTGTATTAGGGATGGCACAGTTAATCGAGCTTATACCGATACAATACAAAAAAAGAATGAATTAGTTAATAAAATAATCAATTCATGATCTATCCCTATTTTGGGCATATCATCATGCATGATGTATATATGTATAAGCTCATATCGTGAACAGGAACATATACTACAACAACACTAGCAGAGTTGCATACAATGTAAGTGAAGTATTCTTAAAATTTTTGATTCTCTTGATTGTTGAGATCGACAGAGAGAGGGGGTTGGGGGTCAACAGAGAGAGAGAGAAAGAGTTCCAGCATCAAGGCAGCCTAATCACAGCTTGTAATAATTCAAAAATGGTCCTAACTGGTGTCTGAGAGTGTGTTTACGACCCGTCCCCTGTTGAGATGAGGAGGACCAGATGCCAGCAAAGGTTGCACTAACAGGGGGTCTCATTTCCTGTATAGGGGTCAGAGTTCAAAGTAAAAAAAAACGATGGGACAGGAGGTGTGGGGGGCTTGAGGGGATGAGTATACTATAGTTGCAGACAGCACTAGTTGCTCAGTTCTGGCCAAGCCAAGGACGTATAGGCTATATCGTTTTCACCATTCGAGGTAAACACGAATGAAACTCTAAACCTCAACACATCACAAGAGACACTTCGTCTGAGTCCAAGTGAGGAGGCCACTTGGGCATTGAGTTCTCGCAATGCTCCGTACGGTTGAATTATCTTTGCTTTGTCTTTGTCAATGTTTTGAGCTCATATTATTATCAGCTCGCCCCGTTCCGTTTCAGCATCGCGCCCCAGGACTGCAACGTCTGCTGCAGATCACGTTCCCGTTCTGTTCATTTCCTGAATATATAGGCCTCTCGGGGGGGCTGAACAGCGGAGACAGCGGACAGCTGAACAGCGGAGAAACAAACAAAGAAATCTAACTCCGATGTTAATTTAGTTTCTGGGGGCAATGATGGCAGTTGCGAGGAGTGGAGCATTGGTGTGTGTGTGGTTCGGGACTTTATACAGCAAATTCAGATTTAGTCTTATGGTCTTTTGAACACACCATTTAGTTTTAGTACTATTTAAAGTCATCTCAAATCGTTTAGTCTTATAAGACTAGTTTTAGCCCCACCCCCCCAAATATCAATAATTTACAAGCAACATACAACAGAAAAAGCATATTTTACTTGTTTTTATAGATAGTTTTATTTCCATTTTTTAGAGACTGCAGATGAAAATGTGCTTCTGGCTATAACTTTGGCCCATTTACATGGATTAAAAAAATTACGTGTTGATTAATATAACGATCATAATGATTATAATGTGCATTGTCCCTGTTAAATAAAGAAAGAAAGAAAGAAAGAAAGAAAGATAAATTAAATATAATAAGCGGACATTGCAATTGGCAACACTGCTTTAGGTTCCTCTGCAAGTCTCCTCGTTCCTTCCTCCCACTGTCTCTGCCTCCTCCTCATCACACGCACACGCACACGCACACACACACACACACACACACACACACACACACACACACACACACACACACACACACACACACACACACACACACACACACTCTCTCTCTGTCTCTCGTTCAGCTCCAACATCCTGTAATATGCTGTATCGGATCTCAGTCCTTCTACCTACACTGTTTATTTTACACCATGGACGGTTTTTTTCTTCCGTTGGGGTTGAACGGGTTCCTCCCCCCCCCCCCCCCCCCCCCCCCGCCTACTTTTGAACCAAATTGACCCATTTTGACCTGAGATCAGATTCTCAAAGAATGTCTTCTACATCCTGACAGTTTTCTGAAAAAGCTATGTTTCTATGTCAGTCGTTCTTGGATTTTTTTTCAAAAATAGCAGACCTATGAGCACGCCACACTGGTGGCGTGCTATGAGCTTGTATATCTGCTATTTTTCAATAGCTAAAAGCATAACATAATGCTATAACGCCAAAAGGGGTCCCCGCCCCCAAAATGGGTTTTAATTGGTTCAGATCCCTATAAGAGTTAAGGATCGCGGGAAACCGAAAATAAATAAATAAATAAATACAATAAAAAAAAAATCTTCTTGCCTTGAAGTGGGAACCAAAGTGGGTGTACAGTAGTGTCACTATTCGGGTTGGAAGAGGCAGATGTGATAAAAAAAAAAAAAAACATAATAAACAATAAAGAACTGAACCAGTTCTATAGAAAGCAAAGTTATTTTGGGGTAAAAAGGGGCCACCTCTCTGCGTCTCCACCTCTGGATGAATGACTTTTAATCAAACTTAAAAAGTAGGGGAGAGCCGCCTTGGATGTAACGCGTCACGGTTGTAACATGGACGTTATCTCTTGATTGGTCAACGCCACCATGACGCCATCGCGTCAGTATGTGTACAGCAACGTACTCTACGTGCCCAGGAAGTTTGAAGTGTTTACCTTCATCCTGCGGGGAGCTATTGGCGAAAAACTGACTTTTTTCAAAATGCGTATAATTTTACACCTGGAGTATTTGTGTGCTACAAGTTTTTTCTTTGGTGTTGGTGAATAAAAATCCACATGGATGTCTTCATGCTTATGTTCTTCATTAGTTTGCATCGTGTTTAGACGGAATTCACGTTCATTCTGGTCTGTAAGCAATGGCAAAGAAAACTTCGGAGGGAGGGTCAATTGTAACATGTGTTACAAATGGTCCGCTTCCATTCAATGCCATTATAAGTAATATTTACATATTTGACATATTGGCCAATATTATATGTTCTAAAATTGTATTGTATTGTGTAGTGTATTCTAAAATTAGTTTAGGGTTGTATAACATTGTACAACTCAATCAATCAAACGTTTGTTTAATCAATGTATTTCCCCATTGAACTGAAAAAAAAGCCCAAACTGGTACACCCGATACTATTTAATATTTCCCAATATGTTTGATACATTTTCTTATCACATCCATGGTATGAAAACAATGCTAAGGAGTTGCTTCAATGAAATATAATTACTTTAAGCTGAAAACGATATGTTTAATGGTGTTTTTTAGCGTTGTTACATTTATACTCCATGCTGTTACAATTAATCCGATATGCGCAGCAAATGTAACACTGAAACAGCGTCCACGTTCGGTTTAATAACTCCCGACCTGTTTTATCAAAAAAATAACTTGAAGTGGTTTATGGTAGCTGACATGTGTAGGTCCGTTGCCTGAAAATATTACATGTGTAGCTAAACGGATCTCCGAGTAAAAAAATGAAACGTGCAAAATGTTACATCCGTGGCGGCTCTCCCCTATATTATATATATCATATATCATCATCATCATCATATCATACTATAATTCAGTCAATGTCTGTCTGTCTGAATGTGTGTCTGTCTGTGTGTCAGAAACATCGCCGTATCTCCTCACCGCCTGCACCAATCACTCCCACTTTTCACACAGGCATTGACCATAATAATATGGAGGTCTTAACGAAGCCCTTTTTCCAATTTAACAAATTATAAATTAATAATGAATTTATTAGTGAATTAAAAATGCGAAAACGCACCCAGGGCGCAGTACCCCCGCGGCCACAAGGGGGGGGGGCAATATCTCACAACGGGTAAGGGCTAGTATATATAGTTGCGAACGCAGTGAGCACTAACTATGAGACCTAGCAGAACATGTCTGTCTGTCTGTCTGTCACGCTGTAACACCACCTGCCCGCCACCAGAGGGCGCAGCTGTATCACACACACACACACACACACACACACACACACACACACACACACACAAAAACGTAACTTAAAAAAAACGTAACTTAATTATTATTTTTTTAAACGTTCAAAAACGTTAAAAAAACCCACACACACACGCACACATAGTCACATACACACACTAAATAAAATCTTAAAAACTTAACTTAAAAAAAAATCTTAAAAAAACCCAAATATGTACGAGCTGCGTTCGCTTCCCGCGTTTGCGCGTCTTACTTGTGGATAGAATAACTGTAACAGCTCTACATCAGCATTGGATGTGTGAGCGGGACCCGTACAGCTATGATTATCGGCACCTATACTGTGTACACACTGACTTCCCCCGCCATCGTATCAACATACTGCACATGACCTGTGGCGGCATCTTGGAAGCGAGAAGGGAGTGGGAGTCTGGCAGCGGTGGCCGAACGGTTTTGCGGAAGCGGTCTTGATATCGGAAAGGTCGCTATAGTTCGTATATATATCCCCGGACCGGCACGTTAAAAATTATACCACCGCTGAAGAAGTGCCCTTATGGACAAGGCATTGAACCCCCCTATACCATGACCATATGTTCTATATGAGCAGGGCCTGGCTCTGTAAACAAGTTATTGAGCTTATAGTCCAGTTACACCCTGGGTAAACATAGTACCCTTTCCTTTCCTTTCCTTTCTGCTGCTGGGTCCTCCCGTATGCACCACTACATCTGTATAGCCTGGAACTAACTATGCGCAGCTGCGCGACATGAGACTAATTACTTAGAGCGACAGAGAGGAGTGTGTGCGTGTACATGTGTGCGTGTGTATGTCAATTTTACAAAGGTGCAGACGGTCAGAAATCAGCAGTGAGAGTGAGCGACGTTTGCGCTACTCTATGCCGAATTGAAGTGGACTCTCAGAGACCCAGACTTTTTTTTCTCTCCTCCCTGGAAATAAAAACGTCTGGGGGTTTCCGAGGCTATACTATACATCTGTGACCCGGGTCACGGTGATGGCGTTGAACGAGAGGACCTGTCCTATATATATACCATGCCCCGGCAAGGCAATGGACCCTACACTGAACCGCCCTGCGCGACTGGAGGAGTCGGCTGCTTCAAAATCAGGCAATGAAGAAGTGGGGGCTTGACAGACAAATAATTAGGCCGGCCTCTTCCACGTGGGACCAGAGACAAGGGCGTGGCTACTCGATTATACCGAGTCGGCATACATTTGAGGATGATATTGATATACGCGAAAGAAGAAGAACCTGTTTGTGTGTGTACTGTAGGGGTCGCGGCCGTATACTGCATGCAAATTGGTATAGTTTTGCCGTGTGTGCGAGAGGCAAGAAACATCAGCCTAACGAGGTGTGGGGGAGGGGGGGCTTCGCTATACAGTGCACAGCTGCTGCTTATCTGGCCTCGTTGGAATATACAGGAGCTCGGCGGCATGTAGGGGAAAAAGACAGTACAGTATGTATAGGCTATATATATATATACTGTACGACGTCTATTAGTATGCTATGTACAGACGTGCCGTTTCAGAACTTCAAATGGACTGTCGGGGAATGTCAGAAACGGAACGACGTCGTCGTCAGTGAGAGAAAAGGGGGGGGCGGGGCATTTGCCAAGGTGTTAGATGTTAAAAGGAGATTGAGGCTGAACGGATTGTGTTGTTGTGTGCCTATCTCTTGTAGCCATCTCTGTGTGCGTGCGCGCGCACGCGCACACACACTGAATACATAAATACAAATACAAAGACATAAATGACTGCAACACAGGGGCCTGCTATTTTCGGTGATATCGACATGCTTCCACAGAAGACACGCACACGTGTGGCTTCTATACGGAGGAGTCCAAATGGCAGAAAGCAGTGGAGGGCGACTGAGAAGAACCTCACCCCCTGCACAGTGTGTGTGTGTGTGTGTGTGTGTGTGTGTGTGCACAGTAAGCACACACACATGATGCAGACGAGGAGACAAGGACACACGGACACGGACGGTCACATAACGAAGTGCGTAGGCCACACACAGACCAAAAATAATGAGCAATGGATACATATAATAGACTCTACATATACATGTATACAAACAAAGAAAGATCTCTCTGCTAATTTAACTCAGAGAACTGCAGGCCGCCTCGTACCCCTTGAGCAGCGTGCAACGATTTGAATTCACGGACACACAGTCACACACACACACACACACACACACACATCCACCCACCCACCCACACGCACGCACGCACGTATGCACACGCGCACAAACATGCACAAAAACACACAGCCGTTCGTCCATGCAACAAACATAGACCACAGACGTGGACACATGCACACACACACACACAGACAAGTATACTGCCCACAAGCACACACGCACGCCCGCACAGAGCCACCCACTCACAGCTGGCCGTGGTGCGGAAGCAGCCATTCTTCATGCTGATAATGGGTCAGTAAAGTGGAACTCACTGTTAACCGGACCTGGCCTGGCTCCAGCAGGAAGCATGTGCACGCACGCACACGCACGCACAGTCACACGCGTACACACACACACACACACACACACACACACACAGTATAGTATATGTTCAAAGGCAAGCAGCAAAAAATGCACAAGCCAGCTCACGCAAATCAAAAGACAGACTTACAGTATATGTTGCGTTCACAGTCACACACACATCACACGGACAGACTACACAGTAGTGTAAGAAAAAAGAAATACCCTTTGAAACGTCTACGGGGAAAATGAATGGGGAATTATCTTCCGGGCGTCGTATAATTATTATATATCACCCATTCTTGAGATAAGGGACAAAACTTTTTTCAAACTGGATTTTTTTTTTTTTTAAGATACATTCAAATCAAATAGATGTATTTGTAGACACAGGTCTCAACTACCAATCTTGAGAAGGAACAGGTTTTTCGCATAACATTTCTTTCTAAAATGGGACATTTATGCACTTAATACCTGATTCATGTCAACTCCGTCAGACACACTAAAATCCCTTTTAATTGAATTTTATCATTTCAACAATAATATAAAGTCCTCAGTTATCTTATAATGGCTTTCAGTAATCAAGTTAAGTAATACAAATCTTTTAATATTATTTTGTTCCAATATCACACTATTATGAAATATCCAATTTCTCAAAACCGTCATTTCAACCTTTATTTTCAATATTATAACATGAAAACCATGTAAAAAAAAAAAAAAATCATCATTACGTATCATTTCAGTTGGTGTTTCAATACATAAGCACAAAAGATTTGACAGCGAATTTTCTATTTCTTTGGAAATTAACAAAAACATCACGGGACGAACGTCTGACGGAGTTGACGAACATCTGACGGAGTTGACAAGTTTAACTGATTTAGGTTCTAGACCACCTAGGATCTTGATTCTGGTGACTAATCCCACATTTTCAAGGATGAGGAATACAGTGGTACTATTTAGATTTGCCCTGTGAACATGGCAGCCATTTTTTCAAAATGGCCGCCAACTTTCTGTTATTTCCCAATAACTCAAGTTCTACACCACCTAGGATCTTGATTCTGGTGACTAATCATACATTTTCAAGGGTGAGGAATACAGTTGTACTATTTAGATTTATCCTGTGACCATGGATGGTAGACATTTAAAAAAATGGTGGACCTGCTATTATTTTACCAATTTACTCAGGGAATATTATCAGAATAATATAAAATCTGTGAATACATTTCTTACCAAGAATTTTCTTCACCAATGTTTGTAAAGGTGTCTACTAACATATCCCACATTGGTTTCTATTTGACCACCCTAGGGGCATGTTTGACAGCTGCTGAAAGTTGGGTACCATCAACAAACAATATAAGGCTAAATGTTTTAAATTTCATTATGCTTTAAGTAGCATGTGGCATGTCAAACTAGGGGCTTTTCATGATTCTGGATCCATTCCAAGCATTAGTTTTGCACAAAAAACACTACGTTGGCTAAAAACGGCCATAGCCATCATCACAGATGTGATGAGGTCAGCACATGTCGGCACATTTGGGCAAGTGGCTATGGCCAAACTAGGGGGTCTATGGCCAAACTAGGGGTCAAACTCCTTGGGCTAAATTCGGTGAGGTGAACAGTGAGCAGTGAACAGTGAGCGAAAGACTGAAGACAGAAGATTTGGCTTCAGGACCATCAGGCAGGATGTGCAGACACTGAAGGCATCAGTGTCTTTCTTTGTGTCCCCAGCATGTCAACCAAAGCAATGTTACCAAATCAAAGGAGCCTTCACCTCATGTCACCTGGGGCTGGGTGAGCAATCGTATCCTGTATCTAAACTCACAACTAAATACAGACACTTGGCCAGACTGCCGTTTGAAAGGGTCAAACCCCTCATCCTGATTGGGGAAGACCACCCCACCTAATCACACCAACCGAACAAGTGAGGTTGGGGCCTCCAGGTGGGCCAGCAGCCATCTGCACAAGACTTGGCTGGACCCTGCAGGAAAGCAATCTCCAGCCAAGACAATGTAAGTTGACTATAACAGAGCCCCAGAACACAGAGCTCAGGAGAAGGATGGAGAAACACTGGCAGGAGGCCACCAAGATACAATGCCCCAGAGACCCAGAGTGTGCCACCACTGGCAATAAGGAGATCAACTGCTGCAGCAAAGATGTCATGAAAGGCAAGTCTCCACCAAAAAAAACCCTGAACCTAATCGGGGTGTCAAGAGACCAAAGTTTCTCCCCCACAGTTCCCTGCAGTGGCCAGTGAAGTCAAACTGTGCATCTGTACCTGAAAGGGGCAAGTCAAAGGCCAGAAAGCCCACCTCCTTTTAATGTCCTGTCAGTAGAAACTCAACCTGCACCTGAAATAAGCCCTTACCTCTCCCAGAGAAAGATCATCCTTGAAAATGTAATGATTAGTCGCCAGAATCAAGATCCTTGGTGGTCTAAAACTTGAGTTATTGGTAAAATAACAGCAGGTTGGTGGTCATTTTGAAAAACAATGGCTGCCATGGTCACAGGACAAATCTAAATAGTACCACTGTATTTCTCATCTTTTAAAATGTATGATTAGTCGCCAAAATCAAGATCCTAGGTGGTCTAAAACTTGAGTTATTGTAAAATAACAGCAGGTGGCGGCCATTTTGAAAAAAAAATGGCTGCTATGGTCACAGGACAAATCTAAATATTACCAATGTACCCCACATCCTTGAAAATGTATGATTAGTCACCAGAATCAAGATCCTAGGTGGTGTAGAACTTGAGTTATTGTAAAATAACAGCAGGTGGCGGCCATTTTGAAAAATGGCTGCCATGGTCACAGGGAAAGTCTAAATTGTACCACTGTATCCCTCATCCTTGAAAATTAGGTCTTAGTCACCAGAATCAAGATCCTAGGTGGTGTAGAACTTGAGTTATTGTAAAATAACATCAGGTGGCGGCTCTTTTGTAATATGGCTGCCATGGTCACCACGAGACAAATCTGTGATGGCCCCATAGCCAAAAATGTTCCTTAAGGCATGCTCTAACTGTGTGCCAAATTAGAATACTGCCCATTATTCAAAAACAATAATTTTATTGTTTTAGGAACACTTTTGTCAACTCCGTCAGATACACGTCAACTCCGTCAGACACAAAATCTGACGGAGTTGACGTCTGACGGAGTTGACAAAATGGCATTTGTTTTCATCTTAACCCTCTTTAGTACAATGTAGCCATTTTGTTTTTCCTTAATTTTGTTAGCTAAACCTAACCCCTAAACTAAAATAATAAACATTATTTTTGAATTCTTAACAAAGATCATAATAATGTCCTGACGGAGTTGACATGTAAAAGCTGTGACCACATTGTTATCAACATTGTTTGTTTAAAATATCAAACAATTGAATGCTTGTCAGACCAGGTACTCCACTGTTGCAACAAATATAAATGGGACTTGGAAAAGGAGTCTTCAGGCTAAATCTGTCGACAATATTTTCTGATTAATTTAAGACTTTTAAAAAAACCTGACGGAGTTGACGGAGACGTGGGACGAACTTTGAAATTTTGAAATTTGATATGAGATATTTAATAGAAAATATGAATTAAAATTAACTGTGTATATTATTTGCTATGTTGTTGACAATCTACTTTAATTTAGTATGTATATTTATGTGATTGTGACAGTATTAGACACTTTTTTGGCAGTTTGAAATTGTGGCCACTTGCTGGGGACAGGCTAAATACAGGCCTTTTTGGGTACAGGGCCTGCTTTTAACTAATTCAGATGGAATATGAAAACAATTATAATGAAATTAAGGGCATAATAATACACAACTGTATTACACTTAACTTTGCAAGTGCTTTTATTTTTATGAATTAATTTATTTTTTACATAAAATAAGGCTCTTATGTGTGGGACATGTTTTTTCCACTTTTGTCCCTCATCTCAAGAATGAGTGATATACTCACACAGTTCAGTGCCTGCGTGTGTGTATGCGCGTGTGTGTGTGTGTGTGTGTGTGTGTCTGTGTGTGTGTGTGTGTGTGTGTGTGTGTGTGTGTGTGTGTCTGTGTGTGTGTGTGTGTGTGTGTGTGTGTACATACATCCCATCCAGCCTTCTATATGTTGATCCCTCATCCCCTCCTATGTTATAATCCCAGCCCCGAAGCTTAACCCATTCTGGACCGGGAACCCATGTCGTGCTTTAGCTATTGAAAAATAGCAGATCTACAAGCTCGTAGCGCGCCACCGAGTGGCGCGCTACGAGCTTGTAGGTCTGCTATTTTTTGAAAAATCGAAGAGCGACTGAGACATAGAAGACATTTTTTTTAATCTGATCTCAGGTCAGAATGGAAAACTGTCAGGATGTGTGTATAGAAGGCATTTTTTTAGAATCTGATCTCAGGTCAGAATGGAAAACTGTCAGGATGTGTATAGAAGGCATTTTTTTAGAATCTGATCTCAGGTCAGAATGGGCTAATTTATAATCATGTGTGTACACACAGCGCCGCGAGGCCGAGCCTCACATGTGCTCTGTGTGTGTGGTGGTAGATAACACATGGAGCCGAGAGGGGATGGACTGAACCACGGGGAAACTTAACCCACATTCTGACCTGAGATCAGATTCTATAAAAAAGGCCTTCTATGTACATCCTGACAGTTTTCCATTCTGACCTGAGATCAGATTCTAAACATGTCTTCTATACGTCAGTCGTTTATTTTTCAAAAATAACAGACCTACAAGCTCGTAGCGCGCCACTCGGTGGTGCGCTATGAGCTTGTAGATCTGACTTAAAGGGGGAGTGTCACAGCCCGAGATTAACATTGCTGATAAGGTACATCACGTGGTCTGAATGAAAACAGTTTCAAACGACACGTGACTATATCTCAGGCTCTGAAGTGACCTAGCATCTAGCCGAGCTCAGTGGCTAGCGCACTAAAGGCTAATAGTTTTGAGGTAACCTTTTGCGTCATACTAGGTGAAAGTATAATAAAAAAAAATATTTTATTGCTCGAAAATCTTCCTTACAATGATATTGAGTTGTTGCACTGAACTGAACTGAACTGTTGCATAATCGCAATTTCGCGTGACTAGTCCGTCTGAAGCCCACCACACACCGGCTGCGAAGTCCCCCGTGTGTGCGCGAGAGAGAGAGAGAGAGAGACCGCCCCTATATCGGTGTGTGTGTGTGTGTGAGAGAGAGAGAGAGAGAGAGAGAGAGAGAGAGAGAGAGAGAGAGAGAGAGAGAGTGTGTGTGTGTGTGTGTGTGTGTGTGTGTGTGTGTGTGTGTGTGTGTGTGTGTGTGTGTGTGAGAGAGAGAGAGAGAGAGAGAGAGGGGTGGACTCAGGTTAGGCCGGCGCAGTTTTGCTAGAGTAGTCACAGGCAGTGGTAACGTTACGTGAAGCTCCAGGGCTCCGTGAGCCCTGTTCAGCACTTAGCCGGCTGAGGGCGTGTCAGCGGGGGGGAGACAGATAGACAAGATAGGTACGATGGAACCCGTCACGCGAAATTGCGATTATGCAACAGTTTTCCCTAAAACTTACACGTCAACTCAATATCATTCTAACAAAGATTTTAGAGCAAAAAAAAATTTTTCCACCAAACTTTTACCCAGCTATGAAGCTAAAAGTGACCTCAAAACCACTAGCATGAGTTGATAGCCACCAGGAACGCTAACTCGCAGAGCCCAGAGCCGCTCTGCCATTTAGCCCAGATACAAGATCAATTTTATTGGTCAAATTGAGCTGGCCCGTAAGTACGTCACAATCTAGATGCTAGCGTTAATAGCCTTAATAGCTTCCCGAGGGGCGTGTCAGTCCCGCTTTAAAGCAGCAGGAAAAGCTCCGTTTGGTGTTTTATACGTAATGCCACAAACTGATCCTTGAAGAAGAAAGCCCTGCAGGCTGCATGTGTAAGCAGAGTGCTTTCATGCGCACGCACACACGCACACACACACACACACACACACACACACACACACACACACACACACACACACACACACACACACACACACCTGAGACCCTTAGGTAGCGTATAACAAATGGTTCCATGCCTCTTTGTTTGCCTCATTGCTCGCAGGTCTCGTCCCGACACAGTTACAGTAGTACAGTACAGTACAGTACAGTACAGTATTAACCTCCCCCCCTGCAGTTAAAGTCAAACACATGCCATTCATGCCAAACAAATGGAAAGCAAATGCCACATGCCACCCAGTGACATCATCGTTATAGGCTCATACATTATACACACAGAACCGCATCTCTCTGTTTTTTCACTATCAGACAAGTCTTTTCACTCTGGAGCTATATCACCCCCGTTCACCGATTGGTCTAGAAGTTGGGGTAAACTGCACAGGGAGGCGGGGTCAATCCTTATAAGGACATCACCTTTTAGGTGATAAGCTATATCACCAAAAACGGTGATAGCCTATGTATGAGCCTTTTTTAGGCATGAGACACATCGGTCTTATCGTGAGAACGATATGAACTGGGCTGCCGTTATCGCATTATTGCAACCTAGTCCGGAAACTGAAAGCCTGCATGCCGTTTCTATTAGCTTAATTGGATTCCCCCGTCGATGATGTCACCGGTGGACGGGGGGTTTCTATAGAACTGCCCACAGCCCTTTATATGAGACACAGACTGAACTCGTATATAGAAATGAGTCGTGGCATTTTATCTTGAGCATTCGTGGTGACGAGGACCATGAAGGTCGGGTTTGAAAAGTGGTGAAGTGGTCCTTTAAAAGGATGCACACGGGTTGTTGGGAGGGTGGGGGGTGGGGGGGAGAGGTTTCAGGGTGGGAGGGGAGGGGGGGTTGGGGGGAGAGGTTTCAGGGTGGGAGGGGAGGGGGGGTTGGGGGGAGAGGTTTCAGGGTGGGGGGGTAGCGGTATGAGTCATCAGCGCTCACAGACATCACCTGAGCCGAGGGAGCGAAAGCGCAAGAGAGAAAGTGAACACACACGCACCTGCGTGCACACACACACACCACACACACACACACACGCACACGCACACGCACACGCACACGCACACGCACACACACACACACACACACACACACACACACACACACACACACACACACACACACACACACACAACACACACACACACACACACACACACACACACACACACGCACACACACACACAGAAGGAGAGGGGCCAAATGATTAAGGGCAGGTTTTCTGACAGGAAACTTGTGATGTCAAATGGTTGAGGGCTGTGTGGAGTCACTGGCTTCATTGAAACATATATGCGCACATACGCATGATGCACGCCCGCAGACACACACACATACACACACACACACACACACACACACACACGCACACACACACACACACACACACACACACACACACACACACACACACCTCTCTCGTGTGCTGTGGTCGTTAATAGCAGCAGAAGGACAGGTGTAATTCAGAGAAAATGAAACACGTCGATCACACAGCCGATAGCGCGCAGGTGCGTGCGACTGACATGAGGTCCTGCAGCAGGGTATACTAACTCCACACAGCAACACCTTCATTTAACTCCAGTTCTTCACACTGTTATGGGTCACTTTAACGGCACGCACGCACACACACACACACACACACACACACACACACACACGCACACGCACACGCACACGCAGGTATTTTGTCCTGTGATTTGCTGTTTAAACAGTCCCTCCGTGTGGGAGGTTTGCATGAATATTTCCCAGTACCGGGATTGTGATCTTGATTTAATTTAGCAGATGTTATACGTTTTAAAAGCAAATCAACGTGGTATATCAATCTTTGAATAATACAGCAGGCCTATATATATATTCTTTCACAGCGAACGTTTTTAACTCAGACATTTGGTTCTGGGTGGGGGGGGTCTGTGGAAGTTTGGAACTAAACATTTTCAGATGGGGGTCCGTGGGCAAATAAGAGATAATTCGAGGTGCTCCTTGATAGGTTTTCAGAAAATTGTCAGGATTTTATAGACGACATTTTGTAGAATCCGGTCTGACCCGAGATGAAAATATTTTTGAGAACCACAGCTGGCCTATACATAGACGCCTCGCTCGCTCCCACAGCTGGTGCATTTCTATAGCGCCTTTATCTCCAAGGCGCTTTACATAGATTGTGCATTACACATTCACCCCATTCACACACACACATTCATACACCGATTGCTGGCGGAAGCCATGATGCAAGGTATACCAACAACCAGCACATCGGGAGCAATTTGGGGGTTCAGTGTCTTTGCCCAAAGGACACTTCGACATGTAGACATGGAGGAGGAGGAGCCGGGATTCGAACCGCCGACCCATGGATCATCGGACGACCTGCTCTACCTCCTGAGCCACAGTCGCCCCCACTGGCACACTATACTATACTATACTATACTATATACACAGGCATTTACACACTAACTTTCCACACAGTAATATGTAATAATTATTGTCAGTGCAAGCTGACAATAAAGTTGTATCGTATCATTAGGGCTGGTGAATGCATCGATGTTATATCGAGACTATAGATATTCTAGAGGCCATGATTATAACCGATCTAAAGCCTCACAGCGTGTTGTATCGTGACCCGTTATGAACTTGTAGATAAAGATGAAAAAGTTATAGTCACAAATAATACCATATTGGTGGTATTTGATTTGGTAACATGATTGATTGAATACTTTATTGTCAGAAATGTAATGAGTACATATCTTTCACGTACGGTGCAGATGTAGTGTGTAGTTATAGGTCAACTCTTATTGGTGATGTGAGCGTGTATTTTTTGGAACAGACAGGTCAGTTTTGCATCATGGCTCCCAGGCAGTTGTGTGACTTCCCTTTTTTGAATGCTGATCTCATCTCACCCCCTCACCGCGGTTGCACCCTCCACACACACACACTGGTGTGTGTGTGTGTGTGTGTGTGTGTGTGTGTGTGCGTATGTGCGTGTGTGTGTGTGTGTGCACGCGCGCATACCATATACTGTACTAATGTACCATGTATTGTAACCGTATCCATTTACCTTGAACTGATGCAATGTGACATGGACTTGCACTCTTTGCTGTGTGTGTGTGTGTGTGTGTGTGTGTGTGTGTGTGTGTGTGTGTGTGTGTGTGTTGTTTACGTAACACCCAGGGGAGACCGTGCGAGCTAGCTACCTGCCCACAACTCTAACAGTGCTCTAATATGCACTCCTGCACCAACGCCCGCTGGAAGCCTCTTACATAACCACCTATCTATTCACAGGATCTCTGTGTGTGTGTGTGTGTGTGTGTGTGTGTGTGTGTGTGTGTGTGTGTGTGTGTGTGTGTGTGTGTGTGTGCGTGCGCGTGCGTGCGTGACTGTGTGTGTGTGTGTGTGCCTGGCACTCAGATGGAGGAACCGTTGACCTGCGAGCCACACCTGAGTCCTATTATAGCCCGTTAAAGACCCCGAGGCCCCGTTCGGCACACAATGGCGGTGTTTATACATGGACAGATCTCATTCCACTCACATTCAGAATAAAATAAAAATGCTCATGTCAAATTGGAATAGAATATTCCATTCCGGGTATACATTTTCGAAGAGCAAATCGCTTCGGAAATAATCGCCGACAAGGCCCTATAAAAATCGAAAAGTATATAATTCCCCGACATTCTCAGACGTTTGAACGATAAAAAAACTAAAACTATTGCGTTGTTGTTTTTTCCAGTTTTTTCCAGTTTTCAGCACCGACCACAAACAAGTTATATACCACCAAGGCCGGTGCAAGCAGCAGTCTCACCCGCAGACACGCACAGTCGCACACACACACACACACACACGCACGCACACACACACACACACATGTCTTTCATGAACAACATTTGGTCCAATTAGTAATCAGCTGTGTAACTGAGGGCATGGACGTGCAGAGAATGTTAGAGAGGCATGGGGGCTGAAATTCCCTAAAAAAAACGTCATGTATACTTTGACAAAACATAGCCATTTTCTGGGCACGACCCACCCCAGTCACCCCTATATAAACACACATTCTTTCAAGGTAAAGATGCTTGCCTTCAAGTTCAGGAGGAAAAAAAAAGGCAATTCTCCTGAATGCTGCCTTCGGGTATACGTATAGGGCATGGCAAGGACATTTTTGTCCACCATTAGTACATGCTGTTTTCATGGTCTGGAGAGGGCAGTTAATTGTTTTACAGACGGGGTAAAAAAGGGCAGGGGCTCAAGCCCCCTTTGATGTCTATATGTCTGTACGTACGTACGTACGCGACTGACTGAGGGCATCCACACTGCGCGCACGCACGCACACACGCACGCACGCACGCACGCACGCACGCACGCACGCACGCACGCACGCACGCACGCACGCACGCACGCACGCACGCACGCACGCACGCACGCACGCACGCACGCACGCACGCACACACGCACGCACACTTTGTCCCACCACTGACGTTCTTCTGAGACAGACGCAGCTGGCTGCGTCGTCAGAGCATGTGACACACACACCACCGTGACGTTCAAAAGGTTGCTTTGAGAAAAATAATATATCGTCCTCAACTCATATCTCCACGTTCTTCTAACTGTATATGTGTTTTTGAGTCACTCCTACAACCAGCAATGTCCGTGTTCACCTATGTGTGTTGGTTCACCTACACAGTATGTGTTGGTTCACCTATGTATGTGTTCATGAGCACCTATGAGTACCAGTACAGTAAACAGAGAGAGAGAGAGACAGTGCTGCACTGTTGCCTGCTAATGAGAGAGAGAGAGAGAGAGAGAGAGAGAGAGAGATAGAGAGAGAGAGCGAGACCACTTGTTGAGGGGGTCCCAGGTGGTCCCCACAGCTAAATGATGGAGAGTTGGCAACCAAATGGACCACTAAAGAGGTCTTTAACTCTCGAGTGTATAAAATGAAACCAAAATGGACCCCGTAACGGGTCCATTTTGGTTTCATTTTATACGCTCTCAAGAGTTCAATTATTGTTGGACTGCATTATACTTAATTTACAAGAAGTCTATACACAATTAGAGAATGTAGAATCATTGTTTTGCCTGTTATCTCTCCTATGGTACCAACATCAATACACAGAGATTAAAATAGGGTGCATTTTGCATCCCAAAACCCAGTTTATATAGTTAAGGGATGCAATACAACAATGACCTCTGCATCACATACTGTAGGCCTACTGTTATTTATTCTAGTTTATTTTGCTAGCTTAGTATAGCTTTAGTTATAATTCTTCTGTTTTCTACATGAATATAACCACATTATAACCATATAAAATGAAATGGGAGTTAAATGCTGCAATTTGTAAAAAATGGCAAAATATGACTCCTATAACGTTGTTGAAGTGGGACTCATAAAATGTCCCTGGGACTCGTCTAAAAGACCTTCCCTGCATCCTGGGACTCATCTCTAAAAGACCATCCCTGCATCCTGGGGACTCATCTCTAAAAGACCATCCCTGCATCCTGGGACTCATCTCTAAAAGACCACCCCTGCATCCTGGGACTCATCTCTAAAAGACCACCCCTGCATCCTGGGACTCATCTCTAAAAGACCATCCCTGCATCCTGGGACTCATCTCTAAAAGACCACCCCTGCATCCTGGGACTCATCTCTAAAAGACCATCGCTGCATCCTGGGACTCATCTCTAAAAGACCATCCCTGCATCCTGGGACTCATCTCTAAAAGACCATCCCTGCATCCTGGGACTCATCTCTAAAAGACCACCCCTGCATCCTGGGACTCATCTCTAAAAGACCATCCCTGCATCCTGGGACTCATCTCTAAAAGACCATCCCTGCATCCTGGGACTCATCTCTAAAAGACCACCCCTGCATCCTGGGACTCATCTCTAAAAGACCATCCCTGCATCCTGGGACTCATCTCTAAAAGACCATCCCTGCATCCTGGGACTCATTACATTGAAAACCTATTTACATCACTGAATAAAGCATGGAATTGTGGACAAAATCGTATAACCAACAACAAAATATTAAAAGTTTTGGGTCTGAGACGCTATAATCAAAATGGTGGTCCGTGGCTCAAATGCCCCAATAAATAAATAAATGGGCCTTGACACAAAAAAGGGTTGAAAACCACTGTCCTATACTTGATATACCACAGCATCACACAAAAACAAAACTATAGCACATCCGCACACGATCAAAACGTGGCGCGAAGCGAATACTTTTTTTATTTTAGCTGCTATTTTTGATACGTTTTGTCCTGAAAAGTAACAGTTTTGCACATAGTGAGGTTTTTAGAAACGTGTGCGACTGTGCGTTTTGGATGCCAGGAGATAAAGCATCACCCTGATAGAATGTCCTTCATCTGAACACACACACACACACACACACACACACACACACACACACACACACACACACACACACACACACACACACACACTCCCCTCTCTTCCGCCACGATCATTTCAATTGAATCAACTCTCATATCGAATCAGATCAAATCAAATCAGGGGCCGCCGAGCCATTTCATTTGGACCAGCGAGACACAGCAGCAGATTATGCACAGTGTGTGTGTGTGTGTGCCAGCGTGCGTGTGTGTGTGTGTAGAGCGGGGGGCTTGGAGAGAGAGAGAGAGAGAGAGAGAGAGACACAGACAGACAGAGACGGAGAGAGAGACACACGCGCACACAGATACAGAGTTTTGTGAACATTTTCACATTAGCACAGGCAAATGTTTGTGACACACGATCATTGATTCTCGTCAGACAGAGAGAGCTACACTTAGTGCATGTCTGTGAACGTGTGGAACTGTGTCTACATATATGCGTGTGTGTGTGTGTGTGTGTGTGTGTGTGTGTGTGTGTGTGTGCGTGTGTGTGTGTGTGTGTGTGTGTGCGTGCGTGCGTGCAGTCACATTATCCATCCTGCTGTGAGCCTGTGACACAGTGCCGACTAGACAGACCAGAGACCAGGGCTTATATATGCTCCTTTCATCACTGCCTGGCCTTCCTGCCTGGCTGCCTGACTGACTGACTGACTGACTGCCTGCCTGCCTGCCTGCCTGCCTGCCTGCCTGCCTGCCTGCCTGCCTGCCTGACTGACTGACTGACTGACTGACTGCCTGCCTGCCTGTCTGTCTGTCTAAAAAGTTGGAGTGCCTTTTCATCCATCCCATTGGCTTATAGGAAGCTGCATTTCTAATCCAGTAGGAATAGGGCGTAGTTTTCCGGGTCCACTGAAAAATCGGCCATTCATTTTTCCCCCCCTAGAGATTTACAAAGATATATCAATTATTTATTTTATTCAATCATTTTACGCTCGTAAGAGAGTTAAATGATTGTTAAACATCTGCATTACTTAGTCTACACAATTAGAGCATGCATGGAACTGTGGACAAAATCGTATATCCAATGATAATAAAATATTCCTATAAGTCTTTGGGTCTGAGAGGCTAAACCTCATCAAATGATCGTCCGTGGCTCAAACAATAAAATAAATAATGTACCGCGACATGACACAAGGTTGAAAAGCACTGATCTAGACTAGAGCCATCCTGCTGGAATCCATTTAAACTCCATGGAAGCAGAGTCGACGTTTGAAGTTGTAGCCGTTTTGTTTTTGGGGGAGTGCAGGTTTCACTGTCGCTATAGCAACCAGGCGTCCAATCACTCTGCTGACGGATTATACCGTAGATCTGGCTTTCTGTGTCCAGAGCGTCAGATGGAAAATAAGGCTTATAACCTGCTCATCCACTCGCCAGCATGTCTGTTGACGCTGATTGTGTGTGTGTGTGTGTGTGTCACGTGTGTGTGTGTGTGTGTGTGTGTGTGTGTGTGTGTGTGTGTGTGTGTCTGACTGTCTGTGTGTGTTCATGTGTGCGTTCGTGCTCGTCTGTATATGTACGTGTATTGCTATACTTGTGAGGGAGAGATGAGATCTGCTGTTTTTCAGCCATTGTCAGTGTTGTCATACAATGTCCATTTCCTCACATAGTATAGTAATTCTAACATAAGGTTTATGGTCTTCAAAAGATTTTAATTAAGATGTATATGCTCTCAGAAGCTTGTCGCTTGTAGATCTGCTATTTTTCAATAGCTAAAGCATAACATGATGCTAACTCCAAAAGGGGTTCCCCGCCCCAAAATGGGCTAATGCCTCTGACCCAAGGAAGTCCACACATGTGTCCATTTAACTCTATAATTGACCCGGATATGGTCAGTTGAGTCTGTACATTAGCGTGGACCCATTGAAAGGACAGTGATACGACATCTCCCGTTGACTTCATGGGGCCATGCAGTCTAATGGCAGCTCCCGTGCGGCCGCTATCAGGGTCGGCTATGGGGAGATGAAAAGTGACCTGGACCGGAAGTTGACAGAAAGCACTGGACTCAGGGCAACAGCCCAGCTTTATAATGATCTTAAAGCACTTGTTTTTGCAGGGCGCTATATATGTACAACTTTGAGGGTCTGTGTAAACACAAACATCGAAGACAAAGTGAGGACGCAAATTTGTGATCGGTCGGAATGAGATGACGTGTGGTGAAAAGAGCGCCCCTCACTTCACACAGGTGTGATTTTTTTTGTAATAGTACGACATAAACATCACAGAGACATTAGTCGTCACTGTACACAATACTTTGTAATAAGTTGTCAGTCTCATGAGTTTGAAAATCGCCGCGCTGCTCTCATTGGAAACGATGCGTTTAAAACTCCACCTTGTCACTCTCCAGTGCTGCACGAACTAGCGCTCGAGCGCCGTTTTCTGCCCCCTCGATGTCGCCACTCTGGCGTGGACGAAGAACATTTTGTGGCAACACAGCGTTTCTGGATTCCCGGTACAAGAACCACTGCACTAGAACTAGGTGTGTGTGTAAATGATGTGGAATAAAAGTTGAAATACACGTTACTGCCAGTGCCAGTCATATAAGTGAAAGTGACACTGATCCTTCTGTATAAGACATAACTTCCTGTAAGACTATAGCTGCATACGGCGGAGCTAAATAAACCGAATGGGAAAGAGAGAGAGAGAGAGAGAGCCAGCGTGTAGACGCAAAGAACAAATAAGGGATTAATAGCTCTGTCCCGTGACAGTGGACGGAAGGAAGGGAGAAAGAAAGAAAGAACAAGCAGAGAGAGAGAGAGAGAGAGAGAGAGAGAGAGAGAGAGAGAGAGAGAGAGAGAGAGAGAGAGAGAGAAATCAGGAGCAAAAGAGAAAACGATAGAGACAGGGAGATAGAAACTGGGCATAGAACGAAAACAAGCGAAATAGGAGAGACAGCAGGAGAGACACACACACAGAGAGAGAGAGAGAGAGAGAGAGAGAGAGAGAGAGAGAGAGAGAGAGAGAGAGAGAGAGAGAGAGAGAGAGACAGCAGGAGAGACACACAGAGAGAGAGAGAGAGAGAGAGAGAGAGAGAGAGAGACAGCAGGAGCAAAAGAAAAGAGAAAACGATAGTGACAGGGAGATAGAGAGGAACTGGGCATAGAAAGAAAACAAGTGAATTAGGAGAACGCAGGAGAGACACACACACAGAGAGAGAGAGAGAGAGAGAGAGAGAGAGAGACAGCAGGAGAGACACACAGAGAGAGAGAGAGAGAGAGAGAGAGAGAGAGAGAGAGAGAGAGAGAGAGAGAGAGAGAGACAGCAGGAGAGACACACACACACACAGAGAGAGAGAGAGACGGGGGGTAGAGATAGAGAAACAAAAGACAGGAATACACTGGCAGTGACATATCCGTTTCCTGGCCTCAGTCAGCGGGAGGCCAGTCAGAGGATATCATGTAGAAGGGAAATGAGAACCGGAGGAAACAACTTGACAATAACAATTACCTTTGCGCTCCTTTGTTTAAAAAAAAAGAAATGAATATGAACTTATGAAGTTGCAACAATCATCGTCGACGCGTCCGTGCGTGCATAACGATGTGTCAACAAACAACAAGCGCTATATAGTGTCAGGCGTGTTGAAATGCAAGCCTCTTTTTATCCTTTAAAAAAAAACACAGCGGCTGGTGCGGGCAGCGAGGGAGGGAGGGAGGGAAACGCCGAACAAGACCGGAGCCAATTAAGGGTTGACGAGTTCACTTGTGCACTAAAGCTTTCTTTGGCCTTACGTGGTAGTATGTTGACCCTCGCAACACAACCATTATCTTTTGTGGTGAGAGGGGGACGATTAACAGATTGGACGCTGTACTCGTCTTATCAAATAAAACCTCAGGTTTGCCTTCTTATTAAGGCGTTTTATATTGCTTCAGGAATATATTTCTTTCAACCCAAGAGACCACCTGGCGCAGAACTGTGACGCATAGGAGCTGGAACAGATGAAACCATGTCCTGAGGAGAGAGAGGCGCGACATGCTGCCAGGGATCGGATGCAATGGAGAGTATACTGCTGCTCATTGATTGAAGCCTTATGTCCGTCCCATTGGGGACGAAGAGAAGTAAATAAATAAAATGAAATATTGCTTTCAACGACAAAACCACAAGTCATTTGTCCGTCAGTATAATGGTCCCCCCCCCCCCCCCCCATAATTGGCCAAAATCTTACCCCCCCTTTTATCTCTGAATCTATAATCACAGTTAATGATTCTAATCAAAACAAGCGTTATTGACGGCTGGTTCAAAAAGAAAAGGGGTTCAAACAAACTCATTTCAATAAGAGTGTCCATGCAGTGCAGGTTTTGATTACATGAGAGGGTTTGGAAAGCAGAGATGGGGACAGAGTGAGGGCAGGGCGAGGCACTGGAAAGAATGCTCTGGCGGAGACACTGACACAAATGTGACGATTCTACAAATGAATCAGTATAGTTCTCACCCTCTCAGGACTTTTCAAAAATGTTCATGAATAGCAAAGCTTGCAGCGCAGCGCGGCGCTGTGAGCTTGTTTATCATGCTGTTTTTGAATAACGCAAAAAAAGGAGAAAGGAAAATGACACACATGCTTTCCTGGTTTTAAAAAAAGGACCACAGCACTCTCAATTGTCTATTCACAGCTTCGAATTTTATATGCTGGAAGTTTTTTCGACGATAACTTCGACACAACAAAAGGTTCTATCAAGTTCAGTGTTAGATAATCTTAAGCGAGTCGCACGTCTTTGCAAGTTGATTTTCATTGGCAAACTGAAATGGAAAAAAGGAAGCCATAATTTCCTCCTTGGAGAATCATCAAACAAAAACCATGCTTTGGGGAAGAATGTCAGCATGCAGTGTGAGTCATAGTCAATGAGGTAAACATGGTGTGATTAACCACTTATCGTTGCTGTCGGGCATAAATCCATCCTTCCTATCTCCATATTTTAACTTTTTGTGTGTTTTGTTTGCTTGTTTGTTTAATTGTTTCTCATAAGTCAAAGCCAATTTACAATTACAATTTAGGCATTTTAGCAGACGGTCTTAATCCAGAGCGATTTACAGTAAGCAAGAACAACACGTGGTAACACATTGAATACATGGAAATAGTCATCAAGGATCCTATAAGCAGGCTAAGACATCCGTCTAACAGTAGAATATCTGTACGATGAAACAATGAGAATACACTATACAGGTAGAGTGCTATGTCTACATAAAATGCTATCTAAGTCACATGGAGTTCAGCCTTTGCGGTACGCCTGTAAGGTCGGGAAGGGAGAAGAGGCTGAGAGCGTTGTCCCGGCTGTTTTAGTGAAGGTTCTACCAGCCCTCCGACATTCCATCGTGCTACAGCGTCACACAAAAATCATCGAAAGTAGCAGATGTGCTACCACTCGACGCGCGTTGAGTTTGTAGATCTGCTGCTTTTGAATTTGAATCCTGAAGAGTAACCGTTGTGGACAGTAGAGATTGGCTATTATTTTTGCCAAATGTTCGCCCCAAAATAGGGATAGGCTATATAGGGTTCAGAAACACTAAACTATTTTTGTATTATTTTGTTAGTTTTGTTGTTTGATTTTGGCTTTTCACTTCAGTTCTGTATACCATTCCTCTCACAAACAACGTGCATTATACAACACAGTTGCTGAATGTCTGACAACAAATGCAGGCCGGGGGCCTATTATCAAACTCTAGAAGATAAAGACGTCACAAACGTCAAACAAACAAATTACAAAAAAGAAAAAAAAACAACAGCTAGTCAACCTCTTGTTTTTGTTTGGGGGGAAAGTATCAAGTTCCTCTGGTTATAAACGCAGGACTTCTCGAAAACCGTGTTTGACTAAGTGTCTGCAAAACAGTCAACCACAAACATTCCCCAGCCGCAGGCTGCGAGGACAACCGACACCACCACAGACACACACACACACACACACACACACGCACACACACACACACACACAGGAAGTGAACCCGTGAGAGGAAGCACATTTCTGCTGCGCTGCCATTTTTAAACTCCCCTCCGAGTCAAGAGATCGATACGTACATCCAAAGTGGAGAGAGGGGAGTCTGTCTCTGACCCACAAAGCTGAGTCAAAGGCACACGTGCGCGCACGCACATGCATGCGAGCACGCGCGCGTGCACGCAAGCAGCCAGACGCTCTTAAACCAGAGTGATAATTAATAATACTAATCTGTACCATGTGGGTACCAGGTCAACAAATTAACCTGGCATCTGTCTAAATGACAAGTTAACGCGTGCGCACACACACACGCACGCGCACGGACGCATGGTCACACACACACAGTCACACACACACACACACACACACACACACGCACACACACACACACACACACACACACACACACACACACACACACCTTGTCTAGTTCCACACAATCATCAAAATGTATAGCTTGCGGAGATAGAGGATGCATTGCTGCTAATGTTTAATTGATTTTTACTTGAGTGCAACATTAATGGAGCCATAATTTGCAGCTTCTGTATAACATAAAAGTTCAACAACACCCATTACAGGACCTTCTAGTCCAGCCATGCTCTGTTGTATCTTTCAAATGGTACATTTATCCAAGGCCCTTTACATAGACTGTGGATTACATTACATCCACCCATTCACACACCGATGGCGGAGGAAACCAATGCAAGGCACCAACCTGCACATCGGGAGCAATTAGAGTCAATTCAGAGTCTTGTTCAAGGACACTAACGGTGGGGCGGCCGTGGCTCAGGAGGTATAGAGCAGGTCGTCCAATGGTCCCTGCAGGGTCGGCGGTTCGAATCCCGGCTCCTCCTCCTGTCCACATGTCGAAGTGTCCTCGGGCAAGACACTGAACCCTATACATTGCCTCCAATGAGTTGGTCAGTGTTAGCTCGCCACCATTGAACGTGGGAAGTGAGGACGCTGGCGTCGACTGTTCTACCGCTTCACCCCCCACTGAATGAATGAATGAATGAACCGTTGTAAAGCGCTATAAAAATGCAATTCATTATTATTATTATTATTATTATTATTATTATTATAACTGTGCGGGAGCCACTGCCCCCCGGCCCACACCGCTCTGACTCCATCCCATTTCCTTTCGGACCCATTCCACTCTGATGTTTTTCCGACCACCAACATGTGCGTTACATTACGTTATAAGCACAGCTTGCTGCTAACGGGGACTGGAATGCAGCCTCACAGGAAGTGCTGTGACAGAGTTGTACTACATAATATATACATGTGTCCAAACACTCAAAACTTGTGTTTGAGGCTTTTTAAACCCCTTAAAGGCGACGATTTGATGAACGGCTCTCCCTATGGGTTGACTCAGCCTTTTAGGGAATGAACCCTAAGAAAACGGGTTTCATGTAAGGAAGATAATGAAAATGAGAGGCTTTGCTTGCCTGATTCCTAAATCAAGGCCAAAGGTGGTTACACCATAGTGTTAATTTGACCCCAGGAGGATACAAATGTAACCAAATGGACCTACATTTTGTATAATAGTGCAGTTTCCAGGTGGTCCAGGTGGTCCCCAGCTAAATGATGGAGTTGGTAACTAAACAAGGGCCCCTTATATTGAAGTGTAAAATAAAACCAAATTTACTCTTACAGGTCTTTTTTCAGTTGCAGCTCTATTTACTTTCATTTTATATGCACTCTCAATTCTCTTAAAGGTAGAGTAAGTGATTTCACTTAATTCAAATATCACTTATTTTTTTGTTTTGTTGTGATAATCCTCTCTACTATAGAGTGTGCTGACCATATAAGGAGTTCCTCCCTGCCCCCAGTTAACCCCTGGGGGTCAAAAAACCTTAGGTTTCGTTTTTGGTTCTCTATCCTGATTGGATGAAAGCTTGGGTCCCAAGGCAAAAACGAAACCTACGGTTTTTTTGAGTGAAATCACTTACTCTACCTTTAATTTACAAGTCTACACAATTAAGAGGATGTAGAATAATTGTTATTTTGATCAATGCTTGCGTAATTATCTCTCCTATCTGTGGTGTCACACCGAACCAAATATTCGTTCGTTTTGGGTTCCGAGTCTGAGAGGCTAAATCTCGTCAAATTGTGGTCCGTGGTCTCAAATACCGAATAAATAATAGACCTTGATATGAAAAAAGGTTGAACCACTGCACCTATTAGTGTGTAAATGGCAGCGTACATCTTAGGAATGAGGCACCCAAGTATAGGCTAAATGCTTCCCAGTAATCTCATATATAGCTCCCATGACTTCCATATGGGGCCAATGAGGTTTACTTACTGTACAATGAACTGGTTCTCAGCCAATTTAAAATGCTTTCTTTGCTTCTGTGTTCCATTCAGTCAGTAGCTATATACTCAGTGGCCTATTGTCCTCAATTTTTGCGGTTATTTGCGTCTTTTTTTGCTATATATATATATATATATATATTATTTTTTTTGCCATTTCCAACATGCATCAAGAATACACCGCAAGCAATTGAAGCAATTTAACGTCATTCCCAGATACACCCACTGCACACAAAATGAAGTGGAAACTGAGCTACATTTCCTAACCATCCGTCCACTGTACCAAGACATACTGTAAGAGACACACATACTTCCCACAGATTACAATCACCTCAAGGAGAGTTTATGAGAACATGACTAATAACAAATAACTCCCATATCTGCTGGGTGAAGTGCAACAATGTGCAAACACAGCAGCGAGATTCGTGAGCTATACAGTATACTGTGATAGGAGAAGGATATCAAATGGAACACAGCCTGCACCCTAAAGACTATATACCCATCAATCTGCGTCGAGTGATTGATTTATGGAGATTCTGACTTTCAATTGTATACATACATTTTGTTTTAATTGTATTGTTATGTACCACGTTTTGTTTTGGCAATGTAAACAACTAAACACATGTTTTACCATGCCAATACAGTTATTTGAATTGGTATACCTGCAGCGCAGCAGTCGAACCTCCCCACAGTCGTGGCAAGCCAACGAGCACAACACAAGCTACAACAACAGTCCCCAATGGACAACACGCAGCGTTCAAACAACAACCAAATACACAGAAGGAAACTGCAAGCAGTGTTGCCAACTTAGCGGATTTGTCGCCATATTTAGCTTCTTTCCAGACCCCCCCTATATAGCGACTGAATTAGTGAAAAGCTTCTGGAGAGAAATCTCGCTACTTTTTTCTGGTGAATTGGGGACAAAATCGTGTTGACAGTCGCCAGAGATAAAACCCTCCTTTTTCTTCATTTTCCCTCTCTCTCTCTCAGCCTCAAATCCGCTATGTTGGCAACACTAAAGTGCTCGGCGCGTCTGGCTTATCCTCGGCTCGGTTATGTGCACATGCAGAGCAAGGAAATGGTGTTCTGGGCTGGCTCCATATTTTCGTTGCTAGGGGGCGCCTAGAGTCGCTAGGGACACCTAGCATATAACACCCCTATAGCGACTTCTAGAGACTTTCCGAAGAGCCAGCTATACTTCCGTTACTGGAGAGTTGGCAACACGGGTGCAGTACTTGTTTAGACAGTTTTTGGTTTAGACTAGTCATTGGTTAGACCAGTCATTAGTCCTACAACTACAACCTATCTCAAACCCTCACCCTAAACCTAACCTCCCACGGGGCAGCACACCTAAACCTATAACCTTAACCCATGTCTAACCAATGACTAGTCTAAACTAAGTATGCACCCCGGCAACACTGCCTGCAAGGCTGCAATGCGAATTGTATTTCTCACTCACCGCTTCCGATGGCTGATGCGGTGTGATCTGTGATAATGCGCTATAGCTTTGGACAGAGAAGTCCAAAATGTGATGTCCATTTTTTCCATCCTGCACTCCAATGTCTCGATCCAAATTTCATTCATTCACGATGACCCACATTGTCCATTTGACCCCAACACACGCAGAGAGAGATCCGCTTCCTTTTCATTTGACCAACTGTGCCTATTAAAGCCCTTTCAGCGCCACCTGGTGGTCACCAGTTTAGGCTCTGAGTGCCAATTCTCCCATTATAAAGGAAGAAATCATTTGTAATTCTATTATGCATGTAATGTGCATGTCATCACCTGTATACACCAGATTAGAGAATTGAATTCCCAAGGGAGAGACGTCTTAACGCCCGTGGCATCCATTACAAAGACGGCAATAAGACGTCTTGTCGTCCGTGGGCACCTAATTTGCTTGACAAAAATGATCCTCCTTGCCATTATCAATTGATGCATTGCACCTGCGCTGACACACCGAACATGGGAATATTGCGCCACCCCTTTACCCCTTATCTCCTTATTTGCCATTTTATTATTATTTTAAAACATTTTTAGAATAGTTCAAATAGCTGATCTACACAAGCTCAGAACGTGTCGACGTAGATTGGCTATAGTTGAACTATTTTAAAATGTTTTAAAATAGTTTTTTAAAAATCAGACCCGTCTGAAGTGAGTGGTTCTGTACTGTACTTGTCCTGTCCTGTCCTGTCCAAGCTCTCCTCCCTGGCCGCACAACAGCGACACTCTGCACAACAGTGACACTCGGTGGTGACAATATGCTACTTCCGTGCTCGGACGCAGGGGGACACACACACACACACACATAGCTGTCTATATAGGAGTGGTTGCACCACTCAAAAATGGCAAACAAGTTTAGTTTAGGGATAAGGGTCCCATTTGTCAAGATTAGGGGGAATACAAGTGTTGTGGAGAATAATAATAATAGTAATAATAACCTTGTGAAAGTGATCATAAATTTGTTAAAATTTTCATTTGATGTGTAGTTACTTTACAGTGTAATTGTATTTTATTAACAGACCAGTGGTTCGCAACCAGTGGTCCCTGAGGGGGTTCCAGGTGGTCCCCTGCAGCTAAATGACAGCTGGTAACCAAATGGACCCTTATAGATCTTTAACTGTTGAGAGTGTAAAATGAAACCATAATGGACCCTTACGAGTCCATTTGGATCATTTTACACTCTCACGAGTTCATTTATTGTTAAACATCTGCATTGCTTATACAATTAGAGCATGCAAAATAATTGTTATTTTTGTTTTCCTGTTATCTCTCCTACCACATAGTGGCATCGGCAGCATGGACAAAATCCTATATCCAACGATAACAAAATATTATTTCGTTTCTGGGTCTGAGAGGCTATACATCTCATCAAATCAATGGTGGTTCGTGGCTCAAATGCTGAATAAATAATAGCCCTTGATAGGCCTACTGTATATAGGCTATATACTTATAGCCCTCATCATCCTAATGTAAGGATAATATCCATTCAGCATTCACATACATTCACATATAGGCCCAATAGGCTACAATATCCACCTGGCGTTCACATGCACGCACACGCGCGCGGCGCGCACACACACACACACACACTCCACCGTCACACAGGTGGTAATTTACAAGCTATATGCTTTGAGTCGTGCATGCATGGAGGCACAATTTAATCGCAGGCTATAAAATATATATCGAACAATTTGGAAATAAAGCATAAGGGCCGTAAATCATAATATTATGGTGATATGGTAGAGCTATGTAGTCGATTACATAACCCCCGCCGTTCGTTCCGTCAACGCGAGAAGAATGTCCCCCATGGGAGAGAAGAGAACCGGAGGGGGAATTATTAATCGCCGACGACACGACGTGCCACCGCGATGTCAAGTTCACGGCCACACGCACACGCGTACGGGGCGGGCACGTTTCCGTCTCAAGGCCACAGTATACAGTGGATTAAACTTGATGAGGACAGTCACGGTGCAACATCTCAGCAACCTAATAGTCACACAATTATATAGACAGTATTTTTTACAGTCAGTCGAAGAAGTCATAAGGCTGCATCTCTCTATGCAACGGAATGCGAGCCGACGATGAGGAATAATATAGGCTACTAAGGCTAGTGTGTAGCTTTAGTGATTCTCAAACTGTATGTCAAAGGATCAAAGCATACAACGATATAGTCATAGGCTATTGGCCGAATCAGTACGGTCCTCCGTTTTAAAATGTTGTGAATTATTTTCTGATCGGCTATATTTTTCGAATAGCCCGAAAAGCAAATAAATATGTGTTTTAATTTAAACTGTACAATAAATGCCTCATTTTGAACTCGGGAATCGGGTGCTCCCCCGGCCTGGCTGGATGGACCCCCCCCCCTCCCTCCCCTCCCATCACCCCGGCGGGGGGTGTCCCAGCCCGGACCCCCACCACTATACTTTTAGAGTTCTCCATACTAGCCTTAGACCAAGACTATCGATCGTGGTCGTATGTATAGGCTATGTTTACATTTGAAATAGATACGAAAGTAAAAGTCGATCAGACTCGATCAAAGACGATCTGGTCTTTGATCAAATAAGGCTTTAGAAGTGTTCTCCATCCAAACTGCGGCGCTATAAAGACACTGTACATGAGTTTGCAGAAATATATTAGCAGTTAGCACCGTTATTGGTTACAGCATGAGGACTTACCCTGGACGCAGCAGATATATGAGTCAGCTGGAGTAGAGAACGGAGCAGAGATGCTGTTTGCAGGAGGAGGAGGGTTTGCAGATCTGATGATGATGTTGCTGTCCTCTGGGGTGTTGGTCTGACACAAAAATGTGAGTTAATATAGTATTATTATTATAGCCTTAAAGGGGAGGATGTTGTCTGTGTTTGTGGAGCAAAAAAAAAGATTAAAAAAAAGTCCAATAAAGTCTCCTCGCTCCGCCTTATTGGTTTCACTTTACTTTGGATCAAGTGGATTTTGATGGGTTTTCTTTTTGTTTTGTTTAGTTTTGTGTTTTTAACGCGTAGGCTATATACTCGACCGTTAAGAAAAGATGGTTGACATGAATGTGGTATAGTTTTTTTTTTGTAGTTTGCAAGCACGAAATAGATGAAGGAGGGAAGAAAAAATAAACGCCGTTTATATTCAGCCGGATATTAGTTGATCTGCTCCTCTGCTCAGCTGCGTGCAGTCTGTGTGCCGGAGAGAGGATGGAAAACGCCTTTTCCTCTCTCTCTCTCTCTCTCTCTCTCTCTCTCTCTCTCTCTCTCTCTCTCTCTCTCTCTCTCCATCCCCTCGACCCCCTCCCTTTGCCTCGGTCTCTCTCTCTCTCTCTCACACACACACACACACACACACACACACACACACACGCGCACGGACGGACGCACGCACGCACGCTGTCTGATTCCGCTGCTGCTACGCAGACACACACATTTTTCGAGGCTGATGTCACCGCGCTATCCGGTCCACAAATCCCTCCCACTTCTTTCTTCTTTCACTTGCTGCCACAAAGCACCCTCCAACCCCCCCCCCCCCCCCCCCCCCCGCCCCCCCCCCCCTCCCTTTTGCTGAGCCACAGACAGACAGTAGGCTATACACAGCAGGTTTGTTGACTTCCCAAATGAAGTGAAAATTACCCAACTTTTTCCCCTCACATTGTGTTATTGAACACCAGGGAGCATTTCATTTTCAGGCCTATATAGGCATGCTTACAATTTTACAATTTATAATTTAGGGCGTAGATATTTATAGCAGACGATGCTCTTATAATCTAGAGACTCTATTTTGCTCAGAGCACTCTCAGTCTTACATATATACACAGGACATAAACAAACATCTATAGTGCAAGAAAAAGACCAAAAAAAAAGTGACAAAACAGTGCAATACAGTTCAAGGTCAGCTGTTCAGCAGCCTGACTGCCTGGGGCTATAGAAACTGTTACTGAGACGGGTGGTGCGAGATTTGAACTCGCACCACTACAAGTATACCGCGCAAGGTAAACAGGTTAATACAAGTAAGACGCGCAAACGCGGGAAGCGAACGCAGCTCGTACATATTTGGGTTTTTTTAAGATTTTTTTTTAAGTTATTTTTTTTATAGGCCTGCATCAAATGCATATATAGGCAGTGTATAGTACCGGTACCACAGTAATCTGGGACAGAATCAAACCCGAGAACCTGTCATCAGTCTAAACATTAAAAGTATGCTATTAAAATACATTGAAATATAATACAAACCGGGCCGAGACCGACGACAGGAGGCGAGAGCGAGTCGAGACCGTATAGAGCACCGAAGTCTGACGTCACTTTCAGTAGAGGGCGCCAGTACACAGGTTCGTTCATGTATTCTTTTAGTTGCATTATAATCCCCATCGGGGGATTTTAGATCGCTTCGTATAAGAACTGTGTTTGAAAAATAAACCGACCACACCGGCCTTTCTGTCAGGGGGAGTGGCTGTGTGTCGTTAGTGATGTTCATTAATATTTGATACAGCCAGTTTCTGGAGAAAATGGAATTAATGTGGCCGCAAAAGCCTTGAAACTATACAGATGAAGGCAATGTCGCTGCTAATATACGTCACGCCCAGCTATCAACACATTGCGTTCCTGAGATTCCTCGTTGACGTAAGCTCAGCTGGTGGTGACTCAACTCGTACTAACCACGAAACATTAAATATTAATAAAAATTAACGTAATTAACATTCAGTTTATGTTGTGCGACGACAGGCAGATGCAGCCACCCGCCTATACCCGTAAATGTAGTCTCTGGGTTACTTGACTCGTTTCTAACGCTTATTATGTTACTCTTTGGGTATATAAATTGTACATTTCCACCTTCAGTCGATGCTTCATATCCATATGAGTGAAAAGGCCCGGGGTGATCGGTTTATCTTTCAAACGCAGTTCTTATATGAAGAGACCTAAAATCCCCCTATGGTGATTTCAATGCAAATAAAAAAATGCATGAACCCGGGGACTGACGCCCTCTTCCGAAAGTGACGTCAGGACTTCGGTGCTCTATTACATGGCAGGGTGCCCTAATTGCAATGCAAAAATTCAATATTTTGGCCGTGCACCCCCCTGTTACCTCCTGACCTATAGACACACCCCCCAACGCTAAGTCTCGTTGTAATTGGCCAAAAATGATACATCTTTGAGGGGCCCTTATACAGGTTTAATGTTTGTTTTTTAAGTTCAATGTTTGTTTTAAAAACGCCATTGACAATGAAGGGAAAATCTTGTCATCTTGTCCCTATAACACAAACATTAAATGCCATTAACGATAAAGAGACATTTGTTTTACATGCACCTAATCATATAGCAACATGAGTTAGACTTTAATACATTAGCGCCCCTCACTTCACACAGGTGTGATTTTTATATACGATTACGGCAAATAATCACAGAATGTCACTGCACTGAGAGACACGCAGCTGCACATAATTATACTCCCGCAGCTGCTCCATACACAGCTCCTAATGTTTACCGGATTTTGCCACTTGTGGTAAATACAGTATAACACCATGAAAACCGCCATAACCCTTTTCATGTCACGCACGCCCTAGAGGGCATTCACGCACCACAAGGGGTTTACGGCACGCATCACAGTTTGGGAACCTCTGGTCTATATGCCATAGAAGGTAAATGGTGCATTTATATACTGTAGCTGCCATTATCCAAAGCGCTTTACATAAGATTGTGCATTGCATTCACTCACCCATCCACATACACATTCATATACACCAATGGCGCACATCGGGAGAAAATATAGGGGTTCAACTTCAGAGTCTTCGCTCAAGGACACTTCGACGACACTAACCACAAGTTAAAGATGTAAGCTATACAAGATAAAGATATAAGCATGAAATGTGATTCAATTAAATTCAAAAAGGTGTCAAAATATACAGTACACAGCAATGTCTTCATAAAGCCATGGTGACTTGACATTAAGTGATAATGACTCGTCATGCCGTGACCCAGGGAGGGTTTATGATATACAGTAGTATACACCAGCATGTCATCGTCATCAGTATATCGTTGCTGTCGAGCAGAAACCTCTTATGTCCATGTACTTTTTGTGTTGGACTTTTTCTCTTGTGAATTAACGCCCTATACTTAAAATAGTCGACCGACAAGCTGGAAAACCGGGTACGAAGCGACATATTTTGATCTGCTACTCTGGTACCCGCGCCAAAGTAACAGTAACAATGCACGCACGCACGCACACACACACAAGCATACCTTCACATACTTATAAAATTGAAGGGAGCGTTTATAGCAGGCCTAAGTATGTAATAATTCTCGGACAGATGGGGTGTGTGTGTGTGTGTGTGTGTGTGTGTGTGTGTGCATACGTGCGTGCTTGCGTGTATGAGGGAGAGACACAGCTGTTTAAACCATCGAGGAAACACGAGGAATGTCCTTGTGACTTAAACCCACGTTTAGCCACGTTCACAGGTGTCCTTTATAAGTCCCACTGACTTCTCAAAACGTAAGTACAAGTTAATCTTGTTGGGAGACCATCTTGGATATGCCACTAGAGACAGTGCAACCGTTTTTGGAGGGAGGGCAGAATCCAATTTTTGTCAAGACTTGCATCAGGAATAAAACATCTCTTTTGAACTTGGCAGCTAACAGAACGGAAGCATTTGCGTACCAATTTGAAAGCAACAGCCGCACTTCTAGGGGTTGCCGCTGACTATAGTCGTCAGAGAAATATCGATGTTCTGGAAACCTCATTTTATATATCAAAAGCTGCGTTCAAATTCAAAAACAGCAGTAGCAGATCTACAAGCTCAAAACCGTGTTTCGAGCTTGCAACTTGTAATTTGTGTGACACAGTGTGGTCAAATAGGGCATTATTTTACGGAAAAAAAAACGCTAAACGTTAGATTATAGTATGGGCCTATGGCGATGACTAATAGGACTCTGAGGTAATGACTGGACACCTGTTGTACATCACTGATGAACAGCAGGTGTGAAGTCACACCAACTCGGAGTCCAATTAGTTTGACTCATGCCAGGTGTGACTCATGCCCGTTGTGTTGGTGCCAAGCGGCTATTATCCTATCTGTCAAATAAAATCAATCATTCATTCAAACAAAGAGGGATGATATACAGATATACAAGCTCAAGTAAAGCAGCATGAAGTGACACAATGTGAACTTGTAGATCTGCTATTTTCGAATAAATTGACATTTTCTTCCTGGCATCGAGACACATTGAGAACTATACTATTGTCAAATGGCCCAAATGTATGTATTTGGCTGAAGTGGTTATATGTTTTATAATAATAATCAAAATCTACAAAGCAACTATAGTAAACCAAAGTTTTCTAATAGTTGCAGTGGAGTAAAACTATAATACTATAGAATCTTGTTTCTCCGTTGTGAATATCGTGTGTCCGAGTGAGACACACCCACAAACCGTACTGTATATAGGCCTACAGTACATTTTTAACCAAGGCAGACACAGCTACTGTATGTGTTTTTGGCCACTGACCCGTGTTGCTTCTGTGTTGTTTCTCCGTGAACGTCGTGTGTCCGCTGCTTCCGTGCATATATATTCTCGGGCCATCGCATCACGGAAAGGGAAACCGCAGAGCTGGGTTGAAAAGGACAACTTTATAGTTTTTGTTCAACCAAGGTTCATGTTTTATAGGTTGTTCAATATGTCAGTTTGACACATTCAGTATATAGATCCTGTGATCTTTTGTGGCCAGATGTAATTTCCTGGGATCTAGTAAGGACTATAGTAAATAATTAAAAAATATACGTCACCATAAAATGTTGTACAAAAATACATATTTAGCCCCATGTTCGAATGCCCCCCTGCCCCCCTGTCAAAAAGAGCTAAAATCCCTAAAACTAAAGAATGAAGCAAATGGAAATAAATGTACACTCATCTTTTACTTTCTCTGATAACAACCTAAAACATGAACCTTGGTTGAAAAAAAACTAAAGTTGTCCTTTAACCCATTCTGGGCGGCAACCCATTTGGGCACTACGTTATGCTTTAGCTACTGAAAACCCATTTGGGCACTACGTTATGCTTTAGCTACTGAAAACCCATTTGGGCACTACGTTATGCTTTAGCTACTGAAAACCCATTTGGGCACTACGTTATGCTTTAGCTACTGAAAACCCATTTGGGCACTACGTTATGCTTTAGCTACTGAAAACCCATTTGGGCACTACGTTATGCTTTAGCTACTGAAAAAAAAAATCGACTGACGTATGGAATCTGATCTCAGGTCAAAATGGGTTAAAGCGCAGGGTTAGGTTCGGTGGTGATGTAGTGAGGTATAGAAGCAAAAGCACCCGACAATTGGAAACACTTCAGTAAAAAGTTAAAAAAAAATACCTCAAAATGTTACTTGTGTATACAGTACTTGGAGTAAATGTAATTAGTTACTTCACACCACTCAGCCCCAGTTATATACAAAAAAAAAAAGAATGTCTATTCTGACCGCTGCTTTTGTTTCTTGTTGTCGCGGACGCTCGCTCTGCGTGCAGCCAACGGGTTCGGGGGCCATATAAAAAAGTGACCCAACAAAAGCCTAATTCATGCCCCAAGGGATCCAAAGATAGGTCTTATCACGAGTTACAGCACAGCAGCAACAGAACCATGACTGTATCTTTCATGTGGAATAAAGTAATTGATGGAGCAGCAACATCCAACCCCCCCCCCCCCCCAATCGTCATGGGACTCACAGCGGGGAAGATTAGGCCATTCAAAAACACTGAACAAATTGACCCGGAACACCTCATTATCACGTCAAGTGTTGTACATATACTGTACTCAAAAAAACACTATGCATGGGGAAAAAAATATTTTAAAATATCAATTTCAATTTCAATTTCTGTTAAGCAGCAAGCTGATTTACATTTACGCTATGGTGTCTTTGTCTCTGCTTGCGTTGCTCCAGACTGTATTTTTTTTTAAATTGTGGGAGACAACAGTCTGGCTTTGCGAGACTATATAGGTGACCTTACACTACTACTAGCCGTTTAAAAAAAAAAATCTGAAATCTGATAGCACCACACGCACTATATAGGATAATCGGGCCCGGTTCTTTTATCAGATTATTTTATACAGCACACACTACACACAAGTTTAAAACTCGGGCGCAGCTCGGGCGCAAATATCTAACTTTTATTTTTATTTTTTATATATATTTTTTATCCCACGATTTTGTAACCCATTTTTCACCCCTGTGTCAATCATCTAATGTGATCCTGGGCTCTACACACCCTCCGCCAACCTAGTCCCCCATATATGAGGGACAAGGGGAGAGCAACGGACTTGAACTCATGCTTCCTTCATGCCTGAGTGTCCAAGTTGCTCCTTTACACCTGACAGGGGGGAAGTTTCCCTGGTTGGACGTATAGCGCGTGGAAGGAACACGTTATTCCAACCAGTTCCTTTCCCTTCCATCAGGCACCCCGGGCTGGCCAGGGGGAGGCGGTTTAGTGACCAGGATTACTGCATGTTTTTTGTCAAACATTCTTGATCGAGCCGATCCCGATCGCGCTGTGAGCGGATCCCCGAGCAGATCGGAGGGATTACGATTGGGATCTTTTATACACTCACACACTAGATGATAATTTATGCCCGAGAATCGCTCCCGATTGAGTCGGGCACCCCGCCCCCCCCCCCCGAGCGTCAAAAATGCCCGATTATCGGCTAGTGTATAAGGCCACCTTTAAAGGACCACTTCACCACTTTTCAACCTATCTTCATATAATAGGTCCTCACTAATAATCATGAAAAAAATGCCGCAATTATTTTCTACTCGGTCTGTGTCTCATATAGGAGGGCTGTGGGCAGTTCAGAAACCGTCTTCCAGTGACATCATCGATGGGGAATACAAGCTAATAGAAACTGCAGGCTTTCTAGTCCTGAAAAGTTGCAATGCGAAAATGGAAAACATCTAAACATTTTTGTAAAAAAATCTTGTTTAAATGAAAATCTGCCTAATGATGATGTCACTGGAAGACGGTTTCCAAACTGCCCACAGCCCTCCTATGAGACACAGACTGAGTAGGAAGAAACCGTGCCATTTTATCATGATTATTAGTGAGGACCTATTATATGAAGATAGGTTGAAAAGTGGTGAAGTGGTCCTTTAAGTTATAGTACCCACAACACGAGCAGGATGAGGGTTTGAATATCTCTCAAAAGCTGCATTATTGATACTATAGCGTAGTGCCCGTTGGACACTGGCCTACTTGGAACGGAAGTTGGAAATGCATGCCCCACCCGGTTATTATGTCTGTGTCCCTTTTATGCCCATATGTGGAGTTATTTGACAGGCATGCCCGAATATGGAGTCTATATTATGCAGATGTCAGAACATCATTGTGATGTCAGAACATAGGCCAGGTCCATATATGGAGATCTTAGGAGTGTACAGGTGTCAGGTGTGATCAATTGGCTAATTGGGGCCCTGTTCAGAGCTTTGGCATGCAGGGGCCAACCGGGCACTGAACTCCTCTGTGGTGGTGGTGCGGAACGAACGTGTGTATCGAATTTGAAGTCGGTGAAAATGAGTGGAATGCCCCTTTGAATAAGTCTCATATAAGAGACAGGCTTATAGGCCTTATTATAGAATATAATCTATTTATTTAATTGTCATTATTGGGAAACACGTTATTTCGGTTCGGCAGTGTTTTTTTACACTTGCAGATGGTCTTCTTAACCTGTGACTTGCTATAAACTCAGCCCTAGCTGTCCCGTCACTGGGTGGTTTCAATACAACAACCGGCCTATTGTTCTCCAAACATAATATGCAAATGACCACACACGCTGTCATTTGCATTGGAGCTACAGACAAAAAGGAAAAAAACCCTGCCACATCAGTTTGGCCGGACAGACACAGACACAGACAGAGACGTACTGTAGCTAGCTTTGTATCGCTGTGTAAATCTGAAAGGCCCAGAGAAACAACGTGTTTTCTATTCAATACAAAGTTCACACAAGTCTTACTTTCAGGCCTTTTTTCTATGAACGAACGAACGAACGAACGAATGAATGAATGATTAAATTTGTCTGTCTGTCTGTCTGTCTGTCTGTCTGTCTGTCCGTCCGTCTGAGAATGACATGCGATAACCAAAGGCAGCAAAAAACTAATAATGACTCATGTTCTTTTTTTATTATTAAATATTCATATCAAATTGTATTTCCGGGCCTGTGACCTATTATGTCCCGTGTCTGTCTCATCATGCCACCCCACAGCTGTCACCATAGTCAGTCAATCAACTCGGTGAGTCACACTGTCTAATAATAGACTAATATTGTGCCGGCCATTAACTTGTGCCCCGCCCACGTCCTGTTTTCATGCTGAAACATGGTTTTATTGTTGTTGAAATAACACACTTTTGACCCATTTTATTCACTCGTCGTCACACACGATGGCGTTCTGTGAGAAATAGTGACAGTATCCAATCAACAAGCATAAAACCGTGTGGAAAACATGATCTTGTCAATTATTGGATCCTTTGTGTGCATTGATTGGGCCTGGTCTTTATATAAAATATAAAGACCAAGGCCAATGCAATGCAAATCATTTTAGGCAAACATTTTGAAATATTATCTGACAGTGATTTCGTGGCTATTTCTATATATATATATCTTGCATTAAAGGACCTGTGACATAAAATTCAACTTTTTCAGAAACCTAGGTTTCTATGTAATTGTTGCTCAACCTTTTTCATGTCAAGGACCGCCAAAAAGTATATGAATTTGTCCGCCGACCCCCGTCTGCAAAGAATCGCTCTGAAGAATATATATTCAAAGGTTTGCGCCACATTTTCAAGATAAAAAAAATAAATAGCAGACCTACAAGTTCGAAGCGCGCAGTGGCGCGCTATGAGCTTGTAGATGTGCGAGGCAGCCCTATTAACGACGTTGGTAGTAACTTGTAACAGAAGGAACCTGGCAGCCATACCGGCTGTGAACGGGTACAATGGCTATAGCTAACATTCTATGAAAGCAAGAGAAACACACACACAAATGATAAAAGACAAGCATTCTCATTTTGGTGCAAGCTAGTGTGAACACCACATGAGGAATGTCAACTCCATGCGTCACTAAACTGATCATTTGATTGCTAAAACTGCATTTAGATGAAACTGTGGGGTCGACATTGTGGTTTTATCTCAAGCGTCATATACAGTGAATGAGTGCTGCTACTGTACTGTAAAGAAGCTCACATTGCTGACTTTGTAGTGTTGCATGGATATACTGTACACACACACACACACACACACACACACACCCCAACTGAGTTCATAATCGACTACTATATTACAGATGGGCGGAAACCCTGTCTGTCTCTCTGTGTATGTGTGTGTGTGTGTGTGTGTGTGTGTGTGTGTGTGTGTGTGTGCGTGCCTGTGTCGAGTGTCTAGTCTAATAGGGAAGTTCTTGTTGTTTCCCCATCACAAGACCAAGCTCATTTAGAGGAAGCGGGAATAATTAAGGCAATCAAAGACAGCTGGGATGAAGGAGGAAAGAAAGACAGAAAGAGCTGTGTATACGCTCGCTAAGTCATAGGGGCCATTGGGCCTGCCGCCTGGCGGAGATAACGAGAGAGAGAGAGAGAGAGAGAGAGAGAGAGAGAGAGAGAGAGAGAATTCTGGGCTCTGTCAGTGAATGGAGTGCTTATTTGAGGGGTGAGTCAACAGAAAAAGACACAATGAAAATGCAGAGTCATTCTACCCCTCCTCGTTTAATCCCCCCCCCCCCCTCCCTCCCTCCCCCACCCCAACCCGCACATCTCTCTCTGTTTCCGTTTCTGATTATTATTTGTTTTGAGTTTTGAGTACAAATAGCCCTATACAGTAATATTACCGTCACCTTCCTAATACGGAGTACACAACATGCACTGTATAGGTTGAGACTGTTGAGTTCATAATGAAGACGGCTCACAATTATAGACAACAATTTGCAAGAACTGCATTTGGGCCTGGGGCCGTGTCTCAGCGGTCCAGGCACCTTGGCTGGGTAATCCAGTCTGGCAGTGTGTGCCGCGGGTTCGACTCCCGATCCCGACGGCCTTTTACTGCATGTCATCCCCCCCGTTTCCTGTCAGCCTACTGTCTGTCCCTCCATAAAAAACATAAAATAAAGGCGAAAGCCACAAAAAGGAATAAAATAAAAAATAACTGCATTTGGAAATGGCACACCATAGAACGGGAGGGGAATGTTCATTTGTGGTGGACCTTGGACGTGAAAAAGTTTAAGCACACTACTGACATAGAAACATTATGTTTTTCAAAATAAAAAAAAGTCTTAACCCATTCTGGACGGCGACCCCTTTTGGTGTTTTTCAACTAAGCGTTATGTTATACTTTAGCTATTGAGAAATAGCAGATCTACAAGCTCGTAGCGCGCCACCGAGTGGCGCGCTACGAGCTTGTATAGGTCTGCTATTTTTGAAAAATCGTAAAAAAATCCAGCACAGATCTTTGAATATATATTATTCTTTCAGAGCGAACGTTTTCTTTATTTCGACGTCAGGCCTAACGGGTTCATAAAATAGGTTTTTACCTTCTCTTTACACTTCACTCTATATTTTTTCACTGGTCCTCCTTTTACTTCCCATACTCATACCCCCCACACCCCTGCAGTGTCCTTTGAGGTGACACTGATGTGACAGCACTAATCAGGTTGGCGAGCAGCACTAATCAGCAGGGCCGAGCTAAGCAGAGAGCATCAGCTCAGAGTCCATCGACAGCACACGCCATTATAGGAACACTGGAGACGGTGTCAGTCGCAAACAACTCAACCTGCGGGGCGACAGTGACAGATGACAGGTGAAGTGACAATTTTGGACTGATGTCGATTAAAAAAAAACAAGGCAATCCTGGTCTCTAAACTGCTTCCCCCTGGCCAGCCGGGGCGCCTGATGGAGGGGAAAGGAACTGGTTGGAATAACGTGTTCCTTCCACGCGCTACGTCCAACCAGGGAAACTCCCCCCCTGTCAGGTGTAAAGGAGCAACTTGAACACTCAGGCATGAAGGGAGCACGAGTTAAGTCCGTTGCTCTCCCCAGGTTGGCGGAGGGTGTGTAGAGCCCAGGATCACAGTAGATGATTGGCACAGGGGTGAAAATGGGTTACAAAATCGTGGGATAAAAAAAAAAAAAAAACAAGGCTTCAAAATCCTAAATTATTTCTGAAAAAGTAGTCAGTGGTGCTCAACCTTTTTCATGTCAAGGACCCCCCCAGAATTATCTCTATTGGGCCACGGACCCCCCATCTCAAAATAATATGTAGTTCCAGGGACCCCCCCCCCCAGGGACCCCCCCCCCCCCAGAAGCCAATATATTTTGTTAAAAATGTTCGCCCTGAAATATATATTCAAAGATTTGCGCCACATTTTCACGACTTTTCAAAAATAGCAGACCTACAAAGCTTGTAGATCTGCTATTTTTCCAACAGCTAAATTATAACATAATGTTTAAAACACCAAAAGGGGTTCCCACCCAAAATGGGTTAAGGACTTAGTTGGAATACCTTAATACCTAAAACCCCGGCATTCGGAAATTAGCCGGTCGATAAGCTTATACGACGCGTCTCAGCGTAGCGCGTTGTAACGCTTATTCAAGCGAAAGCTTTCCCCGTACAACAACAGAAAACAGAAAATGCACTAGCATATTATAGAACCCTGAGGGACTCTGAGGTTCAACCATGTGGTAAGAAAAGTTACTTTAGTGCTACTTTTTTAAAATGTATTTTTTATCCCACGATTTTGTAGCCCATTTTTCACCCCTGTGTCAATCATCTAATGCATGGGTTTTCAACAGGTGGTCCGTGGACCACTGATGGTCCGTGGAGGTATTGCATGTGGTCCCTGACCATGCATTTAGTAATGCAGGATTTGTTTTAAATGTTCTTTCCACTAGTTGAGAAACCGTGAACTAGTGACCTATGATGACCATCCATGTAGTCATTTACCGAGAAGTTGGAGTAAGAAATTCAACAGAAAAAGGGAGTTAGAATCTCAAGAAGTGGGAAGTGCACCGGATTGTCTGGTTGAGTCATTATTATTAGGACATTTTACCAGTAGTAGTCAACGGTTGAGAAACAGTGGGATGTATACACATGGGATGCATAGCGAGTGTTAACTTACAAAATCACTAATCTCAGGCATATCCCCAGTTCCCCACCCAACACAACAGTGGTCCCCAGGTTGATTCGAAGTCAGGGTGGTGGTCCCTGGTTCACAATCAGTTGAAAACCCCTGATCTAATGTGATCCTGGGCTCTACACACCCTCCACCAACCTATAGTAGTCCCCATATATGGGGGACAAGGGGAGAGCCTTTAGTGCTATACTTTAACATGCACATCTGATCTGACACTAGAACATGACAATGTCAACGTTCTCATTGTTCCGTGCGCCCCGGTCGGAGCTGCTGCACTGGATGCACTGGATGTTATGTAATATTATATATCTCACGTGTACCACTCCTTATTGGCAATAATATATATAATGCCATCAAGAAAACGGTTAATGCAGAATTCTCCTTTAAGAGCAGACGATCTTTATCCGCAGGGTTTTTTTTCTTCCAACACGAGCACAAAGAACACGTATACACAGCAGCTATAGCCATGCAGCTCGGAGCACACATCGTGACCGCGACACAATCCACAATCCCAGGGTTTATTTATTTGTCACTCAGACTATACAGACACTGCAGGTACACGGCGTGAAATGTCGGAGTGTCCTGTTCCTCAAGGCTACGGGGGGGGGAGGGAGCGACAGCACCAACACAACAAGGAAGATGACAATAAAGCATCCGTGTGTCATTCTTTTTCACAGCACACCCAGGTCCCTCTCCGTCAGCAAAGGGTGACTCTTCTCCTGGGGAGGGAGAAATTGGGACACAGTGGGGAAAGGGGCGCGGCCTCAACTCAAAGTATAGTACTGCAAGTAAGCCTTTGCCCGAGCCATGTATGAGGCCCATATCGGGGAAGGATGTCACAGGGAGGCACTGGGGTCACGGTCTTTGGTATATGACCCGGCCCGGGTTTGAACCCCCGACCTCCTCAGTCCTCTGGCGGACACTCTAACCACAAGACCACGGCACTGAGCATGGTTTTACTGTACTTAAGTACAATTTCAAGGTATTATTATTATTTATTTTTTTAAGATATTCTTTTGCCGCTTACGCCTTTTCTTTTGAAGGGACAGACAGTATAGGCTGACAGGAAACGGGAGAGAGATGGGGGGGGAAGACATGCAGTAAAGGCCGTGTCGGGCTCGGGAGTCGAACCACACGGCGGCCACACTGCGACTGGATTACCAGTCGGGTGGGTGCCCAGACGGTTATACGCCACCGCCTGGGCCAATTTCAAGGTATTTTTAAATGTACTTTCCAATCTAGTTTACTTTATACTCCACTACATTTCAGAGGCAAATATTTTTACTTTTACTCCACTTACTTTTACGTAAAGCAATTTTTAGATGAATTGAGCACACGAGGACCCCCAACTGAAACGAGCCAATAGGCTTTCTTGGATTCATCCTTTTAGCAGAACCCTGTATTGTACAAGTATTCAATCAATCAATCAATCAATTAAAAAGGACTCGCAGGTTATGGTAAAACAAAAGGCTCAATGATAATTAGTATCCATTACCTGCCGCTTCCTTAATTACCCCCTGCTGGTGCGGACCATTTAACATAGTAATTATGCAGTTACCAAATGAAACGTGACGAGACGGTTAACCGTTGCTCAGAACCTCTGCTGCTGAGGATTTGACTCCTGCTCGTTCATCACAGCTGTGCAAAAAATAGCATGTGTTAAAGAGACAGACGCACGCACGCACGCACGCACACACGCACGCACACACGCACACACACACGAGTGAAGTGAGGGGCACCAATCAAATCATCGCAAACTACAAACACACCTCCACACAAAGCTGTGCATAGGAGGGGGAAGCGCCCCTCAAAAAGTACCAACGAAAGGATGCCTTTTCAAATATATAACTGATGTTTCTGTGTATTCAGAGGTCCTAAATAGCCATCATGCTTCTTGGTTGACAATAAGCCTCTTCGACCTACTTACTTACTTACTTATAAATAGCATCACGATAGAACAGGACTACACAAACCTTTTAAAATTATAAGCGTAAGCCAAAAAGACTCGACATATTATTACATAATGAGTCCAATTTAATGGTCCTAGTCCCCAGTAGTTGGATTTTGGCTGGGGATTTGGAGAACAAGATTAGGTCAAAACCTAATAATATAGCAGATCTACAAGCTCACCATGTAACTAATGCTTGGGGAGGGATAAAGGGAAGTTGTGACAGTTGGCCCGGTGTAACTTCAACAGTCAGTGATGCTCAGGGTTTCTTGTCGAGGTTTTGGCCGTGCCACTAAGCTCTTCCATCGCCACTAGGGGGCGCAAAAAGTCCCTGACTGCCAGTTTCAATAATTTTATTTATTTAATTTAATTAAAAAAAAACTAAAAAAACGTTAAAGGCGTTGTTGGCGCTGTGGGAGTTGACCCATTCTGAACGGGAACCCCTTTCTGTGTTTTTTAACTAAGCATCATGTTATACTTTAGCTATTGAAAAATAGCAGATCTACAAGCTCATCATAGCGCGCCACCGAGTGGCGCAGCACTACGAGCTTGTTGTAGGTCTGCTATTTTTTGAAAAATCGTGAAAATGGCGCTTTCATGGGTGACAAAAACCTCGCACCGGAAGTTTGATGAAATACATGGCAGTGAGTGGAGCCTGCTGGAACCAGTACGGCTCGTGAACAAACATTCTTTAGCGGGGCAATAGTTGGCAGTGGGAGTCCGTGCCCCCCATCTGGCTCCATTGGCCAGGCCACAGGCCCCCTAAAGGACCCCTAAATCGACATTTTATTAGTCCGCGGACCCCCATTTGAAAAGATATGCCATTCAGGGACCCCCATAAGAGAAGATTTTTATTACGGTTCTTCTAGCAGTGCTTCTCAACCATTTTCATTTCCAGGACCACCCAGTTTGACCTACATTATAGGCTATACGGACCCCCGTTTAATGGCATTTCTTTTTAATCTCTGGGACCCTAATTTATATCGTAAAATCAATGTTAATTTAACTCTGAGAGTGTACAAATGGAACCAAACGGACGCTAACGGGTCCATTTTGCTTCAACTTTCCACTCTCTCTCTCTCTCTGTCTATCTTGTTTTCTCTCCATCTATCTTTTTATTCAGGTCCTTGGCAGAACAATACTGGTCATATCACGAACATACATCGTGCACACACGCGTGCTACACGAACATGCACACGCACACGCACACACACACACACACACACACACACACACACACACACACACACACACACACACACACACACACACATGCACACACACACACACACACACACACGCGCACACACACACACACACACGCACACACACGCCTACATACGCCAAATGTTCAGTTCGGGTCCTGTTTTGTCCGTCTGTCAGGGTTGCTGTTACTAAGCAACCTTCTCAATTCATCCGTCATGTGAATTAAATCATGCTCTACTATACTCTCTGGCCGGAATCATTTCTACATTAATAAAAGGTCAAGTTTATTGTCATATTATCACATATAATTTACAAATTCTTATGCACACCTGATATATAGGTGGGCTCTGAGACGGGTGCGTATATAGGCACAGGGCTCAATGTATTCAGATAAAATGCACATAATATAAAGTGCACAAAGACCCGCTGTAAGTCTGCACTTGCAAGACGAACACTTTATTTAGGCAACGTTTCGATCAAAGACCTCCTTCAGGCTATCAGAAAAACATACAATTTGTATGAAGTGAAATGATGTTGTTCCAGGGACCCCCCCCCCCCCCCCATGCAGAAGCAAAGATTTCAGTTAAAGGGACACTTCACCCTTTTTGCAAAAATATATATGTTAATGACGTTTAGAAGCTTTAGATCACTTTCCTGGGGGTATTTTTGTGTGTAATTTGTGGTTTTAGATATTTTAGATTGTAGCAGTGAGCCTGTTGTCTCTGATGTCATGGACACATGGTCTCACTACCTTCCTGGACTACAATTCCCATAATTCTTTGGTGCACTGCTCCTCCTTGTGGATAGGGGGGAGAGCTGTCTTACTGAGACAACATGCAGTCCAGGAAGGAAGTGAGCCCAGTGTCCATGACATCAGAGACAACAGGCTCACTGCTACAATCTAAAATATCTAAAACCACAAATTACACACATAAAGACCCCCAGGAAAGTGTTCTAAAGCTTCTAAACGTCATTAACATATATTTTTTTGCAAAAAGGGTGAAGTGTCCCTTTAAAACGTTCGCTCTGAAAGAATATATATATTCAAAGATTTGCGCCACATTTTCTTTGAAAAAAAGCAGATCTACATGTACAAGTTCGTATACCGCGGCACTCGGTGGTGCCGCGCGATGAGCTTGTAGATCTGCTATTTTTCCAACAGCTAAAGTATAACGTGATGCTTTAAAACTGCATAACAGAGTGGATGTGGTGGACAGGGTCATCGCGACCACTGCTTTCAAGCCACTGCTCTTTCAAGATAGAAATGTGACTTCGAAATGCAGCACTTCTCGAAAGGAAATATGTTTTCCTGCATGTGCATATTAAAACACCATTCAGGGCATGAAGGAACCCCTTTTGGTGTTTTAAGCAATTGTGCTATACTTTAGCTATTGAAAAAATAGCAGATCTACAAGCTCGTATAGCGTGGCCGCGCTATACGAGCTTGTAGCTCGTCCTGAAAATGTGTAATCTTTGAATATATATATTCATTCAGAGCGAACGTTTCTAACTCAAATCTTTGTTTCTGGGGAGGTCCCTGGAACAACATATTTTCAGATGGGGGTGGGCAAAAAATGTGGGGTCCTTGACATGAAATATTGAGCACCACTGATATAGAAACATATTATATTTTATTTAAGAAAACTGTCAGGATTAAGAAGACTTTTTTTCTCGACCTCATGCCTAAAGGGGTTAAGAGGTGGGATCCTTGGATCAGTAATGGAACAGCATGGAACAGTAATACAGTTCAGAGAAAATAAACATTGCTGCATGCTGTGGTTTTCACAGGAGTTGAATTGCTTAACTGTGTGGTTGTGTGTATGCGCCGAGAAACGTTCCAAACGTTTGTACAGTATTTTTTCCACACCTTTTCCCACGTGAAGGGCAATGGATGTGGGCGAGTAAAAAAGAACAAATATCGTCTCCTCATACTGTATGTATGTGCACAACTGTTACTTTTCGGGATTCAATTTTTTTTTTAAACGGCAAAAGTAGTATAGCAGATCTACAAGCTCGAAACGCGTCGCCTGTTTGTTTCGCGCCGCGTTGCAGATCTGCTACTTTTGACGCTTTTGTATGTGATCAAGTATAGGGCGTTAATTTACGAAAAGACACAATTTTTTTGAATTACGGACATAAGAGGTTCATATTTAAAAATATATATTTATATTCATGCACGATGAATAACATAATAACCGCTAATAACACTAAAGAACCCCAGGGCTTCTCTCCGGTGGTCTAATTAGTGGGTGTCGCACGCACGCACACACACGAACACACACGCACACGCACACACACACACACACACACACACACACACACACACACACACACACACACACACACACAAAAAATATATATTAATAGAAACAGCAATAACCTGGATGACGTAGGTTGAGGAAATGAACCCATTCAACGCCCCATGGTTGGGGGTAATTTTACAAGACTAATGCCTAAGGCCTAATGACTGTGCATCACTGTACATGATGTCTTACATACAGTATAGCAGATAATAATATAACATTGTCTGTCTCAATGTGCCCAGGCGCACATACAGGTCAGGTATACACACACAGCTCTCACTGTATCGTTTGCTTAATTGGCTGCAGCCTATAAGGCAAGAAGGCAAATTAAAAATGTAAACGTGTTCACTTTAACTGTCCTCCCTACTGTATTTGAAACAGTATCTGAAACAATGACTTTTCACTGTTCCTCAAAAGAAAAATTCCACTATAAAAAACAATCTCCATTTCTCTCAGATCTGTTACCTTTTCAGGACTGCAATGCTTTTCCAATGGGAGTCACATGGTTTGACAACAAAAAAAAAAGTTTGGTGAGGGGGGAGGGGCAGAACACCACCAGCAATTAGCAATCAAACACAAATGTTTGATCAAACCATGTGACTCCCATTGGAAAAGCATTGTGGGGTGGCCCAAAACAGTTGCTTGATTGGTGTTTGGTACGTGTGAATGAGGCCTTTAAGGGTTCTCTGCAATCAGCAAAGTGTGGTTTTCATGTCCAGCCAATCAATGGCGAGAGAGAGAGAGAGAGAGAGAGAGAGAGAGATATCATTCTCCCCAACCCCTCCTCTGCACATGTTTAAACCATCTCCACCTCAGAAGTAGGTCGGGAGAGTGGGCGAGTGGCTTATTGTCTGTAAACACGCGGGGGAGTCTGTCCCCGTAAAAACAATGCGCTTAGAGACCCCTGGGAGATGCATTGAATGCTGAGGTGGAGCGCCACACCTACCTAGCCTGGCTAATAATAAGCCAGACTCAAATCACGCTGTCGTGTAATCCGCCAGCAAGCCCATGCAGCAGGCACATTTTTTTGCCAACGGCTGATTCGGTCTGGCTTATTAGCCAGGCTAACGCCTACCATCAGCTCCCAGTTACTTCCCGCACGACTTGCCGCAAGTAATTAACCAGTAAAAACCACATTGAGACTGAAGTGTCTTTTACGAGTGTGAACTGGCCAGGACAATAGGCAAAATAAGTGACACAACTCTGCCAGTAACAAAAAAATACACAAGAAAAGACATACAATGCTCATAAATACAGTACCCACTACCGAAGAAGCTTAAAGGGAGAACAGGAACGCGAGCAATAAGGACTAATACATAAAAACTAAGCAACGGAAATTGCTAGTTGACTAAGAAGCAAGCAGACAGTTGCTAAGCAGGAGCAATGTATGGGAAGTGTGCCCATGGCAATCTCTATACTCTATACGCTGAGTTGACTGAGCTATACCCGGACACTAAACCTTCTAACCTGATGGGCTGACTGACCCTCTGTCTATACTGTAGACATTTCTCATCATGTCCTTTCTTTACTATGAGCCTATAGTATTAATTCGTGTGTTCCATCAGCCTTTCAGGTCTGTTTTCCCGTTTTGTGTTTCCTGTGAGGACTGTGGATGAAAATTAGCAACTGTGCTATATATTAATATATTAATATGCATTGTCCTGTCCAAATAAACAAATAAAGTAAAGGTACCTCTTGTCATGTTTGTGACATGTATTCATCCTCCTGGCATTCCTCCTCCGTCTCTGTAGTTACGGTAAGGCTGCTCAACGTTGTCCAAATTGGCTTCTGAACGCACACGACACAGAGCATATGTTTCCACTGTGAACAAAAAAATACCTGATGATTAATAATAGATTGAATACTGTATTAGCAGTTTGCAAGAAGTTAGACTTTATACCGTTATACCCAAAATGCTAAAATGGGATAACACACAAAGCTCTGAAGGCTAGAAGAGTTGTTGTCTAGGTCCAGTTGCAAATTGCAGGTGCTCTTCTATGGCGGTTTTGAAGGAGGGTAGGGGGTCGCACTTTTTAAAGGCAAAAAAAAGCATTGATTCCACCTTTTGGTGGCATAATAGAGCACCGAAGTCTGACGTCAATATCGGTAGAGGGCGCAAATCCACAGGTTCGTGTACTTTTTATTTGCATTGTAATCCCCATAGGGGGATTTTAGATCGCCTCATATAAGAACGGTGTTTGAAAAATAAACATGTCACCCCGGCCGTTTCACTCATATAGGATATGAAGAATCAACTGACTGAGAGAAAACGCTAATGTTACTGCTGCTGAATTAGTTACATTTTTGCTGGAAGCAGACTGTATCATAATACAGTATGACTGACTGACTGTTGCAAACGATACAGAGACACCTCCCTGACAATAACGCCGAGACAGGTTGTTTATCTTTGGACCACAACGCTTATAGTAGACGATATTAAGATCACCCCCATGTTATTCTCCATAGATAAATTTCTTCCGCGAACCAGGGGAATGGAGGGGATGAGCGAGTTACGTCAGGACTTCGGTGCTCTATAGAATGAATTCATCCCCATGTTTGCGCCGGATGTGATGCGAAGCCTGCGTAGCTCGTTCAGGCAGACGACTCGCGAGTGCACCTATACCTGATCAGGTGAATAGTCTCATGCACTCTTTACCTGATCAGAGCAGCTATTTAACCCATTTTTGACCAGACGTCGAAATTTAAAAAATATATATTTTCTGAAAAAAGCATGTTTCTATGTCAGTTGTTCTCAAACATATTCATGTCAAGGAACACCAAATTTATACTGTATATGACATTGGCCACTGACCCCCCCATCTGAAAATATGTAGTTCCAGGGACCCCCTCTCAGTAGCAAAGATTTGAGTTAAAAACTCGCTCTGAAAGAACATATATTCAAAGATTTCAGGCACATTTTCACGATTTTTCAAAAATAGCAGACCTACAAGCTCACAGCGTGCCACTCGGTGGCGCGCTATGAGCTTGTAGATCTGCTATTTTTCTGCTATCAGACCAGTAGTGTGTGTCCAGTGGAAACCTCGTATGAATCTGATCTCAGGTCAGAATGGGTTAGATCAGACCCCTATTGCAGGACCCCCTTCAAAGAAGGGGGTCTTGCGGGGGTCCCTGCATGGGGGCCCCACTTTGAGAACCACTGATGTATGTGTGAGCGATGCCTCGCCAGAGTTTGGACTGTTGAACCCGGGGACAGGACATACATACATCTCAACTGTTTTTGAGCATGCTCTTTTCATAGCCTCTTTATACAAAATGTCAAAACACTCTCAGAATGTAAAACCACATGTCACGGAAATGCTTCACAAGCGCGCCTGTGTGCGCATGTGCATGTGTTTGTGTGTGTGTGTGAGTGCGTGCGTGCATGTTTGCATGTGTGCATGTGTGTGTGTGTGTGTGTGTATCCAACACATGCACTCTTCTCTGGCCTCTCTGGTTGCCTGGACACCAGCACTGAGAGGCTGCCCAGTGCCTGCCAAATCCATCCCTTTACCAAGGGAATTGTGCGTGTGTGTGTGTGTGTGTGTGTGTGTGTGTGTGTGTGTGTGTGTGTGTGTGTATACTCTCCATATGTATACTGGACCTTATGCTTGTGAACGTAGGCCTATATGTTTATCTGTTCATGTACTGTATGTGTGGACAACTGGACAAGCATTAGCGGGGGAATGCTGCATTGTGTCCTCACGCGTGTACGTGTGTACTAGTGTACATGCGACATGCGTACTGCGTACACAAGTGAGAAGGCAGCTTCTCTGTCCGAAACGTTGGTCATTTTTCTGTCTCTGGCGTTCCGAAACACAAAAAGGTTGGACTAAAGGACTAAATAAATCCTTTGTTCAATCTAGACGAGTCTGGCCAGTTCGCGGTATGGCTGAGCTTTTTCATTTACTGTATGTCGTTTACTGTTGTTTTGTTTCTCACGTGTTGCATTTACAGTATACAGTACATAGAGCTGGGTCGCAAGACACATTTCAGTGTGAGCTGATGATGGAGTAATATCGTATTGTACTTTACACAGTGTTGTTTTCGTTGACTAAAACTATGACGAAGAATGTTCGTCGACTACCATTTTTCACTGACGAAAACGACATAAAAACTAAATAAAAACGAAGCCATGATGACTAAAACTAAGACTAAATATACTGACGATTTCGTCAACAAATTAAAAACTAGACTAAAATGTTAGGAAGGGACTATAGTGGACACGAGATCCAGTGTAAGTCATTTTACATAAAGGTTACATGCTGAAAATTGCAGATCTACAAGCTTGTAGATCTGCAATTTTCGGCAAGTGTACAATCAGTCATTACGACGGCATCAAGGCAGGGACGGATAAACCCCCATGAGGGCCCCTGGGCCGGTAATATTTGCAGGGCCCCCATAGCGTGCGTGCGCACGACATTTTCGTGTTTTGATCATCTTTTTAACCTAAATTTAACAACATCAACAGCCAATGAAGGGCCCCAGAAGCCCTTTTCAGGGCGTCAAACCTAGTACCTCATGGTCCAATTTCCCCAAAGGGCCCCTGATAGCCAAGGGCCCCTGGGCCACGGCCCCACTGGCCCAATGGCTAATTTGTCCCTGCATCAAGCCCCGCCAAAATGCATTTTAGTCGACCAAATCAACTGTAGATTTAGTCGGCAAAAAATCTTATGACATTTAGTCGACTAAAACTAGACTGACACTAAAACATTCCAGGTGACTAAAATGTGACTATTCAAGAGACTACGACTAAAACTAAAATCAAAATGTGCTGCCAGAAACAACACTGATTGTACAGTAAATATACAGTATAGGACTGGCGGGGGCGGGGCACGTTTAGCAGCATGCATGGGGACACTGGGGGGGGGGTCCATGGCAGGCGTACTGTATATATATAAAAAACAGCAATCGCTAATATTCATTTTATAATCTTAAATCAACTGTGTATATATAGGAGAAAACGTTCGCACACCCGCAGAAATCAGGCGTATGTATGCACAGGTGGTGCCGTATAGGCCAGTGACCCGAGGAAAAGGTCCCGGAAGGTCCGAAACGTTGCTTAATTAAAGGTATATTCATTGATTTCACTCAAAAAAAACGTAGGTTTCGTTTTTGGCTGGGACCTAAGCCTTTCATCCAATCAGGATAGAGAGCCAAAAACGAAACCTAAGGTTTTTTTGACCCCCAGGGGTTAACTGGGGACAGGGAGGAACTCCTTATATGGTCAGCACACTCTATAGTAGAGAGGATTATCACAACAAAACAAAAAAATAAGTGATATTTGAATTAAGTGAAATTACTGAATATACCTTTAATTAAATAAGACAATACTCATGTGCCGAGCAGATACACAGTGTGCGGGTGTGTACCTTATTGCTTTCATAATCTTAAATAAAACATTAAAAGTGTTAACTCGACACCACAGTGGAGTGCACTCAGTGCAGTGACCGGCCGTTTAGTCGGTCAGACTCAGACCCATATACGGTTGTTCAGAACCAGCACAAAAGGTCACTGCCCAGGCTCTGGACTGCAGCGCCCAATTTAGCCAACTGATCACACCTGGTGATCACCCCTAGATCTCCATTCTGTATATATGGAGCTGGCCTGTTCCGACATCCCAATGAATGTTCTGACATCTGCATAGACTCCATTATTTGGGGCATGCCTGACAAAGAACTCCATATATGGGCATAAAAAGGGACACGGCCATAATTAACGTTCCCGGTGTGCCGCGAACGTAGGGGGCCGCCATGATTAACAGGCCTGATAGGCAGGCAGGCAAATACGCGGCAGGAAACCAGGAAAGGTCCGGGCGTGCTGCCATTCTGCCAGTGCCATCATGTTAATTTCACTGTACCTGTATCAGTGCAAGTGACAAATAAACCCTCTACAAAGGGTTGTGTGTAGTTGTCTGTTGGTTTGTATCATTTAGGCTTATGTGTTGTTCTGTAAAAGTGGTGGTATTATTAGGGGCTTGTTTGTTTGTGTGTGTGCCGCGACGGAGCGGGCGGTAGAGAGTTTCTGCTATATCTGCGCGCTGGTTGTGGTGGGGCCGGCCGGTCTCATGGGGCAAATTCACGCGAAAATGCCCGGGCCGAATTCTTGTCCCAGTCCAAGCCCAGCCCTGCAATGTGGGCACCGCTCTAGTATGATAATACTTTCAGAAGGCCAGACGTTGGAGCCGGGAGGTGGAAACCTCATTTTGTCCAAAAACTGTGTAACTGGAGCTTCTTGTAGATGTGGCTATATGTTCTTAATGGTTGCCTCTTTCTTATATTATTTGACAATTTGGCCAAATGTTTGACAAGTCCTTTGAGTTTTGTTCATTATACTTTTAATGCAGTAATGGTCTTTTTTTCTCTCTGGTCACAACAAGTCGAAGAAGCTGGCTTTCCGCAGGCGGTCGGTCTCCATGGGGGCAGGGCGGTATATAACGTATACGTTCAGCAGTCTGCTCATGTCTCCAGGTGGAGCGAGATCAATTCGTGGTGGCAGCGACTCGCCACGACCTATTTTTTTACGCCATGGCGTATTCTTCATTATCCGCCATGGCAGAACAGAATCCGCCGTGGCGAGTACAGAATCCGCCGTGGCGAGTTGATCAATTCGTGGCGGCGGCGACTCGCCACGACCTATTTTTTTACGCCATGGCGTATCCTTCATTATCCGCCATGGCAGAACAGAATTGATCTCGCTGTCTCTCCATGGCTCGTCGGGCACTAGCATGCTGCGCTGCAGCCTGCCGAGCCCTCCCACGCCTCCGCGGCCGACCGCACGCACGCCGGCACGTTCAGCGGGGGGGTATACGTCGCCGGCGTCTTCGCCGCCGCCGTCCCACGGCCCAGCTGCGTCCCAACTGCCGCTATAACGAGATGCGGTGGCTGCAGTCCGTGTGGCTGTAGATAATAATATGCCCATGAAACATTCATGACACGACACGTTACATCGACGCGACATCCCCTCAGCGCTTTATTGAAGCGCTGTCGAAAATTGCTTCGTTATACGTCGATATCTGAGAAAACGTCAAGTAGTTCTGTGTGTGTGTGCGTGCGTGCGTGTTACAAACACCTCCTCCAGAGAACATACCGTTCCTTCTATTCAACTTTATAAACCACTGTGTTGTGTACTCTCTAAAGCCACCGGGCACAGTCCTCTCCTAGATTCTACCCCACTTCAATTTCCTTCTATACCAGTTCTTTCTGCCTTTGTTTGCTTCATTCGTTTCTTCCACTCCTCCATTCCTATAAATGCAGGCCCCTTCTCAATCCCTCTATAGTCTGTGGCAAACACACTCCTCTCTTGACCCGACGAAGATGTAACTGAAACATTGAGACGTTGTCACTTGCACCTTGTTAATAAAATGATGGCTTTAAGTTTAAACTGTCTGAGTACTGCTCCAGCACTGCCTCCTTTTCTCCTGTAACCTGTCCTGCCTCTGAGATGCAGCAGACTGGCCTGCCGTATAGGCTAGAGGCGCGGTTGGAACTCCCTTCTGCAAACTTCTCTCTCTCTCTCTCTCTCTCTCTTTTTTGTTGTTTTATTTATTAGTCCTGTTTGCATGCTACAGTAATAGAGCCTGCCTACTTGCTCAGGGACGGATTTAATCTCGTGAAGAGAAGAGAGTCCGCACACAACAGGTTTGCTCCAATGGTGTTTTCTTTTATTTAAAACACCATAATGTAAGACACGACTTTCGACCGCACCTTCACCAGGTGATAGTAGTTAGTATGTGACGACCTCCCTTTTATCTGGGTCGTCACGTCACGTGACTGACGTTGACTGGGTAGGTAATTTACAAACACACAATGAGGGACATAAATATGACATGAATAATCTTGACCATCATGGTCTGACCCTGTGTCTATAGGACCTAGAAGACACAGGGTCTTGACCTGATGGTCAAGGTTCAATTGGGTGACTATTAAGGTGTGACTGAAGTGACCCGAGAGAAGACAGACTATGCACCCACTGCACACAAAATTAAGTGGAAACTGAGCTACACTTCCTAACCATCTGTCCATTGTACCAAGACATCAGAGACACATACTTCCCACAGATTACAACCACACACACAGAGATTTTGAAAACATGACCAATGACAAAAAACTCCCATATCTGCTGGGCGAAGTACAACAATGTGCAAACACAGCAGCAAGATTTGTGAGTTGCTGTGATAGGAGAAGGATATCAAATGGAACACAACCACCCTAAAGACTAATCATTGTGTATATTCCTGCACTATACCTGCATTGAGTGATCTTGGTACATAGAAGTTGATCTATTGAAGATTCTGACCTTCAAAGTACATCATTTTTGTTTTGATTGTATTTCTGTATCGTTGTATTGTTCTTTCTGCTTTGGCAATGTAAACGTATGTTTTCTCATGCCAATAAAGCCCTTTGAATTGAAAATTGAATTGAATTGACTGAGACGTGACCTTTGACACGATCTTAAATCGTCTCATTATAGAAGAGCAGGGAGGCGAAATACAACCAGCCCAATGGCATGAGTTAATTGTATAAACCTATAGCAGACCTACAAGCTCATAGCTCGCCACCGAGTGGCGCGCTATACGAGCTTGAAAGGTCTGCTATTTTTGAAAAATCGAAGAACGACTGACACATAATAGAAACATAGCTTTTTCAAACAGACATTTTTTTAGAATCTGATCTCAGGTCAAAATGGACTAAGTTAATTTACGAGAAGTCTACACAATTAAGAGAATGTGTAGATCACTACATACAGCATGGGGAATGGTGGACGTATACATTCTATATAGTTCTGGGTCTGCAGCAATGCTATAAATCTCACCAAACGGTGGTTCCGCCGTGGCTCAAATGCAGAATAAATAACCGGGCCTCATAAATATGAAAAGGGTCGAAAACCACTAGGTCTGTCTATCCAATTTCCTGCTCTCCAATATCTCTTCCCCCGTGTTCGTTCGACTTCTTCACACTCTTGAAGCGTTAGATCTCATTAGCGGGGGGTGTGACTTGGACGTGTCGTGCATTACAGAGGAGGAGGAGGAGGAGGAGGTGAGGGAACACGGAGGGCCTTTCATCATCACAACCACAGAGATATGACGAGTAAAGAGGAAGATTAAAGTGTTGAATTATTGAGTGTCCTCTGAGCCCTTTTCCCTCTATTCATTGTGGCTAAAAAAGGTTCAACCTTACACAATGCCATGCGCTATAATGGCGACATAAACACAGTAATCCAGAACGGGGGAGTCAATTTGCTCTTCGACCTTCCCTTTAATATGCATTTTTCACACACGTCTCCCCCTCCGCGAGCACGGAATCCTCTTTCGCGTTTGAAGTATTAAGGATGCGCTGCAATTGGCCAGTGCACTCTCGCCGGAAACATGTCCGTATCGGGGGTCGGAAACTCGCAACTCGAACGTGCGGGCTGAGTCGGATATAAGCGAACTTCGTCAAAGTCCGTCACGGTCTCTAAAACTACTTCATCCCCACTCTGCTCCCACTGAGCCGGGGTGTTGTGAACCCATTAGCCTCGGCTCCCAACCCAACCCGGTATCTGGAAATGTGCCCAGGCAGCAGCTCAATTGGCTCATTTATTCATGACACACGACCAATGGGAGTCATCACTTTCAGTGTTGCTAAGATACGAACGATCCCCCCCACACCCCGGGATCTATTCAAACCAAATAAAGTTGAAAGTATGACGACGACGGCTCAGAAGACAGAACACGAGTCGGCCAGTGTTGTTTTTTTCAGAATATTTAGATTTAGTCTTAGTCTTAGCACTTGGGGAAGACACTGGGGGACACTGGGGGGGGGCACTCAAAATTGAAAATTTAGTCTTAGTCTTAGTCTTTTGAAAACGCACATTTAGTCTTTAGTCCCATTTAGTCTTCTGAAATTCTTTTTCGTTAGTCTAGTCTTAGTCGACAAAGTGTCTTAGTCTTATGTCTTAGTCTTAGTCTTTTGAAAACGCACATTTAGTCTTTAGTCCCATTTAAGCCCACCACACACCGGCTGCGTCCCCCGCGCGGCGCCGCGCGGCGCGCACAGCCGCCTCCATTATTTTCAATGAACCTAACGCACACCGGCTCCGTCCGCCGCGCGGAGCCGCGCCGCGCCGCGCCGCCCGGCGCGCCGATAGAACACAGTTCTATTTTCAGGCGGCGCCGCGCAGCAACGCGCCGCGCCGCACACGGTCGCAGACGGTGTGTGGTGGGCTTGAGTCTTCTGAAATTATTTTTTGTTAGTCTAGTCTTAGTCGACAAAGTGTCAAAAACCTTAGTCGACTCAGTCTTTAGTCTTAGTCTTAGTCGACAAAAACAACACTGGAGTTGGCATACCTTTTTAAATCACCCTATATCCTTGATATAACGCCATTTAGGTCAATGATATAAACATTATGTATACATTATGTTCATTTCTACTATACCGCACAAGCTTGTGACTAAAAATACTGTAACTAAAAATACTGGAACTATGGAACATTCTCCTCCATTTGCTGAAAAGTAACTGCTCTTAATTGGCCACTTAAACCCTGCAGCATCCTTATATTTGCGAAGGGGGAAAAGCTGCTTTCGGCGAAAACAGCGGATCGACAAGCTCACAACGCGTGGCGCTATGCGAGGCTTTGTGAGCTTGTCGATCTGATCTGATCATACAACCAGCTGGCTGCTGGCTCGAGTGATATACTGAGTAACTGGTAATTATCGGTTGATTTTCATTGGAATCTGCTGCTCCGCTCATTGCACATTTTAATTCAGTTTTTTAAGCGGATAAGAGGGAAATGAATACATACTAGAAAGGGGAAAAAAGTATTAAGATGAACACAGACGAAGAAAAACGAGTGAACCGAAATCTCCTCATTAGATGCACTCGCTGCAGGTCGTTACCCTGGCAACGGCACACACGCACAAAATGTGCGTGCACACACACACACACACGCAGTTGTACAGCCCTTCAATCAATATGCTGAATGATAAGCCTGCCTGTCCGTCAGCACTGCCAGGATGATGTGTTGCGTCACTCATGATTTACACTTATATACAGTGGTGTAAAGTAACTATATGTACAGTATATATAGTACATTTACTTAACCCATTCTGACCTGAGATCAGATTCATACGAGGTTTCCACTGGACACACACTGGTCTGATTATAACCCATTCTGACCTGAGATCAGATTATAAAAATGTCAGTCGTTCTTCGATTTTTCAAAAAAATAGCAGACCTACAAGCTCGTAGCGCGCCACTCGGTGGCGCGCTATGAGCTTGTAGATCTGCTATTTTTCAATAGCTAAAGCATAACACGATGCTAACACCAAAATGGGTTCCCGTTCAGAATGGGTTAAAGGACAACTTTGGGTTTTTTTCAACCACGGTTCATGTTGTTTTAGATAGAGAGTAAGTAAAAAAGATGGATACTACTGAATGTGAATGGGGGATACTATGGGATAATATGGGGGGATGCAATACTGTGTGTCGTTAAAGGTGTCGTTAAAGGTGACAAACTGACATAATTGAGCCTATATACGACACTGTCGTATATAGGCTCAATTATGTCAGTTTGTCACCTTTTGAATTCTGGACTTTTACTTGTAACCGAGTATACTTCTACATTGCAGTATTGATACTTTGATATACAAGAACCTTTTAGTACACTTTTTACCACCACAAGTTGTGTGTGTAGCCTACTGTATACTGTATTCATTTATTATATCAGGGCTTTTATTGCAGCGGCCACTAGAGGGTGCTGTTTACTCCGGAGGTGAAACATTGTGGTCACTAAAGGGTGGTCAGTTGGGTCACCAATGCGTGCATAAATACAACAGCAGAGTGCGTGTGCCCGCGTGCACACACACACACACACACACACACACACGCACGCTCACGTGCACGCACACACACACACACACACACACACACAGACACACACACACACACACACACACACACACACACACACACACACACACACACACACACACACACACACACACCCGTTGCTATGGGGGCATGGGGTTCACAGAGTGTAATGTGTGTGTGTGGGGGGGGATGTATGATTACATTACAATATGGCACCAGAACTCAAATTGTGACGAGGATGGATGGATGGATGGATGGAAGTCCATGAGCCACACAAGGAACATCACATATCAATATGTATAAAGAGCCATAAATCAACAATGAAGGTACAGTACAGCAGCGCATGAGAGCTTGTTAACCCATTTTGCGCGGGAACCCCTTTTGGTGTTAGCAATAGCATCATGTTATGCTTTAGCTATTGAAAAATAGCAGATCTACAAGCTCATAGCGCGCCACCGAGTGGCGCGCTATGAGCTTGTAGGTCTGCTATTTTTGAAAAAATCGAAGAGCGACTGACATTGAAGACATTTTTAGAATCTGATCTCAGGTCAGAATAAAAACTGTCAGGATGTATAGAAGACATTTTTTTTAGAATCTGATCTCAGGTCAGAATGGGTTAAAGTTAAATATAGAATGTTGGCTGTAGAGCTGTGGTTTTTTCAACCTTTTTTCATATAGCCGCGGACCACCGTGAGATTCAGCCGTGCAGAACCAAAAACGAAAGAATATTTTGTTATATCGTCGGATAAGATTCTGTCCACAATGCCATGCTGTGTTGATGTTGGTACCATTAGGAGAGATAGCAGGCTCAAACATTGCTCAAAGTATTGAAGTAATGCAGATGTTTATAACAATAATTTAACTCTTGAGAGTGTAAAAAACCCCTCTGTGGTTACCAACTCTCCATCATTTAACAATAATTTAACTCTTGAGAGTGTAAAACCCCCTCTGTGGTTACCAACTCTCCATAATTTAACAATAATTTAACTCTTGAGAGTGTAAAACCCCCTCTGTGGTTACCAACTCTCCATCATTTAACAATAATTTAACTCTTGAGAGTGTAAAACCCCCTCTGTGGTTACCAACTCTCCATCATTTAACAATAATTTAACTCTTGAGAGTGTAAAAACCCCCTCTGTGGTTACCAACTCTCCATCATTTAGCATGGGGACCACCTGGAACCCTCCCCAAGGACCACTGGTTGAAAAGCACTGCTGAAGACTGACGTGTGTGGTCCTCTGTGTGTGTGTCTTGTCTTGTCCTGTCCGTTTCTTTAGCCGATCTACAAGCTCACAACGCATCACTAACGTGCCACATTGTGAGCTTGTAGATCTGCTATTTGTCAAGCATGGAGTTATTTTCAATCTCTCGTATACTACTAATAAACTACTATTAAGTTATCCTTGTGACAAATATTGGGCTGTATTTTGCGTGTCTTAAGTACCAGGTCTTATTCCCTAACTTGAGTAAACTAAAGACCGTGTGATCAATGCTCTTTGGCCACTCAGAATAGCCAAATGGCATTGACCACGCCTCCAGGTCTTTAGTTTACTCAAGTTAGGGAATAAGACCTGGTACTTAAGACACGCAAAATACAGCCCATTGTATCTTATAGTGGGATTTTTTTTACACATACCAAAATATGACATAAATGTAAGGTTCTATGTATAAAGTAACACAGGGGTTGGCACGAAGATCTCAGAGGCACAGAGGCACTTTCCATCGGCCATCGTTCAAATACAGGTCATGTTCTACTTGCCCAAAAGGTCATGCCCACTTGCTCAAAAAGTAAATGGTTCAATATGAAATGATAGCTACAATTACCGACCGTTACATTTAACTTTCTAGGGGTGAGCGATAAAGAATGCCATTAAAATGTCATAACTCACCAAGACCAGAAGACAAGAGCGTTGCTTATATGGCCACATGCAGGTGTTTAGACATGAGATATCTCGTTTTGTGTTTATAATTCAGATGGTTAACGTTGTGTCTCCTCTCAAACGAGCACATGCCCGCCCGGTCAGGCAACCTAAAATCAAAGTCCACCTGCCTGAAAGATTTATTTACCTGCCAGGGGTGCAGTAAATAATAATAGATTCTGGCGAAAGATTTGACTAATTACTAAACCATTAGCATTTTCTCACCTAATAGGAAACAGCAGGCTTTCTATTCCTGGAAAGTTAGCATAAATGGTAAACGGTGCATTTATATAGCACCTTTATCCAAGGCGCTTCACATATAGATTGTGCATCACATTCACCCATTCACACACACACATACACACACACACACACATTCATACACCGATGGCGGCGGAAACCATGCAAGGCACCAACCAGCACATCAGGAGCAATTAGGGGTTCAGTGTCTTGCTCAAGGACACTTCGACACTAACTCTGGGGGAGCCTGGGTTCAAACTGGCAACCTTGCGGTTACCATCCAGCCACTCTATACCCCTGAGCCACCCTATTATAGCATGCTATGATAGAAGTCATCGTTCTCACGTTAATAAAATTCTAATATCTCTGTACTGACTGCCTCCACCTGTTCAGCCGGGGGCGTCTGAAGGAGGGGAAAGGAACTGGTTGGGAAGAAGCGGCTTGGACTCCTCATGCATAGAAGGAAGCATGAGGTCAGTCCGTTTTGTGTGTGTGTGTGTGTGTGTGTGTGTGTGTGTGTGTGTGTGTGTGTGTGTGTGTGTGTGTGTGTGTGTGTCCAGGTTGGCAGAGGAAGTGTAGCGCCCACAGGATTACATTAGATAATTGACACTGGGTGAAAAAATGGGTTACAAAATCGTGGGATAGAAATTTTGAAAATAGAACAGAAGACAAACAAATGAAGACGTGTTTAAAACAACACATCACACCAAACCAAAGATAAATTCAAACTGCATAGCAAAAATGTACAGTTCCTATTTCAATCAGTTTGTGATATAATCTCCCGTATATATATATATATACCAGCTAAGGGACTGACTCGTGAATAGCTCTGAAAGCCGACCGCGGCCGGTGTTGTAGTGATAATGCCCGTTGGTCTCTGTGCCAAACCCTAGTTAGCCCACATCACCATCATCATACAGTATACCCTGCTCTTCTCTCCTCTGTGCCCCCATGGCATCCAGATAGGCACCCACTGTCTGAGGCATCCATAGGACAGCAGCAGAGATCACGTTACACACCGTTATTAATAGCTCCCCTCTCCTCTTTCTCTTTTGGAAACTAATAGCCGACTAAATGCTCTCTCTCTCTCTCTCTCTCTCGCTCTCCTTTGGTTCTGACTACTGTACATCAAGTTTTCCTAAATAGGTTTCTCTCTCTTACGCACGCACGCACACGCACACACGCACGCACGCACACACACGCACACACACACACACACACAGTCATGTCAGCCATTCCGTAGAACAGCCGTCGTTATATATGTGTGTCAACATATATGTTCTCTCTCTCTCCCTCTCTCACACGCACCGCACGCGCACACACACACACACACACACACACACACACACACACACACACACACACACACACACACACACACACACACACACAGGACGCACGCACGCTCCTCATTCAAGCTGTCAGGAAAATATGATGATTTAAGGATGAGAAACCCATTATCCCCCTGTCGTCCAGATTGTTTCTGGCCATCTTGCCTTCTTCCTCCTCCTCCGATTAAAGTCATTATGGTGTGGTTATATATATATATATATATATATATATATATATATAATCTCACAGATCTTATATAACGGCGTCATTGTGCCTCTTATTCTGCTTTTTATATATTTGCGGGCGGTCAAGCACCTTTTGTGCCTATATAAAAGCATTTTAAAATGGCTTTAACTAATTTATAGTGCGACGACAGCTGGACACGCCGGCACCGTGAAATTCAACATCACAAAAAGCTCTGACATTGACATTCTCATTTCCTCTTCTTCCCCCCCCCCCCCCCCCCCCTCTTACCTTTCCTCGTGTGTCTTTATCTGCGGTGTAAAGTAACTATAAGTACTATACTTAAGTAAAAATGTTGAGGAATTTGTACTTAAACAGAGTATTTCCAACTATATACCGTAGTTTCCGGACTATAAGCCGCTACTTTTTTTCCCCCCATGCTTTGAACCCTGCGGCCTATATACAACGGCGCGGCTAATCTATGGATTTTTTTTTACATCTAAGGGCCACTAGGGGACCTTCTAAATCTATTTCTATGGCCACCTGTGGCTTATATTCACATGTACACATGTTTTTTTTCCCCTAAATTTAGCTGGTGCGGGGCTGATATTCAGGTGCGCTTTATAGTCGGGAAATTACAGTAAATGTTTAGTTACTATAGTTACTTTGTAGATTTTGGTTATTATTGTCACAAAAACACACATTAACCACCTATACGTACGTTTCGGCCATTTGCAAATAGCCTGTTGTTTGGAAGCTCTTGTGTATAGCGAGTGCTCCTATAAAGCTCTCCTCCTCCTCACTGTATACTATCAAACGTTTGTGACTTGCATTACACAAAGTATGACCATAACGCATTATATAGACACGGCCTTCATATAAAGTGTCTCCATAGCCCTGCTTGGACCGTGTGGAAGCCAACGGTGTCCACGCCGTTGTTCCACCCCGAGGCCTTTATTTTTAGCCAGTATCAGGTTCTTCTTCCACAAAACTTAATATGGCCATGGAATCCTCTGGAGCCATATTTTACTCTCCACTTCACCCGTCCGTCCGTCCGTCCAGGCGGACATACATCCATCCATGCCCTCATTCCAACGTGACAGTTAGTAGTTAGTATTCTCCCCTATAAGCCCTTCCCTCATGGTTTGCGTATAGCCTATATTTTACTAGCTTGCATTCTCTCTCTGTCACAATATTACATACAGTATACTTACTTATACTGTATCCCCCCCATTACACTGGACGGGCACACAGGGCAGCAACAAAGTCTCTCCACTTACAGTACTAACAAACCAACTACATGCGCGCGCACACACACACACACACACACACACACACACACACACACACACACACACACACACACACACACACACACACACACACACACACACACACACACACACACACACACACACACACACACACACACACACACAGTGCTACTGTATGCTATGGAATAGAAACTGCTCACAATATAGAATAGTGACATTAGAGTATACCGGTATTTCGACTATAAATATGCAAAGCAAAGAAATTGTCTGACTTATTGACTTGCCAAATAATTATTATATTGTACAACTTAGTTGGTTACAAACAAACCAACTACATGTGCGAGAGAGCGCACGCGCGCACACGCACACACGCACACGCACACACACAAATATGCAAAGAAATTGTCTGACATATCGACTTGCCAAATTATTATTATAATAATTTACAAAAAAAAAAAAGATTTCTGAATGAATTCTTATACGTTTTGAAATAAACCAATGGGAGAGTAGTGGCATGGGGGGGGTGGCCCTTTGCAGCCCACACTCTCAGACAGGTGGCTGCATGGAGACGAGGAACCAAAAAGATAGCTCCGCCCCATTCGCTTGCCCATTTGCTATTTTCTTGACCCTTACTCAGCAGCAACCCCCCCCCTCTCCCACCCCACCCCACACCACACACACACACACACACACACTCGGACACTCACCGGTATAGGCAGTAGTGCCTCCTCTCCAATAACCCCTCCCCCCCTCTCCCAAAATGAAAATGACCACGTGCGTGCGGTCACCACACCGCATGTAATCCTTCTTTCTTTTTTTTCTTTTTTAAAAGGGGTGGCTCGGCACTCTGACCTGCTCTTCTCTAGCCGGTCGCACACACACGAAGGAAACGACACGCGGACCTTGTTCCTGGTGCTCCCCCCCGATAAGTCCAGCTGCTCTCATTAGGAACAACGCTCCGTGTGTTTTTATTTATTTTTAATTAATTATATCCCCACCCACCCGCCGACCACCTGGCTGACGGACAGCCGCTGAGCCACCACCCTCTCCTGAAAAAAAAAAATATATATATTTTTTAAAAGCAGGTTCAGAGTGTGTGTTAGCGTCTTTTTTAAGCTAAGTCGACCTATACTATAACGATGAAGTGGGCCTGGGCCTGGTTCGTGGCGGTCTTCCTCCTGTCGCTGGGGAGCCTCTCCTGGGGGGAGAGCGGCCTGGAGATCCCCGAGTACGACGGGAAGGACCGCGTGGTCGACCTCACCGCCAAGAACTACAAGTCGGTGATGAAGCAGTACGACGTGATGGTCATCTACTACCACAAGAACGTGGCGGGGGACCGCGCCGCCACCAAGCAGCTCCAGATCGAGGAGCTGGCCCTGGAGGTGGGTAGTTATATTTATAAAGCCGTTCTTCTGACCTGAGATCAGATTCATATACGAGGTTTTTTTTCCGCACTGCGGACGGACACACACTGGTCTGATTTATATAATAACCCATTCTGACCTGAGATCAGATTAAAAAAAAAAATGTGTCAGTCGTTCTTCGATTTTTCGAAAAATATCAGACCTACACGAGCTCGCTATGAGCTTGTAGATCTGCTATTTTTCAATAGCTAAAGCATAACATGACCAAAATGGGTTCCCGTTCAGAATGGGTTAAAGCCAAAGGCCTTTTTTGCTTAATGGTTTAACTTTAAGATGTTGGGCCTTTTCCATGCGGGAGAGACCTTGCATATAAGGGTTCGATTCCCCGGGGTGTTACACATTGGCGCCGTGTCCCGATGGGTCGTGGTGGTGGTCACGATCCGGGAGGAGGTCAAAAAGGGGGTGAGTGTATATAGACACAGAAGTCCAATATCTCTGCCCCCCCCAAGCCATGGGCAATTGTGCCTTTTTTGTCTTAGTGGTTATAAGATGTTGGCTTTTCCACGCGGTTGGAGACTTGGATATCCCGGGTGTTACATGATGTATACTGAGTGTCTTTTCTGTTTTCTGTTATTGTGGAAAATAGCAGATCGACAAGCTTTATATAGCCGGAATACGGATGCGGGGGGGGGGGGGGGGGGGGGTGTTTGCGTGGTTATAGTTGTGGCTGGCAGGGAGCATGGGGGGGGAGGGGGTCAGCGGGGATAATAAGTGGCGACCAGGAAATGAAGGAGGTTTATTGGGCATGGAACTTGGAAGTGAGGGTTCCCCCCTCATTTGCCGGGCAAACACGAAACTTGCCCCGGGCAATGTGCCTATAATTCTGTGTTTGGGGGGTTGTTGTGGTGTGTGTGTGTGCCATGGGGGTGCAGCAGGGTATGGAGGCGAGACGAGTTGTTGCAGAGGCAAGTTTCAGAACAAGTTGGCCGAGGGCCCCTTCCTTTGCCAAGCAGCATGAGTGACACTCATACTGGCCTTCTGCCCCCACAGTGGGGTGACAAAGTGACGGAGTAGTATGGGGAGAGGTTGTCGGTGCAAAGCGTGACAGGAGGGAGGGTGGTGTATGGTATGGGTGCACTCGGTGACATCTATCTATCTATCTATCTACGCTGAATTCACACCAGTCACACACCCCGGCTAGCCTGCGGCGGGTGAATGTTACATTATACATAGTGCGGACATTCACAAGCCAGGTGCGCTAAAATGGGGCGTGTCCGCGTCGCGCTGCTCTGAGTGGACCACGGTCAGCGGCCGCACCCCCCCCCCCCTCCCGGCAGGGAGGAGAAGTAGAGAGTACAGAGAGAGACACTCGTCTCTGCCAGCTTGTTTAGCAAATAGTTTATGTGTTTTATATAGGTGCAAATGATGTATGTATTTCAGGTGAGAAATCTAGGCCATGAAGTTCCTTTTAAGCCATTTTGGGCCCCATTTGGTGTTTTAAGCATTATGTTATACTTTAGGTATTGAAAAATAGCAGATCTACGAGCTTGTAGGTCTGCTGTTTTTGAAAAGTCGTGAAAATGTGCCGCAAATCTTTGAATATATATTTCAGAGCGAACATTTTTAACTCAAATATTGGCTTCTGGGGGGGGGGGGGGGGGGGGGGGGGGTCCCTGGAACTACATATTTTGAGATGGGGGGTCCGTCGTGGCCCAATAGAGATAATTCTGGTTGTCCTTGACATGAAAAAAGTTGAGCACCGCTGACATAGAAACATGGATTTTTCTGAATTCTTTTAGGATTTAGAAGCCTTTTTTTTTTCAGTCCAAAATGGGATAATTAATCTCGATCAATCTCTCACCACACAAAGCGGCAGTGGCAACGTTGAACTTTGACCCTTTTCAATTTGAGCTGCTTCTGTCTCCTAGCCACATGGTGCAGGGGTAAAGCGTGGTTCGCTAAATCTCCATGAATGCGTCGCTTTCTCTGAACATGGCATATAGCACACAGTTCCACCGCTAGCTGTTGTGCATTCAGCAATCCGTATAGAAATTGACCCAGTTTTTTTAATTCTGGCATTTGTGGGTCCACACTGCTATACACAGTCCATGTTCAGACAGAGGTATAAGGGAGTTTAGAGGTAGCAGAGGTGCCGTAATGTTGAGCGTATAAAGTATCAGGGTTTCTTGATTAAAAGAGACTTTCTCCTCGACACGGTTATACTTCCGAAAGGTCTGATTCGGAAACCATTGGCGAAAACATGGCCTATAAATGAATGTGTCATACTTTTGCAATTATGAATCATGACGTGCAGTGATTTGCTCTCACGACCTGTGTGTGTGTGTGTGTGTGTGTGTGTGGGGGGGGGGGGGGGGGAGTAACAAAGATTTTCGTGTTTGCTGATGAAGTTGACGGGAAGCAGCGTGCGTGTGTGCGGATGTGTGGAAGATCTGATTATATATACAAGAGAGAGAGAGGCAGGGAGAGAGAGAGAGAGAGAGAAAGAGAGGAATTAGCGATGATGTGACAGTGAGTTTCAGAGTTATATATTACAGTTGCAGACGATTACATCAGAACACACAAGCTCTATTTGTCTTCCCTTTCCCCCACCTAGCAAAACATGACGTCCTATATACTGTGCCACCGAGTATACCTAAATATACGGTATATGAGTCAAAGTACATGCCTGTGGGACCATTTGCAACCTATACAGAGACTTTTGAAATTCCCTCCCATTGACCAAAGGGAAGAAATGCTGGTCTCTCATAATAGTTTGGCTGATCCCAGAGAAAGTTTGAAGTGATTTCAAAGTGAAAAAGCAGTGTGCTAGTCCCTCCCCCTTATCGATTCTCTGAGATGTTCAGTTTGTATACATTAGATTATTGTCGTTTGTTACAGTACATTTACAGATTTACAAAAATGAAAAGGCGGAAGTATAGAAGGCTCTTCCGGGTGCTTCAAAACGCCACTGAGCAACTTCCACCGACATGAATATAGTGGGGGGGGCGGAGCTTCGCGCCAGTTCAAACAAAAGTCACACAGAACTCAGCCAATCAGCGAAGTTGCACATTTGACGCTATAAGGTCGGCCAATCGGTTAAGCCGACGGGTAGAGCAAAAATACAGATATTCTGCTTTTTTTTTTTTTTTTAACCCTGGCCCAACACAATTATCATTATAAAAAGACACAATTCAACCACTTTCCATCCACTGACATTATAGGCAAAACCACTTCCAAAATGTGGTCTATTTTATGAATATATATATATATAGCACTTAAAGTCTCACTGTTTAACTTTTCTTTAATTAATACATTAAAATGTTGTCCAATCTGTATATGTTCATAAAATATAACTATTCAATGTATCTGCATGGCAAGCATGCAGGGCTCAATTAGCTCAATGGTAATTCCAGCACTTCAACCCAACATAAGTGCTGCTTTAACACAAAGATTCACTGAACTATAAATTGTGTACGATACCCGTCTACTAGTCTCCCATTATGCTATCAATATTTCATCGATATATCACCCATATTCAATTTAAAACAAATCACACTCCTGTGAAGTGAGGGGTGCTCCGTGCTCTTATCATACAATATCACATTCCGGTCATCACGATTGGCGTCTTCAATTTTCCGCCCTCACTTTTTTTAATCTTCAATATATATATATACTTTGCTCAGCCAATCATCAAATCATCGCTATGGGGTGATCAGCCAATCAAATCATCGCTAAAAAATTCACACCTCCATCAAAAAAAGCTAAAAACAAACAAACAAACAAAAAAACATCCCACATTCACATTTTAGTCTAGCGTTTCAGGCCCAACGCATGCGGCTATACATATAGGCCCCTATTTTCGTCACTGCCCACCTTATCTCTAAACTCCTTATCTTTTTTGAGTGGTGCAACCACTCCAAGGAACAGCAATGTCCGTGTTGACCTATGGTGTCCGTTCACCCGTATGTGTTGTTCACCTATGTGTGTCCGCCTATGTGACGTTAATGAGCACCAGTAGGGGCGCTGTCGTGCCAGAAACAGAGAGACAGTGCTGCACTGTTGCCTGCTAATGAGAGAGAGAGAGAGAGAGAGAGAGAGGGGAGTTGCACCACTCAGTTCACACGGGTGTGATTCTTTTCTTTACTATTTTGAAGAACATTTGTTCAACTAGTATATAGCCATTAGCCAATCTACAATCGACAGTACGTTGTGAGCTTGTAGAGCGGCTATATTTGAATTATTCGAATGTATAGGGCCTGCATAGTGTTCGGTGGGGAGACTGAGGCTCTGCAGGGACTGGACTACCTTCTCACTGACTCTCCCAGAACAGTGAGTGTCCGCTTACAGTGTGCAGTGTGCCTTATTGCGGTGCATGCTGTGGCTGGTATATAAGTCACCTCTGGAAATAGCCTGGGACAGTGAACGCTTAGCCAGGGGGGAGGCTATATACCAGCCCTCAGGGGAGAGAGAGAGATAGAGAGACACAGAGAGAGAGAGAGAGAGAGAGACACAGAGAGAGAGAGAGAGAGAGAGAGGGCGTGAGCACACCTTCGCCGCACATAACGCGTCCTCCAGGCATCTCTTCCGGGTTTTTTTTAAACCCATTCTGACCTGAGATCAGATTCTAAAAAAAATGTCTTCTACACATCCTGACAGTTTTCTGAAAAAGCTATATGTTTCCATGTCAGTCGTTCTTTCAGTCGATTTTTCAAAAAGAGCAGACCTACACAAAAGCTCCTATGAGCTTGTAGATCTGCTATTTTTCAATAGCTATGAAGCATAGCATAATGCTATAAGACCAAAACGGGTTCCCTCGCACAAAATGGGTTTAAACAGCAGGTGGATGGAAATGACGCTTCGACGACGCTGCAAGTTGAAGCCGGGCGCGAGCGCCATTTCCATCCATCATAGGAAGAGAAACCTGCTTTCTTGCTGCTTCTTCGCGTGTTCCCGCAGAGAGAGAGAGATAGAGAGAGAGAGAGAGATAGAGAGAGAGAGATAGAGAGAGAGAGAGAGAGAGAGAGAGAGAGCGAGAGAGGAAGACGTGAATGCTCGCTGCTCTTTACTGCTGTGAAGGCCATGTGACAAGTGAGATAAAAAAGCGACCAGGTCTAGGAAAACAAGCCCAAAAGAAGCGACTATATAATAATAGACCACATGAGCACCTTAAAGAAGCTATGAATGTAATCTATATACATCAGATTCTTTTGTTAAACCATATTCTGAGCTTTTACTGTATAGATCTGCCATTTTCAGGAGAAAATATATTACATTTTTACTGGTATATGGGGGGGGGGGGGGGGGGGTCCCCACTGCTAGCAAACATATTTGCAGATAAATACATAAAATACAATGAGAATGTTTCATTCTCACTGGTTTAACCCATTCTGGGAACCTTTTTTTGGTGTTTTAAACATTATGTTATAATTTAGCTATTGAAAAATAGCAGATCTACAAGCTCATGGCTCACGCTATACGAGCTTGTAGGTCTGCTATATTTTTGAAAATTTGTGAAAATATTTAATTTCAGAAATGTAGAAGATTTTATTTATGTATTCAGGCCTAAATGGGTTAAACAAACATTTAGGGAGAAAAACAATACTCACGTTATAGAAACAAAGTTCCCCAAAAATAACCGCAAACCTGCAAACTATATACCACAGAAACCCAAGGTCGCTTATAATAATAAGCAGACATGGCAACACTAGGCTGTGACGCGTCGAAGGCGTCAGTGTGACGCACGTCGAGTCGGCCACACACATGCTCTTGACATCCTGCCATTATCAATCCTGAATGTAGCCAATCAGCGCCCAACGAGCTCCCAGGGTGTTCGGCGGCGCCAGGGACGCTGAGAATAGCTGATAATTAGCACCCAGGAAGTATGAATTATTAAGAGAGAGCCAAATGTTAATTGCTTTGGAAACCGTGAAGTGTGGTGTGGTGTGCGTGCGTGAGTGAGCGAGCGAGCATGCGTGCAGGCATGCGTGACTGCGTGTGTGACTGCGTGTGTGTGTGGGTGTGTGTGTGTGTGTGTAACATGAGTATATATAGATAAAAAGTTGAATTAACTTCATTCACAGAGCCGTAAATTAAGTCCCTACCTCTGCATGAATGGCTAGCTGGCTGTAGAAACATTTGTCAACATTAGTCTTGACTCTTGACCTGTTCTCTATACATTCCACCAACGAGGGATGTTTTCCATTTTTCTTAGACCCACATAAAGGGTATTTCAGGGCGTGGCCGAATCAGACATTCCTTCATTGGGTAAAAAGAAAAACACAAAAAAAAAGATTTAAATTATCCCTTCGCTAAACCCCACCCCAAAAGCGACTGTCCAATGCCACTCCAAATAGTTTAGCAACCGTTGCTGAGGACGGCAAAGCTTTCGTCACCTCATGGCTGTCAATGTTATTTTGCATGGCTGTGTTGTTGAACACGTACACATCTTAACGACTCACAACTGACCCTCCCAGGTGATGGCAATAATACCAAGTCTTACCGTGCATTGCATGAAAACTCCTGTCGGACGGTTGGATACTGTTTCTCCCTCTAACATTTCCTCATATTTCTAGTCAATTGAAATAATGTCATGCACATTAATTTTGTCCAGTCACAGTGCATAGCCTGTACTGCAGGCCGGCTTGACTAGTTTTAGAAGACATGTAAAAAAATAAAAATAAAAGCCACCGCTCATCTGCTGAAGGATTTAGGTGAGGTGCTTTTCAGGTCTATTGACCTTCGTCAGGCAGCTCTTTGCTACTGAAATGATCGATTAATTTATATATGGAGAAATCCCCGTCATTTAACATGCATCTCCATGGGTGAGAAGGAAAGTTGCCATGTCATCTCCATGGGTGAGAAGGAAAGTTGCCATGTCACCTCCATGGGTGAGAAGGAAAGTTGCCATGTCACCTCCATGGGTGAGAAGGAAAGTTGCCATGTCTCCTCTCTCAGCAAGCGTTGCTAACGTTGCCTATTATTGGAAAGGAGAAAAGGAGGCAACTGGAGCAACTCAAGACAGTTTATTAAGCCCTTATGTTATACGTCAGGTCACGACGACCTGACGAAGATGTAACTGAAACATCGAAACGTTTTTTTCTATTTGCCCCCCGATAACAAAATAAGGGCTTTTAAACTGTCTGAGTTGCTCTCCAGTGCCTCCTTTTCCTCCTGTAACCTGTCCTGCCATCTGAGATGCACCAGACAGGCCTTCCGTATAGGCTATAGAGGCGCGGTCGGAACTCCCTTGTGCCTAGTGGAAAGGTTGACTTATAGCGAAAGGGGCTAATTGCATTAGGGAACGTATAAGTACACATTGTTAGGGTTAAACGGGACCGCTAAAAACTGTTCTAAACTTTCCGTAATTCTGCCAACAATCGTGTCCTTTGAGACACACGTCAGAGTTTCTGCAGCGTCAAACACAGAATCACGCGTGACGCTGCCGTTGATCCCCTTCCCCTATTCGTTCATACTAGTAGGACATGACATATAATTATAAAATAAATCACTGCTAAATTACTTTTCCCCCCGCCCCCCCCCCTCGTTAGGGTCAGACAGAAATGATGAGGTCATCTAGTGATAATGAAACCATATAGCTCTATGATGTCACAGCTATGAATAGACAGACAGAATACATTCAGAATACTTCTCCTTAACATGACTCACACTCGGGGTTCAACTTGTAAAAAAATAGGTGTGTGTGGGTGTGTGTGTGTGTGTGTGTGTGTGTGTGTGTGCGTGTGTGTGTTTGTGCCTGTATGACCAGTCCAGAATGGAACAGAGTCTTACATTGTGTATGATCGGTAGTAACACATGTGAAGGAAGTATATGGCCGTACACTATAGTACGTGCATAATATGGAGACAGATTGAAAATGGGTGAAGTGCCCCTTTAACCCATTTAGGCCTGACGTCAAAAAAAAAAAAAAAAAGTCTTCTGAAAGAAGATTTTTCAAAAATAGAATGAGCTTGTAGATCTGCTATTTTCCAATAGCTAATGTATAACATAATGCTTAGTTAAAAAAAACAAAAGGGGTTCCCTTTAAGTCCTGCAATCAATTTGTTACATGAATGTTGTTAGAGATCGGTTGAGGGCCAGCCTGCTGAATCAAGCCTCTCCACCTGCTGCTACTATTTAATGTAGCCCTATACTGTACTACTGTACTTACACACGCACGTACACGCTCTACACACATTCAGCACGTTCATTTATCGTTCGTCTTATATTATGTTAAACCTATACTTGATTCTTTTCATATAGGTTTCCTTTCTCAGCTGCGCTTGTGTCTTTTTTTAAATAATTGTTACCTTATTATGTACTGCTTGAATTCAATTGTGCGAATAAACAAAAACAAGTCCATTGTACTGATGAACAAACGGCATTGTGTAATTGTCTCCACCAGGCCGAAGGCATGGGGAGAGAGTATGTTTTGCACTCCGTCCGTGTGTGCGTGTGCGTGTGTGTGTGTGTGTGTGTGTGTGTGTGTGTGTGTGTGTGTGTGTGTGTGTGTGTGTGTGTGTGCGTGTCCGTCCATCTGTTAACAGCTAATCTCCGGCAACGTTAACCCGGCCGATGACAAATTGTGCACACACACACACACACACACACACACACACTCCCTGGATGCCAACGATGATACTTGAAATCTTTTACAGACTTTTCTACTAGGCTGAGGAATATATCCCACCCTTTTCACATTGGCCTGTCATAGCGCCACCAAACAGGTGGATTTTTTGCAAAACACATTTTTTGGAACAAAATGCCTCAAATCATCCAATTGCCATCCAAGGCGTATATATAAGAAGAAATGGCACCCTTTTCACATTGGACTATTATTATAGCGCCACCAGGAGGCCACAACCGTGCACCTGCCCTGGTGGACACCCGTGACATTTGACCCTACAGTTTCCATGAAGTAGGATATTGCTTCATTTATAGTTGTTCCTTTATTTTGACAATGATGGATTATATCGATGACACAATGTGAGGAGGTGGGCGGGGGACACTGATGGTATCTGTCACTATGTCTGTGTGTGTGTGTGTGTGTGTGTGTGTGTGTGTGTGTGTGTGTGTGTGTGTGCGTGTGTGTGTGTGCGTGTGTGTGTGTGCGTGCGTGTGAAGAAACGATCCTTCCCCCCTTCCTTTTTCCCCAATCTGTACATAATTATCTTTTTCTTGAAATTATGTTATTTCTGTTGCTATTGATGACATTGAATTTTGTTGTTATGAGAGAGAGAGAGAGAGAGAGAGAGAGAGACACACAGAGAGAGATACATTGAGCTATATTGAGAAGAATGGTGACAGAGGGAGAGTGGAAGAGGAGAGAGAGAGAGGCGAAAGTGCAGACACATCAGAAATGCTGTCAGCCAAGAAGACAGGTTGGATGACCCCCTGAAAAACCCTGCGCGCACACACGCACGCACGCACGGTCGCACGCACGCACACACGCACGCACACAAAGATCACCAACAGACTCAGCAAATTACAGTCAAAGCCGTCGCACCAAAGATATTCCTGATATTTCACCTCTGACCTTGCCTGTAACCATCACCACCCTCTGCAAGGTAACACCAGAGAGAGAGAGAGAGAGTGGTCAGTTTTAAGGGGTGTAACGATAATAGTATCATCGGAAAAATCTATTTTAATTTCAAGAATCGAAGTATATCGAAATGTAAAGAGCAACATATCGTATCGTTTGACTTTGCATCGCATCGTATCTCGTTTTACAAATGTGCGTTGTATTTAGCCATTTTAAGAAGGAAAAAAAAGAAAAGGAATGGTTTAATTACTTTTTACATTCCATATTGCTACACTCGGTCCATTGATAAACGTGTGTAATCTCTGTGTTCCTGTCAAGGCACGAGTTTGTGTTCAAATATAATGTGTATGTATTTTAACATATTCATATCTATATTGATACATTTCCCCTTTAAAAAAAAAGCTGCATATCCACGTTTTAACACGGATTGAATTTATTTGCTAAATAGTTACGGTATCGATTTTAAATCAATGTATCGCCATGAATGAACCAATATCGTCCATGCATCGCATCGTCGACCATGTATCGTGAAACGTATCGTACCGCATATAAATAGCAGATCTACAAGCTCATAGCGCGCCACCGAGTGGCGCGCTACGAGCTTGTAGGTCTGCTATTTTTTGAAAATCGAAGAACGACTGACGTAGAAGATTTTTTTAGAATCTGATCTCAGGTCAGAATGGAAAACTGTCAGGATGCAGAAGACATTTTTTAGAATCTGATCTCAGGTCAGAATGGGTTAAAATGTATCACCATTACACCCCTACATGGTATGGTACTGATCGACAAAAGTATGCTCGCTATATTCGCGTTGCGAGAAATGTTCCCTCGCAGGCTATTGAATGTTTGGCAATTGAATGTGCATGTGGCTATTCAATAGTTTGTGTCAGATAATTGGATACAGAGAGAGAGAGAGAGAGAGAGAGAGAGAGAGAGACAGTACAGTGCAGTACCGTACGTGAGTGAGTGAGGTGTGGGTGGGACGTAATGACTGAATGATTGAAAGACTGACATCTCGGTGAGTCACGGGAGAACGAGTGAGAGAGCGACATGGCTCCGCTCTGTGCAATAAAAGCAGTCAATCATCGGCGTCTTTGGAACGTCGACGATGACACTTGACTGACAGCGATGCACATTATTCTTTTTTATTTTATTATTAGAATGTAATGTTCACTGCCAGACGCCAGAGAGTAGTGCACAGGGCCCTATAGTCTCAGCTATATCTCTCTGCTATCAAGTCTAATATCGCACTAGTAGTCACTTTAAGCCATTAAAATCGCGGGAAAGCATGTCCGTGTCATTTTAGATTTTCGCTACGCATAGCAACAGCACGTATAGCCTACATATACTGTAGAACAGTGGGTCTCGGAAATAGCAGGATATACAAGCTCACGCTGCGTCACTTTGAGCTTTTGAATAATAATTTGTATCTTTTTTTAAACACAAATATTCTCTTTTTTATACATGTAATGTTGGGGGTCCTTTTGTCACCCATATTTGGGCATGCCTGACAAAGAACTCCATATATGGGATTAACTGGGTGGGGCATTCATTTCCAACTTGCATCGTTCCAAGTAGGCCAGTGCCCAAAGGGCACCGCTCTAGTTGTTTGAAAAGCCCCATCTGTGTCTCTCTTCACAAGGGCACCAAGTGAGTGCCTTTTCAAGGCTTTCTGCAATCTGTGCAGGTGTGTGGGCTCACTCCACTCAACTGAGTGCAGGTGTGCCAATTCTCAGTCTGACTCCTCCCACCTGGAATGGGGCAATTTTCTACAATGTAGCGCGAAAGGACTCTTTTTGTCATGATGTTATACTTCTAAATGTTCTGTGATCCTAGTTTTGAGAGCTCTCTAGAGGTTTTTCCCCCAATAATTTGCTATAGCCCACACAGGGGCATTTATTATAAGCATATACGTAGATCACATTGTTAGTTTTGCATGATGAAATGATACCTCTGATCTTGAATACTTGGAATATGTTGGTTTGTGAAATGACACTGTTGACAGTTGTTTGCATGCGTGGTTGCCTGGTTCCTCACCAGCATTTCTTTTATAGCAGTGGTTCCCAAACTATTTTCGCCGTGCACCCCGTTACCTCCCGGCATAGCTGACCACCCCCCCCCACACGTGTAAATGAAATATATGAACATATACACATTTTTATATGTGCAACATTATGTGACATTTTATTCTAAATTGGCCGCCTGCATATGTCGCATAAGCTAAATATATACACATACATTTCCTATATCCACATATGTGCATACAGTATATTACACATAATATATGTACATATATGAACCTGAATATGCCATATTCTGGCATATGTTCATATATTTAACCCATTTAGACCCGAGGCCGATTCTAAAAAGTAATGGCTTCTAAATCCTAAAAGTTTTTCAGAAAAAACCTATATGTGTTTCTATGTCAGTGCATGGTGCTCAACCTTTTTCATGTCAAGGACCCCCAGAATTATCTCTATTTGGCTGCGGACCCCCCCCCCCCCCCCCCCCCCCCCCATATCTGAAAATATGTTGTTCCAGGGACCTCCCCAGAAACGAAAGATTTGAATTAATAAAAAACGGTCGCTCTGAAATATCCAAAGATTTGCGTCACATTTTCAAGGTTTTTCAAAAAAATAGCAGATCTACAAGTTCGTAGCGCAGCACTCGGTGCCGCGCTATGAGCTTGTAGATCTGCTGTTTTTCAATAGCTGCAGTTTGGGAAGCCCCGATTTATAGAATCAGCCTCAGGTCTTCATGGGCTATATATGCCACATATCGCCTCCACTCGAAAAGCAACTAAGTACATTACCTAAGTACAGTTTTGAGGTATTTCTACTGTACGTATGTCAAGTACTTTTACTTCTCCACTTATTTGACAACTTTAGTTACTAGTTACTAACTTACTTCGTACATTTTGAGTATCACAAAACACTACAACAAAACATACATTAAACCACTTCAGGCCCTTTTTTTACAATTGAACACTTTCTCCACCACTGACACCACTTCTATGTTTCGACTAGTAGTGCCTCCTTTCCTTTCTACCTCGTCGAGGCCGCGGCCTGAACCGTTATAGTCCGCATTTCAGTCGAGTATACGTGTCTGGTTGAACTCCGACCTTTTTGCCTGTATACAGTAAATGCCTTGTACGTATATAAGTCGCGGCGCTCTCCGTGCGTGCGTGTCAGTTTACAGCTGACACGTATGTCCCTCTCTTGTCACCGTCGACCCATGCACCACCGCGCCATGCGTTATATAGGTCCTTTTTGCAGCGATAGCACTTAGCTTACATGTGGAGAAAATGGACACTATATATATGAGGTGGTCCATCTTTACTTGGTTTAAAACGTCACTCTCGTTTTACAGGATATACTATAACCCATTCTGACCTGAGATCAGATTCATACGAGGTTTCCACTGGACACACACACTGGGTCTGATTAACCCATTCTGACCTGAGATCAGATTCTAAAAAAATGTCAGTCGTTCTTCGATTTTTCTAAAATAGCAGACCTACAAGCTCGTAGCGCGCCACTCGGTGGGGCGCTATGAGCTTGTAGATCTGCTATTTTTCAATAGCAGGTTGCTTGAGTCACTGTTTAGATATTGCATCGGGCACACCCCTGTCCTATATAAAACCCATTGTAAATTAATGTAATTTTTGGGGAACATATATAAATTATATAATATATATATATAAATGAAATAAATAAGTAATTGAAAAAGCACGGCCCCCTGATAGGACAATATATCAGTCACCCGGACCAATGAACCGGCGTTTTCAACAATTCTATATCATGGTTAAAAAATGGAGTTCGAAGTCGCAATGGGTCTATTATGGGAAAAGTGTGTGTCTGAATATATATATATATATATATATATCTAAATATACTGAATAAAGCAACTGTCTGGGATGCTCGCAAAAGTCACATTAATATTACCCCAAGCATGTTTGAAAGGGAAATTAATATCCTTTTAAATACAAAAAACATTTACTCAGAGAGGGGAGCTTCTCTTTAGACCTTAACTGACAATATTATGACCTCAGCCAAAAGCATAAAAAGTAGCAGATCCGCGAGCTCGAAACGCGACCCGAACTAAGCGACGTGTTTTAAGCGCGTCGTAGCCATTTTATTTTAGGTTGAATCCCGAAAAGTTTTAGGACAACCCAACCCAACAGAGACGATTAATGCAGCTACATCACATGCTGTGAGGGTATAGCTATAAATGACCCCGACGGCAATTATAGCCACACCTCGTTTTCACCCCCTTTTCTTAATGTCATTCATTCCCGTCCTCATGGATTCCAACATGGACATATGATATGCATCTCGTATTAAGATAATAATGCACGGCTGGGGGGGGGGGGGGGGGGTGGGGGGACCAGCCGTGCACCGCCGCACTGTTATAGAGCCAAGGAGAATAGACACATTTTGCTACAGTAATACACCCAGTCACTTGTTGTTAACCCATTCTGACCTGAGATCAGATTCTAAAAGAATGTCTTCTACATTCCAGTGCTATCAATGCACTGAAAGGGGACAAAAATCCTGACCTATACAAAGATCTCAGTACATTCTGTGCGTCGATCTCGTCCACCCTATTGCTAATTACCCAACTCTAACCCTATAACCACAGTCTTTTAATTTTGATTTTTGCAACCCATTTTTTCACCCAGTGGTAAATATCTAATGTAATCCTGGGCGCTACACTTCCTATGCCAACCTGGGACGGGGGGGGTTCTAGCCTCACAGCTATAGAACCCAGGACCTCCTAGCTGTGAGGTGACAGCACTACCGACTGTGCCACTGTGCCGCTCCTAACCTATACATTTTTTTATCCCACGATTTTGTAACACCATTTTTCACCCCTGTGTCAATCATCTAATGTGATCCTGGGCTCTACACACACCCTCCACCAACCTAGTCCCCCATATATGGGGGACAAGGGGAGAGCAACGGACTTGAACTCATGCTTCCTTCATGCCCGAGTGTCCAAGTTGCTCCTTTACACCTGACAGGGGGGGAGTTTCCCTGGTTGGACGTAGCGCGTGGAAGGAACACGTTATTCCAACCAGTTCCTTTCCCCTCCATCAGGCCTAACCTCAGTCTTAACTGGTCACGTAAGTTGCCTGACCTCATATCAGTCTTTTTTTGAGGGGGGACGCTCATTGACAATGAAGGGAAAATGTATACGTCATAAATGTGCCTCATTACGTCATATTGTCTCTTTATCGTCAATGCCGTTTAATGTTTGTGTTTGTGCACCGTTTTTTTTTTTTTACCATCACCTAATCAACATGAGTTATAGACTATAATATATTAGCGCCCCTCACTTCACACGGGTGTGATTTCTTTTGGTTTTGGGGCTTTTTATGCCTTTAGCGAACAACAGTAGATACAAAGGCAGAATGGGGAGAGAGATGGGGAGTGACACGCGGCCCCACGTGGGCCCCTGGGCCGGTAAATCTTTGCAGGGCCCCCATAGCGCGCATGCATGTGTGCAACATTTTTATGTTTGTCAGTGTTTTTATCACCTTTTTGACCTAAATTTAACAAAATAAATGGCCAATGAAGGGACCCCAGGAGCCCATTTCAGGGTATCAAACCTATAGTACCTGACGGTCCAATTTCCCTGAAGGGTCCCTGAGAGCCAAGGGCCCCCATGGGCCACGGCCCCACTGGCCCCAATGGCTATAATTTGCCCCTGCATTCAAATGGTCTGATCAAACGTGACGTTGTCCCTTTCAGTGCATCGTCGATAGCATTGGAACCGCTGGGGAGACGTGTACTCCTCTGTAGTAAATATTGACCCCGTTAATTATGAGAGTCATTACAAATGCATGGGGGGGGGGCAGCTATAGGTGCACACAGGGGTTTATGGCCTGTGTGTGTGTGTGTGTGTGTGTCATTTATATTATGTGTGACCTGAAGGGCTCGGAGGAGAGTGCGTCTGCATTGTTCCCGTCTCATCTCCGCAGGCTGTCGGCGTGGCAACCGCCGCTATAACCAAGCAGGCTCTGCTATATATACGAACAGTTCCTGAAAGAGACTCATTTCGTGATAATTTGTCTTCATGAACTATTCGGGACTATTTCACCGTGTTTGGGTGAGAGTGAGAAGACCGCGGGTTGGATTTACCGTTGCGCGCCCCCCCTGCTACAGTGTGCGTGGCAATTATGCCGCTTCAAAGTGCCACGCTGGCGACCCTGCCCTCCTCTCCTTAACTTTACGACCACTACTAGGGCCATATAAATGCTTCCCACTCTCTGACAGAGCGCTGCATAATGACCAGACCCGACAGTGGAGAGAGAGAGAGAGAGGCTCCAGCTCATTGGCTCTGTCAATCACAGAGGGGCTTATATATATATATATATATATATATATACACGGTGGGGAAGAGAACTGAACTGACTGGGAGGATATAAGCCCATTCACAGAGGGGTGCCCTGCATGGGCGCGGCCATTACCGAGGTGTAATCCATGGAGCAGGTGTTCCGTATAGGCCAGGTGTAGCTAATCGGTGCTGTTGCAGCTTAATGGTATATACACCTCAGTAATGGCCGCCGCACCCAGGAAACCTCTGTGAGTCGGTCTATAAGCCAAGCTATAGGACGTGTCAGAGACGGTGTTGACTTCTAAGACTACGACGGAAAACGTTTGCCGTTTTACACCGAGGAAAACGGAATAAGAACTAAATAAAGACCAAGCCATGGTGACTAAAACTATGATTAAATGTTAAACGTACTGACAATTTTGTCGACAAATAAAAACGGACTAAAACGGCAGGGAGGGACTAGTGGAGAAGAGATCCAGTAGAACTAAAAGACAAGTTATTTTTATGTTTGGTGGAATGCTGAAAATAGTAGATCTACAAGCTCACGCATTGTGAGCTTGTACAGTAGATTTTCAGCAAGTGTAAAATCAACCATTATGACGCCATCAAGGCTAACAAGGCTTTATGCCATTTAAGCCATTATGACGCCATCAAGGCTAACTAAAACACATTTTAGTCAATTAAATCAACTGTGGATTTAGTCTACGGAAATCTTATATTTAGTCGACTAAAACTATAGACTAACACTAAAACATTCCAGGTGACAAAAAATGTAATTTATTCAAAAGACTATATGACTAAAACTAAATCAAAATAAATTGCTGTCAAAACGAACACTGGAGACGACAGGCTGCTCTCTGCTCAGCCCATGTCAGCAGTGCAGTGGAAAGTAACTAATTATATTTACTCAAGTATACTGTACTTAAGTAAAACACAATGTTGAGGTACTTTTACTTTACTGGGAGCATTTCCAACTTTCAGTATCTCTACGGCCTTCATCGGGCTATCTTTATGGATAAAGGCCGTAGAGACCCGAAACATTGCTAGTTCCGTAATAAACTATTTCACTGCATTTGAAGACATTATACAGTACAGTAAAACAGTTGAGTACATATGTTTCCAACCACTGAGCATGTGTACTACAGCAGTGTGTGTGTGTGTGTGTGTGTGTGTGTGTGTGTGTGTGGTGTGTGTGTGTGTGTGTGTGTGTGTGTGTGTGTGTGTGTGTGTGTGTGTGTGTGTGCGTGTGTGCGCGTGTGTGTGTCTGTCTGAACGGCAGCCAGATCCTTCTGTTGACTCTGACACTAAGCGACACGGAAAGCGAAAACGGCTGCCAGGTTATAGGCCAGAAGAATGTATAACCACCACAGGACACAGGGATCTCATTACCCCGAATTACCCCCAGTCCCCCAGAGAGGGGGCCAAAAGGCCACGTCCCACTGGGCCCCCTCTTACCTTCTGAACTCTATAGTCTATATAGCCCATTTAGGGCCCCCAACGTCGATATTATAACAACAGTTTAAAGTGCCATAACGTTAAGACGAGCTGAAATCCAATTATGCACTGATTGCCATGGACGGTATAAGACGAGTTTTTTTGATTATTTTTTTTTTAATCCATATTTTGAAAATTCCTCTAATCTGGTGTACAGGTGATGACATGCTCATTACATGCATAATAGAATGAAAATGTATTTATTTATTCTTTTATAATGGGCGAATTGGTAACCAAAGCCTAAACTGGTGACCACCAGGTGGCGCTGAAAGAAAATGTTCGCTCTGAAGGATTATATTATATTCAAAGATTTGTGCCGCATTTTCACGGGTTTTTCAAAAATAGCAGACCTACAAGCTCGTAGCGCGCCACTCGGTGGCGCGCTATGAGCTTGTAGATCTGCTATTTTAGCTAAAGTATAACATAATGCTTAAAACTTAAAACACCAAAAGGGGTTCCCGCCCCAAAATGGGCTAGATAAGATAAGATCCACGTTTCTTCTCCCATAGAATATCGTTTTCTTCTCGATCTGCTATACTTTCGATACTTTTGAATTTGAACCCCTGACGGTATAACCTGAACGTAACAGCGTCGTTGAACACAATGAGGTTTCCACCCCGTCAGAGACGATATATATATATATACAGTAATACTGTATATTGACCCGATTAGCTGGTAGGAAATTGTCGTCCCCATGAGAGAAAATCACTTGAACCTGATATGACTGGGGGAGTCCTGTCCTTGGTCCGCTGATTTAACTATATCAACTACGGTAATCTATTGACTGAAAAAGAGCTGTTGCTACGGGTTGTGAGCTTGTAGATCTGCTTTTTTTTTTGCGGATCCCCCCCCCCCCCCCCCCCCCCCCACACACTCATTTATTTATTCATAAATAAATACATGTTGGCATCATTCAGAACTTTTCACCAGGCCTAGTGGTCAGTGACAATGGCGTTTAGTTTAGCCTTCATATAAATTGCCCATAATGTAGAATTCCTTCATCTCTCGCCTGATGCCTGCATAAGTACTGCAGGGCGAATCCATTCAATGTCAAGCGCTGACAAGCATTTGTATGACTCCTGACAGCTGGGTAAAAGTGAGCAACATTAAGATTTTTGTCTCCACCAGGCCGAAGGCATGGGGAGAGAGTATGTTTTGCACTCCGTCCGTGTGTGAGTCTGTCTGTGTGTGTGTGTGTGTGTGTGTGTGTGTGTGTGTGTGTGTGTGTGTGTGTGTGTGTGTGTGTGTGTGTGTGTCCGTCCGTCTGTCGCCAGTCCGATAGTTCATATTTAAATTGGCTAACATTGGCTTTGAAAGTTTGCAGGATTGTGTGTGCGTGCGTGCGTCTTTTACCAGCTAATCTCCGATGACAAACTTTGCACACACACACACACACTCCCTGGATGCCAACGATGAAGAACCTCTGCCCCAAATTTCCAGAACGGCCCGTTATAGCGCCACCAGGAGGCTGACTTTTGTAAAAACACATATTTTTTTTATATTACTCCTCCAGATTGCAGCATGCAACTTAAGTGAAATCTTTCACAGGCTTTTCTACTATAGGCTGAGGAATATATCCCACCCTTTTCACATTGGCCTGTTATATAGAGCCAACAGAGTTTTTTGGAACAAAATGCCTCAAATCATCCAATTGCCATCAAAGGCGAGTGCATGGTTTCACGTCCAAATGAGTCTATATATATTGAGGGGCGAGCCACTAGTCTCGAACTAAAGAAAGAATCACTAATTCAGCCCGCAAGTGGTATTAAAAAAAAAAGCATGGCAGAGGACTTCTATAGCAGTGTGTGGCTCTCAAACTTTGTCAAGTCAAGGACACCCACGTTTATCCCATTCTGAACGGGAACCCATTTTGGTGTCAGCACCATGTTATGCTTTAGCTATTGAAAAACAGCAGATCTACAAGCTCGTAGCGCGCCACCGAGTGGCGCGCTACGAGCTTGTAGGTCTGCTATTTTTGAAAAAAATCAAAGAACGACTGACATTTTTTAGAATCTGATCTCAGGTCAGAATGGGTTCATCAGATCAGCGCGTGTCCTAGTGGAAACCTCGCATGAATCTGATCTCAGGTCAGAATGGGTTATATATAGGCATGAAGAAGCATTTTCTCTTGGTTGAATGTGACGGGAGTTACGCTTAGGTAATGTATCCGCGGCTGACATGCTGACAAGACATGCTGACCACGGCTGCGGGTGGCTGAGATGTTTGTTCGAGAGCGGCCAGAGTCATATTCCATGTATAGCCCCGAAAGACACCCAATGCTTTTCTGGGCATAGAGAAGGGGGGGGGGGCGGAACCGTCTTCCGGGCCGAGACCGCCCTATTGGCTCAGTCACTAACCTTTGTGCCCGGTTCTGGAGTTTTTTGGGGTTTTTTTGGAAAATAATTTTTGGTGTATAGACCAGTGCTTCTTTGTGCCAGGAAACCCCAGAAGACGTGTAAATAAAATAATAATAATAAAAAAATAGCAGATGTATACACAAGCTTGCAGCACGGCACAAAGTGACACGCAAGTGAGCGTATAGATCTGCTATTTTTGAATAGCTATAATGTATAAATGGATAAAATGATTGTGAT
>NC_137881.1:30655246-30887838 GCF_963924005.1 Protomyctophum bolini | reverse complement strand
TATGGGTGCTTCATCAATGTGAACGTGATGCACCCAAATGGCTGCGATGCTAATCAATCTATAGTTGACGATGCACATCGACCGTCTTTCTGAAACGCGAGCCAAATATGTGGAACGTCTACAAATTACAACCTCTCTCTTTGCAAGACAGGAGGAAGAAAGAAAAAAAAAGCAACCTGAAATGCTCCCAAAGTTGAATGAAATGAAATACAACCCAGCAGGGCAGCACGTCTCTGCAAACTAGTTCAGGGGTTCTCAGCGTTTTTGCCTGGGAAGGAACCCCCAATACAAATTGATCGCTGCAGTAACCTTATAATAATAGCGAAAATACGTCATAAATAAATACTGAGACCAGATGTAATCATTAAGGAAACTGTATGCATGCACTGTGTGTACTATGTGTATAATAATTATATAAACTCTTATAATTTCCATTTTCCAGCCATTCAGTTGCAACATTATATATGCTGTGGCAATAGGACATATGAACATGCAATGTACACAGTTTTAACTCTTTAACGCGAGTTTTAGGCCTATTACAGTCTTGTGAGGCAGACTGTTGCCTCCCCACAGTTTCGGGAGCTTCCGTCGGACGGTCTGGATATGGTCTGAGCGTAAGTGGATGTGACGCCTCCTCCCCGCTTCCGTTTTCCGTTACTTTTGCGTACATTTGTCCTACTGTAAATCAAATTGGTCAAGCACATACACCTTTGATGCTTAGCAGAAATGGGGAATTCAAACGTCCCCCTATATAACTCCTATGTAACTATAAAAGTACAAATCGTCCTCCACCCAGACAGTTCATCTAGAAGTAAGGTTTTTCTGCAGTGTTGACTGGTGTATAGAAGCTTCCGTGTCCATGCCAAGCGAACGGAATATGTCAGCAGCTTAAACAAGGGCTGACCAGAATAGTCCCCACGGTGCAGCTTTAACAAGGGCTGACTTTAATAGTCCCCAAAGTGCAGCTTTAACAAGGGCTGGCTATAATAGTCCCCACGGTGCAGCTTAAACAACAGCTGACGAGAATAGTCCCCACGGTGCAGCTTTAACAAGGGCTGACTTTAATAGTCCCCAAAGTGCAGCTTTAACAAGGGCTGGCTATAATAGTCCCCACGGTGCAGCTTAAACAAGGGCTGACCAGAATAGTCCCCACGGTGCAGCTTTAACAAGGGCTGACTTTAATAGTCCCCAAAGTGCAGCTTTAACAAGGGCTGGCTATAATAGTCCCCACGGTGCAGCTTAAACAACAGCTGACGAGAATAGTCCCCACGGTGCAGCTTTAACAAGGGCTGACTTTAATAGTCCCCAAAGTGCAGCTTTAACAAGGGCTGGCTATAATAGTCCCCACGGTGCAGCTTTGACAACAGCTGACGAGAATAGTCCCCACGGTGTAGCTTTAACAAGGGCTGAATTTAATAGTCCCCACGGTGCAGCTTAAACAGCGGCTGACCAGAAGGGTCCCCACGGTGCAGCTTTAACAAGGGCTGACTTTAATAGTTCCCACGGTGCAGCTTTAACAGCGGCTGACCAGAGCGGTCCCCACGGTGCAGCTTTAACAACGGGCTGACCAGAAGGGTCCCCACGGTGCAGCTTTAACAACGGGGCTGACCAGAGCGGTCCCCACGGTGCTGCAGCTTTAACAAGGGCTGACACGTGTCTGGCCACAGCTGGAATACGCTGCAGTACCTACGATCGGCCAGCATGACTAAATGATACGCTTCAATTAACCCTCCCGGTTCTGGCGGCTTGGTTACATCACTAACGTAATGCGCTGTCACACGGCGAACATATAAATAATATATGGATGACATGGGACTCATTCTTTTTGCTTGTTTGCGCGCACACACACGCACGCACGCTCGCATCATTTATTAATGGGAGAAGAATGTCGTGGAAATGCAGAGGAGCAAAAAAAGGGCCTCATGCATATTTAAAGTGACTTGTTTCATCCAGAGGTGTATACCTTGCAGCAGCTGGAGGGAGGCATAGTGTATAGCTCTGGGAAACATGACATTCTTCGAAAGTGTTCCATTACGTTTGATTGTGATCAAAGACTCGGGGAGACGTTTTAATGGGCTATATATATGCACACGCCATTTTTGGAAATAACTTGGGGCCCCTTCCCCTTACACAAGGGCTTAAAACCGCTGATACTAATGAAGGCTCTGTTCCATTCTGGTCAAACAGAGTCAGGGTGCTGCTGTTGTGCTGTTGTTGACTCACTGGAAACACCAGTGGGTCTCAAAGTGTCCTTGAGTGGGTTCCAAAAGGCCCCGTACATACGGGTGTGTACGCCTATTGAACCCATAGAGACTGACGTCAATATCGCTCCCCATAATGTAGACATGAAGAATCAACTGACTGAGATAAAACGCTGATGTTACTGCTGCCGAATTACTTAACATTTTCGCTAGAAGCTGTATCAAAAATGAGCGACTGACTGTCGTAAACGATACAGAGACACCCCACCCCCCCTCGACAATATCGCAGAGAGGGCTTGTTTATTTGTGGACCACAATTCTTATACGAGACGATTTTAAGATGACCGGATGTTATTCTCCATAGAGAAAATCACACACGTGTGAACTGAGTGGTGCAATTCCCCCTCTTACCTTGGAACCAGGGGACGAGCGAGAGGTGTCAGGACGTCGCTGCTCTATTGTCACTTACTTAAACAGTGTTCATTTTGACAGCAAACTGGGATTCAGTATTAGTCATAAGTCTTTCGAATAAATCTTGGTCATATTTTATGGGGGACTACGTATAATAGTCAGGGTGCTAATTCTGGTGTATTTAGATGGCATTGTATGTGTGGTGTTCATAAATATGATGCCCAAATAAACGTAGAAATAAAACAAACATCTGAAATGTTTTACTTTTAGTCTAGTTTCGGTCGACTAAATCTACAATTGATTTAGTCGAGTGAGTTTATGCCTATGCCTTGGTGGCATAATGCGGAGCGTGAAGTAGACAGCACGCAGCCAAGCATTTTCTTTTAGTTCTGCTGGGTCTCTTCTCCACTAGGCCCTCCCTAAACATTTGCGGCTATAGTTTGTATTTGTTGATGAAATTGCCAGTGTATTTCAGTCATGGTTTTTTGTCATCATAGCTCAGTTTTTATTTAGTGTGTCAGTGGAAGACAAGCTATAGTTGACCGTCGTCGGCATCTATGTTTTTCATCATAGTTTTAGTTATTTCAGGCCTACATGTAGTTGTATGAGCATATCGTCATCGTCAGGCAGAAAGCTCCCATTTCCATATTCTTTCGCCCTATATGTCACACGTGACACTAGCCTACATGCGTCGAACAGAAGCATCAAAAGTAAGTAGACGCGACAAACTAGAATCTCGCTATACTTTTGAATTTCAACCCTGAAAAAGCAACAGTTTTGGACATATACGGCATGAGGTTTTCCACCAGACCCGACATAATAAGCAGACGATATATTCAGAGCTGCATGGGGGGGGGGGGTTCAGAGAGTGTGAGAGCTTTCAGAAGTACCTCATTACCGCTCGGTGTCGGCGTGCGAGTCACTCACAGATGGCGGCCATCTTCTTCCATCATCTTCACATTGGAAAACGCATGCATGCTGACAACCAGCGGGACGTCGAGGACCAGCATGATGAAATGAAGGAAAAGAAAAAAAATGAAACAAAAGGTTCCAAATGCTATTTGGGTATTTCAGTCTTTTAAGTCATTTTGGTGCGGGATAACCCCTTTTGGGTCTTTTAAAACATTATGTAATAATTTAGCTGTTGAAAAATAGCAGGTCTACGAGCTCATAGCGGGCCACTCGGTGGCGCGCTAAGAGCTTGTATAGGTTTGAAAAATCATAAAAATGTGGCGCAAATCTTTGAATATATATATTCTTTCAAACTTAAGTGAATGTTTTTAATTCAGGTCTAAATGGGTTAATATCCCCTGAGATGATGGAGGTGTGTGTGTGTGTGTGTGTGTGTGTGTGTGTGTGCGCGCTCGTGCGTGAGTGGGTTATCTATAAATCAACTGGCGTGCATGAAGAGGGAAGACAGCGCTATAGAAGGAGCTCCGCTGCTTCGCCACGTTGTTTTCTGTGGGTCTATTAGGTGGATCGTTACCTTGCGAAAGTGTTTGCCTTAACATGTGGACTATACCTTCTTATGTGGAAGCCATTGGGCCGCTATACAGTTTGTGCCGTATGTGTGACCTCATTTACATACAGTAGTACGTACCTGGTGCTTATAGCTTGAAATGCTTTTGCGATGACGTTTATTCTTCCGTTTCTTTCCCCCTCCTTGCTGTCCCGCCGCGCTCTCTGCACTCACTGCCTTCATTTCTTTCTTCCCTGAAAACAATTAAAATGAAACGAATCAAACGATAAGCGCTGTAGCACTTGCCCTATAGTCTCGACAACCTTACAGGTGCATGCAAATAATTTCTGTCATTTATGATTTAGCATTTTATGTAGTCATAGCACCCTATATACGTCTCATTATATAGATATTCCACTGTTAGACGGTTGTTAGGTCCTTAGCTTACATACCATTCTTGATGACTACTATTAGGCTATGTATCTGAAGTATTACCAGGTGTTGTTCTTGCTTACGGTTAGTCGCTCTGGATTAAGAGCGTCTGCTAAATGCCTAAATTGTAAAAAAAAGAATTCCGCCCACTGATTTAAACCTGTAAGCCTGTGATAAAAACGGATTCTGATTCTGCGTTGGTAATGTGTGGTTCTCAAAGTGGGGTCCTGTGCATGGGGGACCCCCAGGGCTCCTTGAGGCGGTTTCAAGGAGCCCATTCTGACCTGAGATCAGATTCATACAAGGTTTCCACTGGACTACACACTGGTCTGATGAACCCATTCTGACCTGAGATCAGATTCTAAAAATGTCAGTCGTTCTTCGATTTTTTCAAAAATAGCAGACCTACAAGCTCGTAGCGCGCCACTCGGTGGCGCGCTATGAGCTTGTAGATCTGCTATTTTTCAATAGCTAAAGCATAACATGATGCTAGCACCAAAATGGGTTCCCGTTCAGAATGGGTTAAAAGTCTCCTAAACGGGTCCATTTTGTTCCATTCGTATACGCTGTCAGAGTTACAGGGGTCGTTGGCCTAGATGCATAAATGCATACCAAACCGGGGTGTCCTCAAAAAATGTTTTGAGATCTAGAAAAGTAACTTTTCCTATTTAACGTGCAAGACAACAAACACGTCTCCCTCCCCAACCTCTTCTCCTCCGGCTCCTCCACACACACACACACACACACACACACACACACACTCCATCAAATTACAGACATTGTTCTATAGCCGACAGCAGCTGGGCGTATATAGCGCTTGCTTTTGTTTTATATGCGCACGCTTTCATCTGAATCTTTCATGGCCACCCCGGTTCAGCGTTACGCAACAACGCTCCACGCAGAAGGCTGTGATGTTTTACAGCCAGACATTAATAATTTACCGTCTAGCTTAATGCGGGAATGGGGGGGGGGGAGGGGTGGTGGGGTGGGGTGGGGTGATGCCCGTTTTGCTCAGGTCCCGAGACAGAAACTGTCACGGTGTGTGACTGTCAGGTGAGGAAAACGGAACAATGCAGGCAGGCAGGTCAATTAAGTCCAGTATTTGTTACACAAAAGAACACTAAACAGGCTTACATCAGGAGGCGAGGAGGAAAACATACAACATACAGTAGCAACAAACTTGCTCACAGTGTGAGCAGAATGAGTCCAGTATTTAAAGACTATACAGGCTGATGATTAGTGAAGTGAACACAGGTGAGTGTCATCAGGCAATGAGAGCAGGGCTAATGAGAGAATGGAGACAGGTGTGTAACTGGGAATGAGGAACTATGCACAACAGGAAACACTAGGACATGCATCACTACGTAATAAAAGTACACAGTTCACAGTACAGTTCACGACAAAAAAAACATCTTGGAAGACGTGGAATGATTGCTGCACTGCTGGCGTTTAAACTTGCAAGGCGAGGGGGCACGGTGTGGCGCAGTCGGTAGCGCTATAGCTTGTCACCTCACAGCTGGGTTTGATTCCCGCCAGGGACGCTGTGGGCACTGGGGGGGGAGTCTACTGTCCTCGGCGTCATCAGCACCCATACCCTATAGGTGGGGTTGGCGAAATTAAGGTGCCGTTCTGTGTGTTAGTTATTCTCCCCCCGTGTGCCCTTATGCTAGGGTAATAGCTACATTCTCACTCCCAAAATGGGACGGCACATGTTGACTATAGAGGGGATATGAGAGTTACCATTCTGCCCCCGACTAAATATCTCGCGGCTCAAGTCCACTTTAGACGGCGCGCCTCCGCTCTCGACACGACGGCGTCACTAAGGCTGTGTTCACACTGTGGCAGATACAAAGATGCAAAGCGCTACACGCCGTATTTGTATAGATTTGTATCTTTGTAGTTGAAGTTGAAAACCAGCTCAACTTGTTGTAAGCGTTGTAGCAGCTATACAAACGTTGGATGCATCTTTGCATCTTCATGTCGCTGGTAAACTGTACGTGTCTTTGCATCTGCATGCCCGTGTGAACGCAGCATGAGAAATAATAACCGAATCTGTGAACACACACAGTAGATGTATTGTGTGTTTTTGTGCGCGTGCGTGTTCTATATAGTAGGGATGGTTATGGAATATGGAGCCGTGACTCACATCAGAATGTGATTCACACAGATCCGTGACGCATCGACTGAAGCCATTAATTAACCCATTCTGACCTGAGATCAGATTAAAAAAATGTCTATTACATCCTGACAGTTTAATTATTAACCCATTCTGACCTGAGATCAGATTCTAAAAGTGTCTTCGATTTTTTCAAAAAAATAGCAGACCTACAAGCTCGTAGCGCGCCACTCGGTGGCGCGCTATGAGCTTGTAGATCTGCTGTTTTTCAATAGCTAAAGCATAACATGATGCTGACACCACAATGGGTTCCCGATCAAAATGGGTTAACAGCAGGATGCCGCCTCAAACTACTTTGCATTCACCAAAATGTATAAATGTCACAGAAAGACAGTGCGTGGCTGAGTCTCTGGATTTTTACGTTAGCAGTTATGTGAACATTTGGGGTGCATACTTAGTTTCGACTAGTCATTGGTTAAGGTTAGGTTTAGGTGTGCTGCCTGCCCCCCGTGGGAGGTTAGGGTTAGGGTGAGGGTTTGAGATAGGTTGTAGTTATAGGACTAATGACTGGTCTAACCAAATGACTAGTCTAAACTAAGTACTGTCTAAACTAAGTACTGCACCCGGACATTTACTATGCCGTTTGTTTGACATGGGTTCATGCCATTTGCCAGTGGTGGAGGGAAGTACATGATGTACTGTAGTGTACCAATTTTTATACTAAAAAATATAAACTTTTACTTCTACCCCATTGCATCTCAGAGGCAAATGTTTTTACTCCTCTATTTGAAAACTCTGGTTAGTTATCTATTAGATTTGGATTATTATTACAAAACAATAGAACATACATGATTAAACACCTGGCACATGTACAATTCGGCTATTTTCCAAAGGACGATTAGAAAACCTGTGAAATGCGATGGGTACTTATACTTAAGCACTTTTTGTTACCAATACTTTTGTACTTTTACTCAAGTCAATTTTGAATACCAGACTTATTTGTGACATATTTCTACATTATATAGTATTGGTGTACTTTTACTTAAGTACATAGTGTGAAGTACTGTATACCTCTTCCACCACTGCCATTTACTCTCGTCGTTTGTGGACTACATGGGGTTTCGTGCCATTTACTGGGGATCGAGCACTCTGTGTAAGAGCATCTGCTGAATGCTTACTATAAATTGTAAAATTGGACGAACACAGTCTGGTGGGACTGGGTCAATTTAGAGTGCCTTTTTGTTCAGAACTCACTTGGCTCCCCAAAACGACCCAAATGATGTCACCCCTCTCTTACACGCTCGGCTGAAATAGAATATTGGACATTATCATCGCACGTATCGCTGTGCTTTCACATAACAAGAGAGAGCTAATGGCGTACTCCACATTTTGCCCCCCTCGTGCAGAACAGTGATGCCTATACTGTGCCAACATAATACTGAGGCGTTCCATTCTTTTTTTATATATATATATTTTTTATCCCACGATTTTGTAACCTATTTTTCACCCCTGTGTCAATCATCTACTGTGATCCTGGGCTCTACACACCCTCCGCCAACCTGGGGAGAGCAACGGACTTGAACTCATGCTTCCTTCATGCTTGAGTGTCCAAGTTGCTCCTTTACACCTGACAGGGGGGAGTTTTCCTGGTTGGACGTAGCGCGTGGAAGGAACACGTTATTCCAACCAGGCGTTCCATTCTGACAAAGATCTGTGTTGGTTACTTGGGGATTGAATTCCAACGACGCCTAAAGGCCTAAATGTAAGCAACAGGACATTGCGTGAGCTTGTAGATTTGTAGATTTTCCTCGATCCACTTGCATGACGTCAAAGTATGCAGTTCCAGAGTCCAGACACAAAGCGGTTTCAAATGTAAACCGGGGTTTCCGATAGCCGCTAGCTGTATGCATTATATAGGCAATAAAAACAGAAGCGGTGGTATGGCTTCCCTTTTACTTGGCGGTGGTATGTTACAAGAAATGTGACTCCTGTCCCGTGTGTGTGTGTGTGTGTGTGTGTGTGTGCCGGTGTTGCATCCCCCCCCCCCGGCCCCTCTCTCCCTTGCCCCCCCGCGGTCGATCCGTTTGCTATTAAAGCCAAGCGGAAGGTCTCCCGAGTGACACCTCGTCGTGCGTGGCACGGTGCCACGTCGTCTCTGGCGTCACCTGCATGCCGAAGCTCACGGTGACTGGGCATTGGCACAGGGGGGGAAGCCATGATATCGCTAGCAAAGCGCTGTGACCTCTGTCTTGGCTCACCTCACGCAGACTGGAGGAGTGAGGGAGTGGGTGGCGGGGGGGGGGGGGGATGCTCATGAAGATGATATCAGACCAGTGTTGATCTCCTCGACTATACAAACTACGACGGAAAATGTTCCGTCGACGACTATACCGAATGGACCCGTATAATAAGGGTCCAAATGTATACTCTCAGTTACTCTGGGTTATACAGACCTGTTATGGTCATTCAGGGCTATCTCTCTTCGCCATCCAACATATAGCGACGACTCCTGAGAGAGAGAGAGAGAGAGAGACAGACAGAAAGTTCACGCCCAAGTGGAGTTGGAACTTGTAACCAAAAGCGATCGTGGCCTGAGAGGAGACTTGATGGATGTCTCGAGACTCCCGGTGGGTCACTCTTCTTGACACAAGTATATCAGTTGCCTTCTTCCATCCGTCAAGCCCCCACGGTTCCTTCTTGTCGTGGGCATGTCTGTCCCCTTCCTCCCTCGTCCCGTTGTCTAATAGCTATACGCAGCAGGACCCGCCTCTTTTTATTTTTCTCCCCTCGTGCATCCTATAGGCTACCAGTGATGAAAAAGTAACCAAGTTAATTTACTCCAAGTATACTGTGACCACTTTGGTAGAGGTTTGGGTTATTTAGTTGGGCTGCATACTTAGTTTAGACTAGCCATTGGTTGGTTAGACATGGGTTAAGGTTAGGTTTAGGTGTGCTGCCCCCCGTGGGAGGTTAGGTTTAGGGTGAGGGTTTGAGATAGGTTGTAGTTGTATAGGACTAATGACTGGTCTAACCAATGACTACTGCACCCATTTAGTTACCTTGCCAGGATGTATACGTGACTCCAAATATGGACAAGAAGTAAGAACCGTCCACATTTGGTTGTTGTTGCTGCTGTGCGACTTTCAAGCCCTTGTCAAAAACACACATAATACTTATCTTTGTACACTTCACCCACACCAAGTCCTTATATAGCCGAGCAGCTTTCTTGCTTTGTTCCCTCCCTCCCTTTGCACCCCCACGGCCGTCCCCCTCTCTCGTATAAATAAACATGTGTTACAAATATGGCCGTGACCTATGACAGTGTGGAGTATGGAGCTCCATAGGGGGTGGGGGGGTGGGGGTAAGTAGGATGTGTGTTTTTGACACAGGACAGCAACAACACATATTATATGCTGGGTCAGTAACAAGTTACTTTCAATATATTACTGTAATATTACTATTTGACCCTCTAACGAGTAGTGTAAGGTATTACTTGGACAAAAAACTGAAATATTATCTATGTGGAAAATTAGTCTATTACTAGTACATTGACGCTGATATTTATTTTATATAGAATATCTACAGTACATAATGTGAAATATGCAGTGGAAAAAAAGAGTTCAAGAAGACGAAAGACTGTTGACGGTTTTGTTGTATGGCCTTGCAAATGTTTCAGTTTGGCTCATTAGGGATTCAGTTCTAAAAAGGAGCTGGCTAAACAGATTGTGTTGTTGTACAATTGGTTTTTTGCGCGTGCGTGCGTGCGCGTGTGTGTGTGTGTGTGTGTGTGTGTGTGTGTATAAATCGGACAGTGCATTTTAATCCACTGTCCATTCGAGTAAAGGCCACTTAGTTATAGACAAATCAACAGAGCGGAGCCATTACTGAGGTGTATACCATTAAGCTGATTATTATTAGCTACACCTGGCTTACAGAGCAATGCACCCTTTATGGATATGTAACTCAGAGAGTGTACAAAATGGAACATCATTTTGGTTCCATTTGTACACTCTGCAGGGTTAAATTGACAGTGATTTCCACTCACAATATAAATTGGGGTTCCCCATAAAATAATAATAATAAATAAAATGGTTGAGAATTACTGCTAATGCTGTAAAAACTCTTCTCTTTATAGGGGGGTGCCGGGCGTGTCTTTTCCATACTGGTACGGCCATTTTGAGGGTCCTTGACATGAAAACATTTGAGAACCCACTACCATAGACTGTACGGTGATTGCTGGCCCGCGCAGTGAGTGTGTGGCTGGTTGGTTGGTTGGTTTTCCCCTGTCCTGCAAGGTCCACTATGTTCTAAGCAGTGGCGGAAAGTAACTAAGTGCATTTACTTAAGTACAATTTTGAGGTATTTGTACTTTCAATTTCCAGTACTTTACTCCACTACATTTATTTGAAAACTTAGATTTTGATTATCTTACTATATCTTACTATTATCAGCCCTATAGTATACACGTTTTAGCCATTTGAAAATTGGCGATTTCAAAATATTTTTAATATACATTTGAAAATGGGACATTCTGCATAATGTGTACGTTCTACTTTTGGTACATTAAGTACATTTTGATGCCAATACATGTGTACGTTTACTCAAATACATTTTGAATTCCGGACAGTTACTTGATACTTTTGTACTTAAGTACAAAATGTGAGTACTTTTTTCCCCGCTACTCAGCAGCCCCTGTACGTGTTTCAGTGTCTGTGTTATACTGTCTCATTCCCAAAAGTCGTATAGGTCTCCTTTTATATGACGGGATATACGGTGAGATATGAGGCACTGATTAAAAGTGAAAGTTTAAAGTACTATTTGTGCACATACTGTATACGTTGCTGTATGAGAGATTTGTTCCCCGCATTTGACCTCAGATTGAGGAGCCACAGCCGTGCCGCGCTCGGGAATCACTTGTAGTCGATCTAACCCCACCCCCGATCCAACCCTTGATGCTGAGTGCCAAGCATGCAGGGAGGCATTGGGTGCTGGGATATGACCCTCCCAGTTTCAGGGCGGACTCTTTAACCACTAGGCCACCGAGTTGGTTTAGTGGCAGATCCTAATAAGACACTTTTTTCCCCGTCTTAATTATGGTGATATACGGTGAGACGCTGCAAGACACTGTAACCTGTGTTGTTGCTTTTCCTGTGAAGCACGTGACGGGACGCGGCGAGACACTGTTGTTTTTCCAGCATAGTGCAGGACCATTGTCGAGGTTTTAATAATAATAATAATAATACATTTTATTTATAAGGCGCCTTTCAGGGCACTCAAGGTCGCCGTACAGGTTAAAAAAAACAGTACAAAAACAGTTAAAAGCTGAACAAAACACAGCTTGCAGCAGAAGACACATGGTCACGCAGAGTCATAAGCCTGCCTAAACAGGTGGGTTTTGAGGTGAGTTTGGAATATGGTGATAGAGTCCATGTTTTTGATGTCAGGGGGGAGGGAGTTCCAGAGGTGAGGGGCAGAGCGGCTGAAAGCTCTTGACCCCATGGTGGACAGACGGGCTGGAAGGACTTTCAGTTTGACGGAGGAGGCAGACCGAAGAGACCGGGTGGGAATGTCGATGTGGACATTAAGGTCAGACAGATAAGGGGGGGGTGAGGTTATGGATGGCCTTGAAAGTATGGAGAAGGATCTTATATTCAATGCGGGATTTGATGGGAAGCCAGTGGAGTTGGTGTAAAACCAGATGTGATGTGACTGATGACAGGGGTTCTGGTGATGATACGTGCTGCAGCGTTCTGGACCAGTTGGAGTTCATGGAGAAGTTTGTGGGGGAGACCAAAAAGAAGGGAATTACAGTAATCCAGGCGGGAGGTGACGAGAGCATGAACCAGGATTGCGGCACTGTGGGGAGCGAGTGAGGGGCGGAGGCGGTTGATGTTTCTGAGGTGGAAGTAGGCAGACCGGATGGTGTTGTTGATGTGGGTGTGGAATGAGAGTGTGCTATCGAGGACGACCTAGTCTGTATACTGTTGCTCTGTGTCGTTGAGTGATTCTTGTTTTGCTTTCTTTTCCTTTACTCTTTACCTGTAACTCTGTAAGCGTAAATGCTGTGTCGCCTCTCTGGGCGACTGAATTTCCCCTGCGGGATAATAAAAGGTATCTATCCATCTATCTACCCTTACAGTTCGACAAGCCAGAAGCAATAATCTATCAGGTAGGTCATGTGAGCATCTCTGTTGTCAACGCTAAAGCTATAGGCCGCAACAGCAACAACAACAAAAAAAAACATCTGCAAAACTTCTCCTGCTGCTGCATTATCTGCTGGTTCGTTTCTCGGTCTCCTTTAAAAGTATATAGGTCATTAGGTTTAGTTCATTGTCCAAGATAGTGCTCCAAAGAAGGCAAGAACCAACAGACATCGCAGTCTCACGGAGAGGCTTTTGAGCTGCCGTCCGACTCAAGCTGGCTGTGGCTTGGGGACCGTATGGCAAACAACGCTGTCTTTCTCGCATGGGTAAAGGCCATATGGGGTATAGCGGAGATATGGGGGTATTAATATGCACTTGTTTATTATTATGTCCACTCATGTCTATATCCAGCCAACTGAGCCAACCATCTAATATTATCAATATTATAGGGTGAGTGATTTTAGCTCTATGTGGTGAGATAGTACTTATTGCTTATAGAGTGTTTGTTCAGTAAAGTGCTTTACAGAGTCGAACGTATAATCGACGCAGGAAGCGCTGAGCAACGGAGGGTGAGATCAATTTCTCGCCTTGCGCCATCCGTCACCTTGGAACGGACCCCGATCCAGCGCAAAGGCACGCAAAACGGCGGTCCTCGCCGCAAGCATATAAAAGTATACCCCTGTCGTCCTTTGGCTTTTCCTCTACTGGACCCAAAGGATGACACTTCCGCCGGCACCGTTGTAAACGTAAACCCCCGATCGGCATGGATAGATCACGTTGAAAGTTAAACAGGACAACGTGACGCCATCGTCACGTTGGCTGTTTTTACAGAATACAGATTAAACAAGTGGAATTGTAAGTGATGACATGACACTATAAGAAATTAAGCTTGATTAATGGCTACTTTCTCCTGATTGGCTGAAATGTTGACACCTACCTGGAAATGTAAATGTTGCTCTAAATAAGAGCTGGAGAGACAGGGAGACCACCTGTTGCTGAACAAACACTCTATAGCAATGATTACTAACCGAATATAGGGATTTAAACCTTGCAACAAACTTTTTTCTTTTCACCCAACAAATATCCCCTTTAGTCCATTATTTTATTATCTGTGCATCCATCCAAAATGTTTGCAAAGAACAACCTCTTTGGCTCTGGACCGGAGCCTGTCCCGTTGGCTTTTACATGGTGCTTATCTTAATTTAGCATTGCCAGGCAATGGGCCAAGATCCCATAGCAGCTCTAGGAGAAAAGGCTGCATGGGCACGGGTCCAACCATGAGGTCATGGATGGTGCAGGCTATGCTGAGACCATAGGAATAAATGGATGGCGTGGGCTGCACATGGGGACAGAGTTCATCTGAACACTTCCCCCGCTGGATCGGAATCTGACGATTTGTTTGGCTGGGTGCTTGTGGAGTATTGGCCGCCTGCTTTTGACTGGCGTCCATTTTGTGGCCATCGATATGGCCCTGCTCGTTGCGGCTTTGATCTTTTTGTCCTCCACTAGATGGCGCTTCTTTTGTCTGTCTTTATGCAAAGTGTAATTTCAGAGCCAATTAAAAGGCGAATCATGCCTCTATGTCCTTTTTGTGGTAGGTGGTATGACAATCCATTAACCCATTCTGACCTGAGATCAGATTCATACGAGGTTTCCACTGGACACACGCTGGTCTGATGAACCCATTCTGACCTGAGATCAGATTCTAAAAATGTCAGTCGTTCTTCGATTTTTTCAAAAATAGCAGACCTACAAGCTCGTAGCGCGCCACTCGGTGGCGCGCTATGAGCTTGTAGATCTGCTATTTTTCAATAGCTAAAGCATAACATAATGCTAACACCAAAATGGGTTCCCGTTCAGAATGGGTTAATACAACGAAAGATTCATTATTAAAGGTTCTGTAAGCGATATCTGCTGTATAACCACGTCTATAGTGTTTGCTCCCCCATCTCATGCAGCCCTTTTAGTAAACAGAAAAATCTATTTTCAGGACGGGATACCAATTTCATCCAATCAGGAGAGAGAGAGCTCATGCAGGGCACAGAATAAACAAGTGAAATTGGAAGCAATGAAGCAAATAAATTAGCAGTCAAAATTGGAACTGGAACACAAGCTGACAAATCATGATGTGTGAGTCGTTCTCTCTCTCTCTCTCTCTCTCTCTAGAGAAGATGGAAATGTATTTATTTATTGAGGGGAGCTCAATGCCCAGCTGTGTCTATTTGTGTGTACCCCATAGCGATGATTCGATTGGTTGAGCAAAGGACATATTGAGGATAAAAAGTGAGGACAGATAATTGAGGACCCCACAGGAATCACACAGGTGTAATTTTTGTGTTTGCAAAAGAGATGGACCTGTTACAAATGGGAGCTTCAGATTATTTTAACAAGGACATTTTTTGTTTTAGCCCATTAAAACCAGGAAAGATTTTGCGTTGGCTATTCAACACAAGCAAGATATACAAGCTCATATACCTCATGCCACGCTGTGAGCTTAGTACATCTTGAGTTGTAGTTGTGAGAACTATTTAGATTTAGAAGGCATTTGTATAGAAATCAGCCTCAGCTCACGTATGGGTTAACCCGAAAAGAAATATCACTATATATACAGCAGCCTTTGAACCATTATGAAGTTTCACATCAGACAAGGCCGTGTGTTTATGTCATACGAAACATAATGCTGCCGTGGGCAAGATGTCAGATCAATACAGTGTGGTGCGGAAAAAGTGATAGAAGGAAAGAGAAGAGCAGCTGTGGGCCTACCGTACGACGTGTGTGTGCAATTGTGCATGTGTCATATTATGTCTGCGTGTAGCCTATGTGTGTGTAGGGGGTGTGTGCGTTCGCCCTCAGCAGCTTGCTCCCCTCAAAGCACCTGTTGTTGCGTCTCTTCCTCGACAAACCTGCTACTGCCCGAGTTTCCCTCCCGTTGATTGGCTACGGGGGGTGTCAATCGCTGGCTCCAATTTCACTCGGATTTAGAAAGTGCAAGCAGGCAGCGATCCGAGGTATTTGCTTTTAAGGCCTTGGGATTGAGGATAAATGCCAAGGGTTTGCTTATGTAAAGCTATACAGGAAGTGTGTTTTCCACGCAGTTCACACGAGAGAGAGAGAGAGAGAGAGAGATCATCTGTTGGCTGTCTGTCATGCGGGAGCACACAGGAATGCACTGCTCTCTGGGGGAGTTAGTGACACTGCATGCTGCAGCTAGGGGGCTGGGTATTTATATCGATATTTGTATCCGAGTGCCTGACGTCACTCTCGTCCCCTGGGTTGTCATTTTTTTTTTTGTATTGGAATTCCCATAGGAAAATCTTAGACCGCGGTCGTATTAAAAAATAAATTATAATAATAATACATTTTAGAGAAAAAAATAGAAAAAAAAAGTGTTGTACTTTTTGGATAAATTAGTACTTTTTTTTCCACCGTCAGCTGACGCTTCATATCCATTAGGAGTAAAATGGTCATTGTGATTCCAGCATGGGCTCTCCCTAAGGGAATTCCGATACAAAAAAATAATGCCATGATAGCGCCCTGTAGCGAGTGATGTCAGACTTCTATCAATATTGTGATGTGAGATTGTCCGGACTATTATGCTTATTGTAATATTGTGATATTGCAAATGTTGTCTGGTTTTAATCACTTTGCTTTTACTTCAACCGCTTTTTTTTTCTTTTCAAAATTGACAAAAAATGAGGAAATTAGACGAACAAAGAGAGACAGAGGACGAAGACGCCAGGTTAATACTACAATTTCTTTTCTTGTTTTTCTTCTTTGTAATTATTTGTTTGGTCCCAAAATATTGTGTTTATCGTCATGACTTGTCACGACTCGAGTTGGCTTTCGCACGACGCTTAAAAAGGGTATTTAAATGATTACTTTTTGAAATGTCTATGGGTGGAAAAATGCATTGGGAATTATTTCCTGGGCCTGGCGTCGTCATGAAAGGGGGGGGGGGGGGGGGGGGGGGGGGGGGGGCGCGTGACTGGGACGCTCTATACTGTACACGCGTCAGGTCGACAACATCGTCTCGATAAGTAACCATACTGATGATTATCGGTTGATTTTCATTTTGCCTTCATGTCACTAACCTCCATGTCCTCCATGTCTTTGTCCACCCACTCCACCCGCTTTCTCTGTCTCTGCCTCCAGCTCGCAGCCCAAGTCCTGGACGACCTGGACGACGAGGACATTGGTTTTGGCCTGGTGGACGAGAAGAAAGACAGTTCGGTTGCAAAAAAGCTGGGTAAGCCTGTAATGCATTTACATTTTTTAGATTATTTTAAAGATGGAGCACCAAAACAGTGTACATGCGCCCTATGGAATTATGGAATGCATGTGCTAATACAAAAATCACACCTGTGTGAACCGAGTGGTGCAACTCCCCTCTCTCCCCCCTCCTCTCTCTCTCTCTCTGCTCCGTCAGATTAGCTTTATTATGGATATCAATCCGCGTCGCTGAGAACCCATTCTGACCTGAGATCAGATTCTAAAAATGTCTTCTACATCCTGACAGTTTTCATTCTGACCTGAGATCAGATTCTAAAAATGTCTTCTGTCAGTCGCTCTTCGATTTAAAAAAAATAGCAGACCTACAAGCTTGTAGCGCGCCACTTCCCGCCCAAAATGGGTTAAGTATTATTACGTATAATGTTAGATTTGGGACCTTAGAGTAGGATATCTTGTACTGAAATTAAATACAATCGCTCTAGGCTTTGAATGAATGAATGAATGAATGAAACAGAGGTGACACCCAAAAAGGGTGTAGGCTGAAGCCGACAATCGTTTTTGAAGAGTAACTTATTAGTTACAACCAAAACAAAACAGAGAGAGAAGAACATGTCAAAAACATTTGTCAAAAAACATTTGACGAAATGAAAACAATTACAATAAATCAGCTGATTTTAGCATGAAACAAGCATACAGAAATATGCAATCGTACACACTAGTGTTGTAGTCGAGTCCACCTAAAAGAGAGTCAAGTCAAGTCAAGACAAAGTCTGAGGGGGGGGGGGGCGAGTCCAAGTAAAGACCGAGGGAGGGGCTCGAGTCAGAGTCCGGATTCCTGACCGAGACAAGATTTTTCTATTTGATTGGTACAGTAAACACTGTGATAGCAGGGAGGCGTGTCAGCTGCGCTCTGCTCCCTCCCAAGATAGCTGTCTAAAAGTGCCAGTCATCTCTCTCATAATGTTAATGTGAATATGAGCTAATATGGGGTATAATACAATTATTTTGTTGCCTTGTAGTGACTCGTGACTCGAGACTCGAGTGGACTCGGTGGGGAAGAGTCCCGAGTGAAACTACATCCATCTATATGCGAACAACAAAATAAATCTCAGACAATAAGAGCAAAGACCACCTTTTTGCAAGAAATGTGTCAGTGGCCTATGGCAATATGAGACCAAAAAAAATGATGCAATACTGCCCTCATGTGTTCACTAGAAATGTCAAAGTTAAGTCAGTTGTGTTGTGTTGTGTTGTGTTGTGAGTGAGTGAGGCCAAAGCCAGGCTAATCCAGTAGGGGAGAGTACGATGTTTGTGTTGAACAAAGGCTTGAGCTGGTTAAGTCACGCAAACAAGGTTCCCAGGTCGCGACCCTGAGCCAGGGTGTCCCCAAATATATGTGTTTGAGGGGGGTCCCCAGATGATTTGCAACATGTTTTCTCACCCATCAGTATAGTAAACAAATCATCATACAGTAGCCTATACTGTATGCCTCTGACTCAACTCCTACAATTGCAAGTGCTTGCCAGGGTGAGCATTAATTAACACCCTTGTCCCCCCCCCCTGGGCACTGAGGCTCCAGACTCCATCCGTCTGTCCCTCCGTCCCCCGTCCCCCACGTGCACACACCTGTGTACACACCTGCATGCAGCACACATCCAAGCCGTTGCACCACTCAGTTCACACGGGTGTGATTTTATATATAATGGGTTGAATCTAGAGTTGCAATATCCTGCATTGACTCCCCATTGATCAAATTGAAATTTGTATTGAACTCTCCAACATTGCAAGCTGTAGGGCAAGTTTGAATTAACCGCTTTCAATCTGCAAAGCATTTGTTTCATATAATTCCACTGTAGACATGTTTGGATCTGAGATGTAGTGGAGTAGCCTACATGTAAAAGTATTGGATATTGGAAATACTCAAGTAAAGTACTACAAATACCTAGGTCTGCTTAAGTACAGTACATTAGTAGGCTTGGCTACTTGAGTAAATGTAGGCTACAGTACATAGTTACTTTCCACCACTGCCAGTGCCAACAAATACCATTCACTCACAAGTAAACAATGGCTTAAAATCATACATGGGCTATAAGACTACAAACAACAATGCAAATAACACAGTAAAAGGGCTTAAAACTAAAGCTACAGGCGTGTATCCACTGGTTGGCGTTCATTAGAAGTTGAATTTTAATAATCTTTTGACTGACCTACCTTCGTGAAATTGCAACTCCATCTTGAGTGATTTTATGTCAGTGCTGCCACTGCACAGCCTGAGCCTAGATAGTACCGTAGTAGGACGTGTATGAACATAAATTAATGTAGTAACTTGAATGCTGAAGACGCCACGCAATATTACGTTATCAATGTTGTTTATTTTCCAAGACAACAAGAGTAGCACCGATAATGTCATTTCCTCCAAGAGGGTGGTTGCCTTCTAGTGCCTGCCTGCCTAGTCCTAGTATGGTGTACTTGTGCCCCCTCTTGGCCAGGCCCTGTAAATACAGTCTTTCACTCTCACAGTACAAACTCACAACGTTAACAAACCTGTTTGATTCCATATTCCCGTTCCATATTCCCGTCCACACTTACCTGATTTTAAATGTAATTACTGGACTGGAGACACAATTGGACTGCTACGTGTTTTATCCTTGTTCTTTATCTCAAGAGGACGGTGCACAAATAAAGCATAGCATAATAATCGAATTCCTCGTTTTAAACTAGTACAGATTTAATTCTGAAAAGAAGTGCAGCAGCATTATTTCCCTCATGCCCTCAGCTGCGCTCTGATTAGCTCTGGCCCTAGCTCTGATCCATAGCTCTAATATAATGCGTCAATATTTGCCTCTGAGATGTGTTGGAGTAGGAAGTAAATGAGAAATATTCCAATACCTAAAAATGTACAGCACTTGAGTAGGCCAACATGCATGTACTGGTTACTTTACACCACTGATACATGCATTATATAATATAACAGCGTTGAAGTAACCCTCAGAGTTGAATTAACACTGATGTCACTACTAGAATTGTGCATTTGGTAACAATGGCAATTAAGAAGCCATATGAACTGAACCAGGCTTAACCCTGTAAGACCCGGATATATTTCTACTCGCAAAAAAGAGATTTCAACCTTACTACTACTTTGTACTATGTTAAAAAGATATGTTAATTATGTAATTAATAATTTACATTTGGGGGATATCTTTCACAATAATGAATAAAACATGTTCTAGACATTCTAATGATAACAAAAAAAACATATATTACAATTATTTTACTTACTTTTATTAGGGTTAAAGGTCAAATGTCATAGGTTAAAAATTGTTCAGTCCAGTCCAGACATTTTTAATTTGTGTGAATTTCAGCCTCTGTGGGTGGTATTTATATGCAAATATCATGACCAATGACATTGAAATGGCATTGCAATGAACATCAAAATAAATAAACATGTTTTTTTCTCTCTCTCTCTCTCTCTCTCTCTCTCTCTCTCTCTCTCTCTCTCTCTCTCTCTCTCTCTCTCTCTCTCTCTCTCATCAGGCCTGGAAGAGGTGGAGAGCATCTACATCTTTGCAGACAATGAGATCATTGAGTATGACGGTGAGCTGGCCGCAGACACTCTGGTGGAATTCCTCTATGATGTAAGTGATAAACAGTAAAGGCACATCATTTTTGTATATATTTGTCAAGCGATTTCCATGTGTATTAACTATAAGCTTCCCTTAGCTTGAGGAGATCTTGCCAAGAGCCAAACACAGAAGAGGGGAGAAGATGATATATTTGACCAAAAATAGTAAAAATGGTCTTAAATGGCCAATGTGCGACAGTTCTTTCTCACAACTTTTTTTCCAATGGCTGAACGAACGTGCAACTGAAAATAACTATTTCTGCACCTTTTTTAAACGAGTATACATGAATGTTGGCCATGACAGAAGCCTGTGCAAATAACGTATAACTTTGTCATCTCTACACAGGTGATTGAAGACCCTGTGGAGGTCATTGACAACGACCGTGAGCTGAAGGGTTTCTACAACATCGATGAGGTCACCAAGCTGGTCGGCTACTTCAAGAGCGAGAAATCCCCCCGTAGGTGCAACCACGCGTCATCCTTTCCATGAATACAATACAACTAGCCTTGTGTAGCGATACTAATATCACTTTGCATACACCCTGGAGGACTTCACTTCAGCCGTGATTCCGTGAAGTCCTCCCACAATTGAGTGGGACCAGATGAAGGCTGGCTATACACTAGAAAATAACTACATACATGTATTCATGTAATGCTATTGACCGTATCACATGGTGGTCATTTCGCTTTTTCGCTACACCCTAACGTAGTGGGAACGAACCTCGAGTGCAATAAAAGAGCCACCAATAATATGCAACACAAAGATGTAAAACTCCTGGAAAGATACAAATGTGTTTTATTAACTATAACCACCTTAACCCAGGCATTCATATTTTAGGAATGTTTAAAAAGAAAAATGCTGGACACTTTGAAAGACTTTTAAAGAATTTTAATAAAATGGGACATTTACAAACTAGTTTCATTATGCTTTGTAGGTCAAAATACTTTATGTGGTTCCAACATTAATACATTTACATGGGCAGGGGTAGAGTGGCTGTTTGGGAGCGTGAGGTTCCCAGAGTTAGTGTCCTTGAGACACTGAACCCCTAATTGCTCCCGATGTGCAGGTTGGTGCCTTGCATGGTTTCCTCCGCCATCGGTGTGTGAATGGGTGATTGTAATGCACAATCTATGTAATGCGCTTTGAATAAAAGCGCTATAATGCACCATTTACATGGCTGACAGCTGTCAGCATATACTGTAGTTCCAGTATCTTATCTTATCAGTTGTCACATACTGTAGTTCCAGTATCTTTTTACTCTTAACATTGTCATTGCTGTCCAACATCCAGACTTCATCGAGTATGACGATGCCGCTGAGGAGTTCCATCCCTTCATCAAGTTCTACGCCACCTTCGACCCTAAGGTATGCATATCCAGTCTAGAGGCTGACATTTTTGGGGGGATTGAAGGTTTTTGGGGATTGGGCACTACTATAGTTCTTTCTTTTTTTCATGACCACCTCATTCAAATCTCTCGTTCTCATTTCAGATTGCCAAGAAACTGAAACTGAGGATGAATGAAGTTGACTTCTACGAGCCTTTCATGGAGGAGTCTGAAACCATTCCAGGGAAGCCCTACGTCGAGGCGGAACTTGTTGACTACATTGAGGAGCACGACAGGTGAGACAGCGAGGAGACTCCCAAAGTAATAAGGAATTAAACCACAGAGTTTTATTTTATTTTATTTTTTTAATCTTTTTATGTTTTGTTTTTTTAAATATCCAGGCCAACCCTGAGAAAACTTGAGCCTTTCAGCATGTATGAGATCTGGGTAAGACTTAAAATCCCTTTTAAGAATCCTCAATTGTTGCACTTGAATAATTAAGTTTAAAAAAAAGTTTGAAAGTCAATCACCCCTCACACTTATTTCTTCAGGAGGATGACATTGATGGAGAGCACATTGTTGCCTTTGCTGAGGAGGATGACCCAGGTAAAAAATCACATCATATAACAACGTTATTATTGTTATTGGATTATTATTATTATTATTTTTAATTGGTATTACATTGTATTAGAAAAATAACCCAATCTTTGAACTTTACACTCAGATGGTTTTGAGTTCCTGGAAATCTTGAAGGAAGTGGCCCGCGAGAACACAGATAACCCCAACCTCAGCATCATCTGGATCGATCCTGACAACTTCCCCCTGGTATGTGAACACAAATAACTATAGTATATCAATTCATAATGATAGTGATGGTGTATTGATTGTGTAGCATAGGCATAGTGAGTGCTAACTGGGCACTGTTGACGGTGTGGGTAATTATCTGGGGTAAGTACTATGAGCTGAGCTGGGTACTGTAACCGTATGTGTGACGCGTCACCTCAGCGATCTCCCAAGGGTTCTAGCACTTTGTAAAGGCGACACACTGTGGTCGTTTCTCCTTTTCCCTATGATTCGTTTGGCACAATAATATATTCTTCTGAACTGCATGGAACTGTTGCTGCAAATAATACAATGTATGTGTTCAATGATGAAATCCGAGCTTTCCCCTTATATTCCTGTTTCCATGTCTCTCTTTGCCACCTTCAGCTGGTGCCCTATTGGGAGAAGACTTTCCGCATTGACCTCTCCTCCCCTCAGATTGGCGTGGTAGACGTTGAGGATGTAAGTGCTAATTCTTCTCAATGTACCCAAGAAAATACATAACACCACCACCACCAACACCACCACCACCACCAACAACAACTAAAACCCAGTAATTAACATATCCTAGACAGAAAACCAGCTGCAAAAGAGGTCCCCCGAGAACCTCTGTCTGCCCTAATATAATGTGACTTTGATATAGGTCAAAGTCACAGCAATTAAACCAGCAATTGGCGGGTGTGCTTCCCTTTGCAGGCTGACAGTGTGTGGCTGGAAATGGATGACGATGACGACATGCCCACAGCAGATGAGCTCGAGCAGTGGGTCGAAGACGTGCTGTCCGGGAAGATCGACCCAGATGACGATGATGAAGTTGACGATGATGACGACGACGATGATGATGATGACGACGATGAGGATGACGACGAGGACGACGATGAAGACGACGATGATGATGACGATGAAGACGACGAAGACGACGATGACGACGACGATGATGACGATGATGACGACGATGACGACGACGACGATGACGATGACGAATAAATGTTCACGGCCATCTTTTGGGTTTACTTTCCTTTCGCCAATGACGGCAAAAAAATCAAGTGCAGCAACAATCTTCAGTTTTCTAATATCCTGACACAAAGCCTGGCCCTGTCACTTCCTGTATGCTTCCTGCATTGTTTTTTGACGGACAAAACTCACAGCCCAAAAGGGAAGCTATCTTTTTTTTTTTTTTCAAAGGAATATAGATGGTTTCAGGATAACAAATAACACCACTGCCCTGAATGTTCCAACTTTTTTGTTTTGCGAACATCCGTATTACCGTCGTCCCCTGAGATCCAAGAAACAACCAATAACTATCTACTACATAAGCTAGCCATGAAACATGTCCATAAGATGTTTGATCCATTATTACGAGCTCCGATTGTTTCCAATCTGCTGTGAGCCGATACGACTGTTGAAACTGCCCGAAAGGTTTCACAAAAGCAGAAAAAAAGGGCTGTCGTATAGTACATGTGTCACACGTCATTTGTTAAATGTTTTCGATCTCTCTTCACCGTGGGGTGGAAGTGAACAGGTATAGGCTAATGGAGATTCCCTGTTGCGTTGTGTCGACCTGACGCGTGTCTCAAAGATCAGCACCAGCCCTTTACAAGTACATCTATTCCTTGACACTGTTTTAACATCATGTTTTCTATACTGGATGAACAGAAGAAGAAACCTTTGTTGTATTATTTTGTAAAAAAAAAAAACGTATTAAACTTAAGCTCACTGGTAAGTCTTAAGAGTATATGAGATTATTGTACAATTGTCAACATCTCGGAACAGACAAAATGAAAGAGAAAGAAATATGTGATCTTATAATATATATATTTGGGATTAATGAGGAAAATTAAATACAAATTTTAAAACATTTGGTGTGGCATGTCATTTATTTGTCAGTGATTATGCAGATACAGATAATCAATCAATTAGTGAAGAATATATAACGAATGCAGATGCACAATTAGCATCGATTTTGGTCCAAGATGGAAAGAGGAAAACATCTCACATGTGTGTGTGTGTGTGTGTGTGTGTGTGTGTGTGTGTGTGTGTGTGTGTGTGTGGTCATACAACACACCATATATGGCATGAGAGCCTAATGTGGATCGATTTGACTTGCAAAACGGTCATGTTGACCGTGGCAACATCTGTGCTTTAGTGCTTTGCTTTCACATTTGGAGTATTGTACGGTTGTGTGGTCCTGTAGGGTTGCATCATCTTGCATGTGTGGCTGCTGAGATATAAATAAAACTTCAGCTAGCTCAAAATAGAGCTGCAAGGCCTGGGCCGTGGCTCAGCGGTCCAGGCACCTTGGCCACAGTAGCCCAAGCCTGGCAGTGTGCTGCGGGTTCGACTCCCGATCCCGACGGCCTTTACTGCATGTCACCCCTCCCATCTCTCTCCCTCATTTCCTGTCAGAGCTGCAAGATTAGTGCTGAACTGCTCTTTTAAAACCAATGTTGCTAGGATGCACCACAGTTTAGTATGGCTAACTGTAGAGGCTATAAATGAACTGCTAGTCTTTTCCAGAAATGCAATCATTGAGGGAAAGCCAGATTTCTAGGCCTAAAACATAGATATCAAACTAGACAGGTAATATAAAGTGCAGGGTATTTGGAACTTCCAAAACCAAATACAGAAACATGTACTTAACAACTGTAACATCTAGTTATTTATAGAGCCACCCAACAGTGGAACTCATTATCTGTAAACATAAAACAAATCATAAGTAAATACTCTTTTATAAATCTCTTTAAAAAAACATTATTGGGAGAGATCAAAGAATTGGATTGATGTGCTTTTGAAATTTAACCTATATTATCTATATCTTTGGCATTTTAACGTAATTGCAATTTAGATTTAGTGCATTTGTTGTTTGTACATGTATTTTATGTTGTGATGTTTTATGTAGACCCCTGCAGGAAGATTAGCGACCACAGCAGCGGAAGCTAATGGGGATCCGAATAATGAATGAATGAATGAATGAATGAATCAGAATGAATGAATGAGCTTACCCTGACAGTCTCACATAACAGGAGGGGGAGAGTTGCAACGACAGTGTGTAAACAACTTTATCCTAGAACACTAACCCTTCATTTTGTCACATGCACCATCACAAATCCTGGGTATATTTTATATTCATTATATTGGGTAAAAAAAAAAACCCAATATAATGAATTCCATAAAACATAATATTTCTTATTTGTTTTATGTATTTTCGCCACTCCCGAACTACTCTGCGCCGGGACTGGGAGGTCTGGTGTGGAAGGACTATCCACACTTTTCCTGGGCTGTGTGTGCTCCACTTCCTTTTTGGATATTCCTTCATTGGATATCATTGGTCATCTGACCAGTTTAATTGGCTTTCATTGGATCAAATCGACAGGAACTGGAGCACACACAGGCAGCCCAGGGAAAGTGTGGTGGATATAGGCTCTGTGGGTTTACTCCTGTCCGGGCCCCTCCTATATACGTCTCATCAGGTCCACCCACTCCTGCTCTCACCATGACTCCCAGCACCAGACACTTCATTCATGGAGTGGCGGATTCTTGAGCTGCAATGGTTCTATACCTGCAGGCCGGGGAACGATGTTACTGCCAGCTCCACTTGCGGCTTGAATGGCCCTCCTATAAAGGCCTCACCGTGGGCTGTTGCAGGGCCTCCTCCTCGCGGAAGACACGGTCTGGGGGCGCCAAATCCATATTGCTCCCGGGTGCCGTCTACATACATTCCGGCTGTCCCGCGTCTCTCTGTGATCACCAGCCTATACCCGGTTGTCACATAGTCTATTCCTATAGGCTGAAATGGATAGTATACAATATTTGCCAGTGCAGTACTTAGTTTAGACAGTTTTTGGTTTAGACTAGTCATTGGTTAGACCAGTCATTAGTCCTACAACTACAACCTATCTCAAACCCTCACCCTAAACCTAACCTCAGCACACCTAAACCAGGTTTATAGGTGTGCTGCCCCCTAAACCTAACCTTAACCCATGTCTAACCAATGACTAGTCTAAACTAAGTATGCACGCCACTTTGGGTTGAAGTAAAAGTACCAAAGTACCGGACCATTCCAGTGCTTAGGATCATTTTGTTTCAATTCATTTCAATATCACTCACTGGTACGTACGTATAGGTATACTTACTCATCAAAGTTACATTATTGCTGCGCTTTCCCGGATTTACCATTGGGCTAGGGTGGGCTGCAGCCCGGGGGCCGGCCCCCGAATTTTGTCTAGCCTGGAGGCCCCTACTATTGTAAATCTGGCACTGATCACCCACAACAGACAGACAGACGGAAAGGCGGACAGACGGGTAACACAGCAAGCTCTCATGTCATTATTTGCAGGATGGTATAAGAAATGCCACCCCAACCGCTAGAGTAGACTATGACCCCAACACAGTGCCATTTCATTAATTTTCATTAATTCCCCCGCCGTGGGAATATGGTGAATGAAGTGGACATGCCTGCTGGGAAGAAGAGCATGCAGAGGAGGACAAGTCAGGTCAGAGGTCAGGTTAGCCTTTGCAGCATTCCATTTGGAGTTTATGATCCGGTCGGGAGCAAATGATGGTAACTTTCGTCATGTTGTAGTCAATGATTTGTAGTCATCTGGCAGGAAACCACGAGGCAGAATCAGTACTACGAATGGGTAGGCCTACTTATTCCGCCTTGTGGTTTCCTGCCTGATGGCTACCAAGGTGGAGGGTGGGACGGACATGTTTGGCTTATGTGGCTGTATTGTTCCTAACTTCCTCCAGTGCGCAGACAGCATTAGAGAAAACTGTCCAATGATAGAACCATAGTATTTTTGGTTATTGTTAACTGTTTGAAGAATGTATACAATTATATTAACGATTGACTGTCTATTAGCATCCCTAGAACTAACAATACTTCGGCACAAACAAGTACTACATTATTTTGGCTCCTATGCCACCAAAATGTGGAACGCCCTACCAACAGTCATTAAGACATGCAAATCCCTTGACTCCTTCAAAACCGCTCTCAAAGGGCACCTACTGACGGCTGTAATTCTAAGGGCCGATTCATACTCTTGTTTCGGCGCTGTAGTGCCGAAATGATTTCGGCTCGTCAGAAAATTTCAGTAGCACCGAAGAGCCGACTTTAGGACGGTACCCGCCCCCCCGAACCTCAAATGACGTCAAATTGTAGGCTCTACAGCGCCGAAACGACTTTTATTCGGCTCTAAAATAGGAGTATGAATCGACCCTAAACTGGCCCCCGTAAAATCTGAATCCCCCCCACCGCCCGCCCCTTTTCCCTGTAATTCCTGTTCTGTTCATTGACTAAATAGAAGTTTCTATTTGTAGTCTCTAAATGTTTTGATGAATTGAACAATCAATCAAACCTTATAATAGTTAGAAATAATTGACACAAACACCTCTGAAGCTCTGCTCTGTTTTAACGCTACAACAACATGTTTTAGGTTTTATCATGTGCATAATAATATCTGTACGAATGATAGGCCTACCTCTTTTCATACAGGCAGTCCGTGGGCACCAAACCAGGGGTCCACTCTCTTCAGCCGCGTTCATTGTCTTATTTATAAATCTGTGAATGAATGATGCTGCAGGTCAGCATGGTGACGACTCGAGGAACTCGTTTTATAACTCTGATTTATACACATGCAGGCTAGGAAATAGGAATGCTAAGTTGCCGTTTCGTTGACCTGGGGGTGTAGGTGACTTGTGGTGCGTGACGTGCGTCCTAAAGTAGAGCTTTGTCTGCTCTAGTCTGTGGAAAGAAAGGACGGATGTGGATGTTTACGAGTTGGTTACCGTACGACAGAAGCATCAAGTGAGTTTGTTGTGATGTCATAAATATATGATATGATAAAAAATAGTATACAACTATAATAAAGGCTTCGTGTAACCAAACAATTACTTTTTAAGCAGGTTTATAAATAACAATAACAGCAATGTTATGCTAGTGGTAAGGTTAACCCGGCCTTACCACCTGTACCACTATCACTATCCCTGGTCCAGTGCAGCGAGTCTCTCTCTGGCTCCCTGTGGAAGTCCCTTCCGCATTTTATTTAATGATTAAAATAGTGCATTTTAGAGAAGCTGGGCACCTGAGACGCTTCCCAGCTCCGATAATAGACTTTTACAAGGTCTAGCAGGCTTTGTGTCGGTAGTTACGTGACGTCGTTTTGTTTATTTGCTGGGAATTGTAAACACTCGCACGGGATTGAGAAAATCGCTAGAGGGCTCTGGAAGGAACTGGACCAGGGCTACTGTACCACAAGCCTTTATTGTACAGTTTGTTCACCGTTTTGAGCTTGTAGATTCATTGGCTCATATCTAGGATAGTTTAGGAGTGTCTTTTTGTCTGTTATATTATTCATCATGTTTCAGGGCTAATATTCATCCATCCGTTTGATATAATGCTAATGCTAATTCTCCAATCTGCTCATAAATTCATCAATCAATCAATCAATGATGACGAGTCAGGGCCGTGCAGAGAGCAGGTGCCAAACGTGATATAATTTTTGGGGTGGTCTTTTACTCAATGTCGTGCCCTTATATAAAGAAAGAGAGAGAGAGCACAGTCACAGTGTGTATACACGCACACACATTTCAATATTAGGCTATTTGTGTGTGTGTGTGTGTGTGTGTGTGTGTGTGTGATGCCATTTCTGGCAACCACAATATTAACAATGGTATGTAAAGAAAAGTGTCAAATAGCTCTCTCTCTCCAATTCTTTAGTAAACTGGGGCGGCAGTGGCTCAGGGCCCAGGGGTAGAGTGGACACTTTGGAACCGGAAGGTGCCTTGCATGGTATCCCCCGCCATCGCTGTATGAATGTGTGTGTGAATGGGTGAATGCACAATCTATGTAAAAGCACCATTTAGTACCATTTATTTAGTAAACAGAAAAAAACGTTTCAGGTCAGGATAACTATAATTGTATTTCTGAGTCTTGCTTTTGTTTGTGGGTTTTTCCCCTCATTGTGCAGATGAACCACGATGCGGACCCCACATGCCGGGGGGCTCACAACAACCTCGTCTTTGTGAAAATAAAGGGTGCAGGGAACTGAAGACGCCCAGCAGCTGCAGCACCATGACGGACTGGGACGAGTTTCTAAAGAACTTCATCGAGGAAGAAAAACGTAAAGAAGGTAAAGAAAAGGCCAATATCTTGGACAAAACCGACCACTTGAAACTGTTGTCGGTCGACGCGAGACGAAGCAAGAAGACAAAACAAGACGTCGTCGACTTGTGTGACAGTTCATTGCCCATCGTCGACTTGTGTGACAGTTCATTTCCCCTCATCGACTTGTGTGATAGTTCGTCGTCCGACGAAGAGGACAAGGACACAGCACGACCTCCGGTAGTCGTGGCACCCCGGAGTCGTGATCATCTGGGTCATTTTGCTGCCAGTCGACGTGGTTCTGGCCAAGCGGCCGCGTTGGACGGAGCACAAGGCGGTTCAAATGCGACTGACGATCACCCGGCGAATGACTTCAAACGGCGTCACACGAAAACTGTCGGGCCTGACGACCGCATCCAACCACTAGCCGTGGTGCCACTGAGACGTGATCACCTGGCTCGTTTTGCCACCAGAAAACACGTTTCTGGCCAATCCGTCACGTTGGACGGAGCACAGCGCGGTTCAAATGTGACTGTGCCGCCGAATGACATCAAACGCCGTCACACGAAAACTGTCCCGTTGCAATGTCCGGCGCAGAACCAAGCGGGCAAACGTCACAATCGAAGACATCGTGTTCAGGAGGAGAGTAGCTCGACGGATGTTAGCGAACGTCCTGCCGACGTACGCTTTGTCAAACAGTGTTACGTGCGTTTTGGGAGCATGTTGGGCATTGTAGAGATCACGGCAGTGCCCACCACGGGGGTAATACCGTATATCTGCGAAGAAGACTCCGGGCAAAAGAATAAAAGTCTTTTGACAGTGCACAATGTGGAACAGCCATACACCTGTCAAAACTGTGGGAAGAATTTCACAAAAGCGGATAAACTGCAAGACCACGTTAAAAGTCACACACGAGGAAAACCGTATGTCTGTGAAGAATGCGGACAAGGGTTTGGGGCTATTACAATTTTGAAAGTCCACTGTAGGCGGCACATGGCGAAAAAACCAGGCACCTGTAAAAACTGCGGGAAGAGTTTCACGAACGCAGATAAACTGAAAGACCACGTCAGACTAATTCATACGGGGGGGAAACCGTATACCTGTAAGAAATGTGGGAAAATGTTCCGAGTGCTGCATCATTTTCAGCAGCACATGAGGGCTCACTCGGGGGAAAAGCCGTTTCCCTGCCCGCATTGTGGGAAAAAGTTTCACAAGGAGAGTTATTTAACGGAACATAATATCAGAAAGCATGCAGGGGAAAAACCATATTCCTGTGGGCGGTGTGGGAGAGGTTTCACGGCATCAAATGATCTGATGATACATTTTCGCCGCTGTCGTGCACATAACCCCGTAACCCCCTTTCTTTAATCAATCAGTATAATTACACACACACACACACTAAGTATCTGACTATGTAGATAGTCATTGATGAGGCAGTATTGTTTTGTTTTAAAAACATATTTTTTTTTCCCCCTCTGAAAAGTTAATATTTTGAACATAATTTGATTTCTGACAGCAGAGATGTATACAATTGAGAAATTATAGGTGCACTATGTAACTTTCCTCTAATACTCCTGCCAAGTGCAGAAAGTTTTACTTTTGAGCTAATGGAGCCTGCCTGCTTGCTGAGGGGATACATTTAATCTTATGACCTTCAGGTCAGAATTTGTGGCAAACCACAAACAGTTGGGATTTTGTCAAATGTAAGTTCATGTCTCATAGACACATACATCTGCAAGCCAGCTGATATTGACATCAGTCATGAAAGATAATATGTAACGATAATGATCGTTTATCTCTGGCAGAAACCTTTATTTTTATTTTTAATTAATGCCCTACTTAATCATACTACAGTATTACACACAAGTATAAAAACATACTTCTATTCCTATTTTAGAATTTGAATAGTACTGAAAAGTAACAAATTGTTACTAATAAATTGTGGTTTCCACCCGACAAAGACGATATACATTTTCAGAGCAAAAAAGACAAAACAAAAATGGCAATATGAGAAGCAATTGAAAACCCCAATAGCAAGCCATAGCTGACTGTACTTTTTGGATTTTTGTTTTTGGTAAATAATTGTGTCTTACACTGGATTGGAGCGTTATTAAACAGTCTGTAGAAAAACGGTTTACACTTTTGTCTGTAGAATTGATTTAAAAATCATTAAAACTGAATGAATGGTTCAAGACAAAATTACATCTCTGTATTTCAGGTTGTACTTTAAAGGTCATTACACACTGGCGAATTAGCGACGCGATGTGAATAAGCGATCTGAAAATGCGAAATATTGCATGTTGCAGTTCGCCTGCGAATCTCTGCAAAACACGACACCAGAGCGAACAAATAAAGAGCGAAAACGGTCGCATTTCCGCACATTCGCCACTGATGTGGAAGCTTGCATGGACTTCAATTGTTTTTTTTTAAATGCGAATTATTCGCACGAATATATCGCGTCGCCAATTTGCCAGTGTGTAATGACCTTAAGTGTCCTATTTTCACTAGTGCCCCTGCTGCCCTCAGAACGCATTCCAAGGCATATGTCACATCTGCTTACTACTTACCAGTAAGACGCCTGAGGGCAAGAAGCGACCTCGCCCTAAAGCGTGCATGCCTCCGTATCGTTGACGGCAGACTGCTGGCGCTTTGGCATGGGGGGGTCAGATCAACATTGAATGGATTTGGTACTGGCCATATAAGGAGCATGTCTTGAGTGTACAGGGTTTGATGAGGTCAGATCAACATATGGAATGTCAGAACAGGTCAGCTCCATACTGTATACGGAGATATTAATCGGCAAGTTAAGATCATTATCTGTTGCTCCTCATCTTTTATTATTGTACAAGAGCATTATTCAACCTGTTCTGTTGTACTGTTCCGCATGTTTTTACAACATACTGCCCATGCCTAACAGAAACAAACTTTTCAGTATTTCCCGTATTGCTTCCAAGATTATCGGACTTCCCACACCAACACTTTCTGATATGAACAATAATGCCATCACACGGCTAGCACCCTCAATATCACGTGACACTGATCATCCCTTGTATCGCTTCTTCAACCTCATGCCATCAGGACAAAGATACAGAACCTTACACTGGAAAAAGGTTCGTTTCAGTAGGAGTTTTGTCCCCTGCGGCATTAAACAAACTGCTGATAGGATGGTTCTGTACACAGTGGGGAACTCATGTAACATGTTTTTGTTTGTCTTGGTGTTGTGGTTTTCTGTACTTCCTGTTGTTGGTGTTGAACAGACCTGTGAAGATGAATATCCTTCAGGACAATAAAGAGTATTATTATTATTATCTAAGGGTGGTAGCGGGGACATTCTCTTGAGTGTACAGGGTTTGATGAGGGCCCAGGTATGGCTGGGCCTTAATTTTCGCCCACTGCCGGGCGCAGCTGCACTAATAACTTTGGGGCAGACCCGTCTAGAGTTTGAGATTTGAATGGACCGGTATAAGTCAAAAGGGAGACATCGAAGAGGAAGGATGAACATATGAAATGTCACAACAGGTTCTGAGGGTTTGAACTTCTTTGCCTTTTTTACTATTTTGACTTCGTAGATTGTCTATTTGAACTATTCAAAGATGTTTTCCAAAATGTGGAGAATGGGGACTCCCTTGTCCTTTGGTGTGTCGCCCAGCAGGTGGCGCATAAACCCTAACCTTTAACATAACAAAATCCATGCCTAAACCTAACCTTGTCCCCAACCCCAAAACACTGCCTAAACAACTTGTCTTACGACCTTAGAAACACTATGCCTAAAACCTAACTTTAACCCTAACCTCACAAACACCAACCTTTTTCATATCAAGCCCCGGCATGATTATTATTCAGCATTTGAGCCACGGACCACAATTTGATGATATTCAGTCTTTCAGACCCAAAACCCAACGTCGTTGGATAATATGTTGTCCTCAATTCCATGCTGTATTGATGTTGGTACCATAGGAGATGGCAAAAGTAACTCTCGAGAGCTTAAAATGAAACCAAATGGACCCGGACCCATTTTCTGCTCAAGAGTTAAAGATCTATAAGGGTGCATTTGGTTACCAACTCTTCATTTAGCTGGGGACCACCTGGAACCCCCTCAAGGACCACTGGTGGTCCTTGGACTACTGGTTGAAAAACCACTGCGCTAAACCTAACCTTAACCTCAAACCAAACCTGGTCCACCAGGAGAAGAGTGGTGGAGAATCTTATTCTTGGACCATGTTATTTTAACATCCTTTAATTTTGTCAAATGTCTTAGTGTTTAGTGTAAAACACTTTTCTTGAAAATGTCTAGATACGAAATAAACATGTTCCTGCATTTAGTGCTTTAGATTAGACGAGTGTTCGATTGAACCATAGCCAGGTACATCCATGACACTATGCCTAAACCAAAGCTGGTCCACACCGGGAGAAGAGAGAGCCCTTCTCATTAGAAGGAAATAATTACAAAATTACAGCTGTATTTTTAATACAAGTTTACAGTGGGGTTTTTTTTTTGTGTTTAAATTAATTGATCTGTGCGATGAGTCCCTCTAGGTCAGGGCGTTTCTTGAAGCGGGCGAGGTAGTCAGCCTCTGTATGCTGGAAGAGAGAGACAGAAGAGAATGAGTGGAATAAGAGGGGGCTTGTTAGACAAAATAAATAAAATGTCATTAAAATATGCAGTGGTAAAATGTCCCACACCTGACCCCACACTGTGACGAACATTCAAGGTGTTATGTAGTGCTGCACGATTAATCAAAACAAGATAGTGATCTAGATTCAGACACCTGTGCGATCTCATTTCTAAATTTGAGCAAGAATCGTGCAGCACTAGTTGGCTGTCCAATGAAGTCGAGCAATTTGATGTTGTCTGTTTAAACTAAAGCCACAGTAGTTGGCTCCAGCTGTCACATTTTGAATGTAGTCATGTTCAGTTCAGCAAATGCAGACTAAAGACAATACATATTTTCTCCCATGCTCTCTCCCAAGCTTGGCAGAGTCTAGCGCCCAGGATTATATTTGATAATTGACACTGGGTGAAAAAATCGTGGGATATTAATTTAGAGAATCGTGATCTAAATTATTTTGGAGGAAAATTGAGATTGACGTTTGAGCAAGAATTGTGCAGCACTAGTATTATGTCGATACATAGGAGTAACATTGATTTTAACATGGTTCCTCATGACATTGTAGCAGTAAACGTAATATATACAACAAGAAATGAACAATAACCACTGTTCTCCTGGTGCTTAATGTACTTGAACATGCTGCGTGCGAAAGGTGACTCCTACGTTATAAACAGTCTGCAAAAACAGCCTACAGTATAGATAAGCAACACATTGTGAGCATGTAGCGGTTATGGTCCTATTTTTGTCCCTCGTTTAGCAGTCACTTATTGCCAGTTCCTCACCTCCTTTACAGATAGCTGAACGCCCTCGGGTTGGTTCTTCAGAAGGACTTCCATGAAAGTTGGGCTCAACGTAGCGCTGAGATGACTGAGCTAGAACACACCAAAAGAGTCAGAGATCACATAATATTAGTCTCACAAATTGCGGTTCTAACTGCAATTGCCGGGGAGTTTGTTCCACAGTTTGGGAGAAGAGTCTGACTGTCTGGGGGGACGTGTGGAGCGTTGTCCCGGGTGTTTTAGGGAAGGTTCTGACAGCTTCCTTGTGACGATTTGACATAATTATCTCTTGCATCATCGAGGAAATGTACAGTAATGCAGGGAAATGAAATGGCTTCAGACTAGTTTACAAAACACTGTCTCATTCTTCTAATGAATTGTTCAGAGTGTATGCATGATAATGTGTCAATGACGTCACATAGTATGTTAATAATACTTTAGTGTCATGGCCTTGGCTTGTGATTTTATCGAGTCATTGCAGACAGTGGTACAAATCATATAGATGATTATGACCATGCTGTATTACTAAGATAGATGTTTTGCTTTTGTGCTTTTGCCATTTCTTGTGATTGCCCTACTGTTGTCGTTTTTATTGCTGACCATGTACTGTGCAAGACAAACACTCGGGAAGATTCATTGCCATCATTTCACAATTGCTTCACCGCTCAGCTAATAAGAGAAAGCAGTCCTGTGTGTGTGAAGTGCATGAAGTGTGGAACTATCAACTTAAAATACTATATTGATAACAAAATACATTAGGGCAGGCTATAGGGTTCAAGTGGTTAATAAACTTACCTGTACAACTCTCATGTGAGTACGGAGGGCACTGTCCACATACATCTTGGTGCCTTGCTCTGGCATGACCATGACCTCTGTGCTTTTGGTGGGCAAAGCATAGCTGACAGGGATGAAAGAGAGCGTTAACAACACAGAAACCATTCATTCCAACAGCAATTACTTCATACACCATTGTTCTCGAGAGACTTTCCCATTCCCGGCATTTTTACACATTATCTTTCTTTAAATATTCATTGAATAAGCGTGTTTTTGTAGTCCTTTCATATTATCAAATGGCATGTCAACAGCTATTTCAAAATGGACTAAATCCATTAGTCTGATTAGCCACTTATGCCATATTTTTGCAAAAGAAACTACATTAAAAGTAATAGTCAATTAAATAGATTCATTTGATTTAACTGTTGTACCCCTACTGCCAATCTCCCACTTTGTGTGAGACTGATCTATAATTACCTCATCGCTCTGGATCGCCTAAATTGTAATTTGCACCGAGAACAGTTTAAATGTCACAAGAAAGACCCCCCCCCCCCCCCCCCCAAATGACAACCTCACCTCATCTCCTAACCTAACCATAACCGCAAGCACGGGAGCAGGCACTAGTCTGACATGCGGATGAACGTCGGACAAATGCCCTGTCTGAAAAGCTTCCACCTCCCGAACAAACGCCTAAAAAATAAATCTCCAATCTCATGTCTTTTTGAAGAGGCGTAGAGAAAGTTTCTTATGAACTTGTTTCTTTTCAGCAAACACACAGCAGCAGTCCATCTAGAGAAACGGATGTGTTTCAGGCACGTCGGCCTTCCCCAGCGTTGAATATAATATAAAGTTCATAAAATACTCAAGAGAGTGCGGATATTGCTTTCTCTATAGGTCTTCAAGAATCTGCACCCAGCTATTGAGACTACTCCTAAAGACTCCCGAGGGGTGCAGTACTTAGTTTAGACAGTTTTTGGTTTAGACTAGTCATTGGTTAGACCAGTCATTAGTCCTACAACTACAACCTATCTCAAACCCTCACCCTAAACCTAACCTCCCACGGGGCAGCACACCTAAACCTAACCTTAACCCATGTCTAACCACCAATGACTAGTCTAAACTAAGTATGCACCCCCTCCCGAGTAGAGTGTGCATTCTCTTAATGGTTTTTGATCCGGTGGGAGATTTGTCATGTCCTTTTGAAGGCCTTGTGTAATTTGGTTGTTTGTTTACCTCTCCTGCACTTTGACGCCCAGCCTGTTGCAGAAGTTATGGATGTACTGGGAGAAGTGCTCCACCGTGGTCATGTCGTAACCCGACACCGTGACGTTCAGCGTGGGGTACGCCGTGTCTGTGGCCACGCTGATCGGCTTCATCTGCAGCTTGTCCTTCTTTTTCTTGGGCTAATAAAATAAAAATGGCATAAGAAAGTTAAATGTATTGGGTGTACTGTACACCCTGTTTCTGGCATCCTATCTGAACCTCTTTAGCAGTAAGAAGGTCATGGATGTGGAAAAGAATTAGACCTGAGGACATAGCCCCGAGTCGTTACCCAGGCTTTTATTTGCGTTCGCGTTCGTCTCAAAAATGAAAGCCTGGGGAAACGCATTGGAAACTCTGGCATAGGAAGCCCACTTCCTTGTATTTTGCTAACCAATAAGTTAGCGTGTTGGTGACGCTGTTTTCTACCGGGGAGGGCAGGGGCTTCTAGACCAGAAATCATACAGGTTACATACATAGGACACAGCATATTAAAGAGAATCTTACCGCTTCTTTTGGCAGTAGATGCTTCCATTTGCCAATCGTATGCGTTGGCTGACTTCTGTACTGTCTGGTATTGGCTGGAGATGAGCCCCCTGAAGAAAATTACATATCATTTTGGGGGATCCTCCTTGGCACATGAGATTGAGAACTACTGATTTTAGAATGCATTTGTAGAATCGGCCTCAGGTCTTAATGGGTAAGTGTATTAATTCATTACACTCTGATCTCATTCGTACCTACACGTGTGCACTAAATGCACTTATTCATTGACACAAGTCTTTGCACTAAAGACTCACCATGATGCACCGGATGCAGGAGAGATGCTGAAGCCCTTTAAAAAAACGATACAGGTTATTAGACAATGATTCACATTCATTGTTAAACCTGCAATCTCTTTTCAGCATCACCGGTGTTGCAGACTCTATTCTTAATTTTAAAGCTACAATCTGTACCTTTCATATTCAGTATCCTGTATGAAAGACAGAATATCTACCACTAGTTCTAGTAGGGATGTTAATAGTTAATCGATGATCGTTGAATAAATTCTTCAATTAAACTTAACAGTTAACAATTAATCAAATTCTGTGAATGTAATGCTGTGGCCGAGGAACGAACATGTGGGCCGGTTTATAAAAAAAAGCCCCCCCAAACGGCTTGGAAACCACAGAAACGTCTCTGCTTTTGCATGCGATGTGACAGTGAAAGACGATACAGTGCACTTTTCATTTCATTTCATTCCTCATACAAAGATGCCATTGCCTGGCCCTGAATCTAAAATGATCAAATAAATATTTGTTTAAGGAATATTATATAATGTGCCTTTTGTATTCATTTTGTATATCAGCAAAATGTACATTGGCAAGGGGATATATTGTGCATCTCTTGCAGAAACCTCATCTCCATATTTTAAAGGTAGAGTAAGTGATTTCACTCAAAAAACCTTAGGTTTCGTTTTTGGCTGTGGGACCCAAGCCTTCGTCCAATCAGGATAGAGTCAAAAACGAAACCTAAGGTTTTTTGACCCCCAGGGGTTAACTGGGGACAGGGAGGAACTCCTTATATGGTCAGCACACTCTATAGTAGAGAGGATTATCACAACAAAACAAAAAAATAAGTGATATTTGAATTAAGTGAAATCACTTACTCTACCTTTAACGTCCTACTTGATCATACTAGTGTCACAAAAGCATCAAAAGTAGCAGAACTGCAAGCTCTAGTCTAGTCGAAACGACTAGATGTGCTGATGTGCTAGTATAGTAGTTATATTGCGTTAACATATTAAGTAGAATAAATTCCAGTTTGCAGTTTTTATATAAGCCCATTTTAAGTATATGTCGAATAGTGTGGCTGTTTTGGGCTGCTGTCCAGTAAATCTTTAATCTTCTGGACTATGAATGTTGTACATTTAATTACAGGGTACAACTGAATTGAACTTGTGTGGACGTGTATGAAATTTTAAAGTTATTTCCATAGACTCTAGAGCTTATGGTTATGTGTTTATTTCAAATATATATTTAATTTCAGATGTTGTCAGTGACCTTGAAAAAGGGACTGACATGGCTTACTTATGGACTGATAAAGTCTACACAAAAAGTCACGTAGATTAACAAAAAGACTGTCTTACCGTTGTAAACACGTTGAAGCTTGGTTCAACACGAATGGATATTGTGCAACTGAACACTGCAACTGAATGAAACAAACACAAATGTTCACGTTAAATAATAAGAATGATGTCAATGCAAGATTGAATCAACGCTATCAGTTCCTCTGAACTGCCATCCTTCGGAGCACATTTATTAAGACAGTTATTTACCTTACGAACGGCAACATTCATTGTCTCGGATGTATTGTATGTGTTTGTAACGAGAAATGTGTTATAAATGAGTTAATGTTGCAGCCTTCCTCCAACAGTTTTTTCACACGCATCACGGAAGTGGCTCCGTTGTTATTTTTGGTCCGACTTGCAAGCATAATCGTGCAACCATAGTTCCCCTTCCGGCAAGATCCTATGTATTTGTAAATACATATCTTGCATAGACATTATGTCTATGGTCATCGGTCATATGTCAATAATGTCACACGACGATAAGAGCGCCCCTCCCCGTACACGAGTGTGATTTTTTTTAACAAGGAGCTCCCCATCACACACACACATGCACACACTTTACTAGACAATTTATATCTTTCTCCCCGTCCCCAGTGGCAACTGGCAAGTGTGTGTGTGTGTGTGTGTGTGTGTGTGTGTGTGTGTGTGCGCGCGCGTGCGTGCGTGTGTGTGTGTGTGTGTGTGTGTGTGTGTGTGTGTGTGTACGTGTGTGCGAGAGTGTGTCCGCTCCTTTATCAGCAATCCGTGGAAGTGACGTCAGAAAACGTGAACGCTCGGCTGCATAGGGTCATTTTGTGCCTTGATTTTCAAAGGAATATTTATGTACTACCAGTGTCCACCTTATGCTTTAATATTATAAAGGTTCACTAAATTATCTTTATTTTGTTACATCAACACTGAAGAATGTACCTCATACAGGATTCTACAATGTAAATCAAATTTGAATTGAGCAGAGGATAATTGTAGGCAATGTTTGACCATTTTAGACCAGTATACTTTAGCTGTAAGCCTTACAGGAGTATCTAAGGCAGAAACATACCCTATGCCGCACGTCCCCTCCCTCATCCCTCCCTGCTGGCTGCAGCAACCTGCTCAGTTCTCACACAGTCTATCTATGGTGTACAAAGCTACACCTACACTGATTTTCTCACAACACTTTCGTGTTCCCGGTGGAAAACTCCAGCAGAAATAGAATAAACCACAACCGAACGGCTGATGACGGAGACTGTCTCCTGCTTCCAGAAAGCGACAGGTAGGCTAATAACAAGCTCAACCAAATCAATCTGAATCGTGACACCAAGAAGAGGAAAGGTAAATTAATTGCTGGTATGTTATCGACTGATGTACCGTATGCTAGCCTAACACATACAGGTGCAACGCGCCTATTTTAGAGATGTATTATTTAATCTAATGTCATTCAAAGTAATATCTGGCACTTAAAATAACAACCTATCTAGTGTGATTTAGGATTCATAATAATCTGGCACTGTCTTCCCATTCATAACCACCTATAATAATAACACTAATACACAACAATGCAGTACTGTGTGTCACACTGGTATATCTTTTATAACGGCTTTGAAAAATCCACCTTTCAGCAAGAGAGAGGGAATTATCACTTTTCCCTTCGACAGGTGACCCTCAGTTACAACAACCCCTTGTTTTCTTAATTATTTTTCTTCCAACAGTCTGTTTATTGATATTTTCATAATGAATTGAATGTATAGGACACGGGTGAAAACAAGGAATTTCTTGGGTGCTGCTTTTAGAGTAGACCTGAAGTGGCTGACTCTGTACTGTTTACATTTTCGTCTAATAAAGTATCAATCAATCAGAATAATCGCTCAAATAAATCTCACTCTCAGCCTTGGTCCAAGACTATCATACCCTGTGAGGTGTGATTGATAATGCTATCGTTGATTTGATTTGATTTTTATTTGGATCTCTTTTAGCCTTTCGGGCTGATCTTCCAAGAGTCCAGAAATAAATCAAAACATTACAGAATACATTATATTACATTACAAAATAGTACATTGCATTTCAAAAAAATACATTACAAATTGCACTGATGCTAAAAGACAACAGTGAGTATCACAGCGTAAAACAAAAATACCTATACCTCTAATCCTCTACTGAGTCTACTCATTACAACCGCACACACTCACGCACACACAGGCAAACATGCACCGCCAAACACCTGGGCGGTTAGCCTGGTGGTCCACAACCAGGTCCTTGAGGTCCCCAGCTAAATGATGGAGAGTTGGTATCCAAATGGACCCTTAAAGATCTAAAATTAAACCAAATGGACGACCCGTTCTCAAGAGTAAAATTATTGTTAAACATATGCATTAGTTAACGTTTGCCTGTTATCTCTCCTATGGTACCAACATCAATACAGCATGGAATTGTGAACAAAAACCTTATACGTTTTGGGTCTGATAGGCTAAATCTCAGGTGGTCTGTGTGGCTCAAATAAATAATGAACCTTCATAATGAAAAGTGTTGAAAACCACTGCTTTACACCACTTCTACTAGTACTAACCCCCCCCCCTTCCCTCCTTCCCTCTTCTCACCACCACCATGCAGTCTGAACGACCACCCTTCCCTTCCCTCCCTCCCCTACCTATAGCCTACCCCCCCCCCCCCCAACAACATGGCCGCCTCCGGCCTGCTGCCTGACCAGTCCAGCGTTCTGAAGGAGGAGCTGACCTGTCCCGTGTGCCTGGACGTGTACCGCGACCCCCACCTGCTGCCCTGCGGACACAACTTCTGCCTGGCGTGCCTGCGCCGCCTCAAGCGCCAGGCCGAGCGCGGCCGCTTCCGCTGCCCCGAGTGCCGCGAGAGCCACCGATACACCATCTGCCTCCAGAAGAACTTCAAGGCGAGTCGAAGGGAAGGAAACGGCTCTTCTATTCCTGTCTCCCTCCTTGACACAAAACATTTTCAGGGGGGGGGGGGGGGTTGGGGATTTTCAACTGATTATGAACCAGGGACCACCACCCTGACTAAGAACCTGGTGACCACTGTTGTGTTGGGTTGGGGGGGGATAAAAGCTTGAAATGAAATATTGATTGTTAGAGGGTTATTAGTAGGGCTGTCAAACGATTTTTTTAAAATCAGATTAATCACAGCTTAAAAAGTATTTAATCATGATTAAGCACCATTCGAACTATGTCCAAAATATGCCATGTTTTTCTGTATATTGTTATATAATATGGAAAGAAGGTGGATATGCTGTACAGTATACGTTTAACATACGTATGCATTTATACATGTATGTTTACATTCTATATATAACAAAAAGTGTGGCAGGAGGTGTCTCTCGCCTGTCACCCTGTGATTTGAGCCGCTGCCTATGAAAACTGCAGCGTTTTATGGCAATAACCAATTTGTGTTTTTCCCCATTAAGATAGGGTCTAGATAGTGCAGAGTGGATGGGATTATGAGGTGTATAGGGAGGGTCATCCAAGCATGGATTAATTGAGTTAACATTTCTAATCTGATTAATTTCACAATTGAATTTACTCAGTTAATTGAGTTATTTTGACAGCCCTAGTTATTAGTTCAGATTTTTGGACTTAAAAAGGTGTAGGAAATACTTTTTATCATTTACCATTTTATTTTACCATTTATATAGTGGTTGCAAATTTTAATTGATTGCCTGGGTCCCGTGGTGGGAGGTCTCGTTTTAGTTCTGGTCATTTTGGTGTATTGTTGACCTACCAGCGTCGCAGTCCCGCCCCCTTTCAGAACGACGAGTGGCCCAGGAAATGATTCTCCATTCATTTTCTCCATAGGCTTTTCAAAAAGTATTTATTTAAAGACGGTTACGCCGCGGACAAAGCCAACTCGGACCGTGACAAATCATGACAACAAACACAATATTTTGGGCCGATCAATTAATTAGTAAGAAGAAAAACAAAACAAATAGTGTTGTATTCCTGCCTTTTATTTTCTTCTTTCAAATTATTTGATCGGCACAAATTATTGTTTTGTTTGTTGTCATGATTTGTCACGATCCGAGTTGGCTTTGTCCGCGGCGTAAACCGTCTTTATATAAATACTTTTTGAAAAGCCTATGGAGAAAATTAATGGAGAATCATTTCCTGGGCCACTCGTCGTTCTGAAACGGGGGCGGGCCTGCGACGCTCTAGTCTATAGAGTAACTTTCGTTCAACTTTGACCCCTCTGTCACACGGAACTATGATTCTGTGCTGCTGCCAGGGTAGTGATACCTTTTCAGAAGACAAAAATGTAGCTAAAACAAAATAAACTACAACAAAATAGGTTGTTGAGGTTAACACTGTGTTCTCTATGCCTTTTCAAAGCTGGCCAACATCGCGGAGGATTACCGCAAGAGAGGCAAGGCTGCGGCGGCCGCCGCCGCGGCGGCGGCAGCTGCTTCCTCCTCGTCCTCCTCCGCCGCCGCCAGCTCCGCCCACGGGGGGGGACCCTCGTCTTCCTCCTCGTCCCATTGGGTGCAGCAGCAGCCTCTCAGGAACGCGTTAGCGGCAGTGCTGTGTGACTACTGTACCGCCGCGGCCGAGGCGCCGCATATGGTCGAGGCGCCGGGAGAGGCCCCGGGAGGACCCTCCTCCTCTACTTCCACGGACGACGGGTAAGGGCCGCTTCATACTCCTGTTTTACCGCCGGTTCGGCGAAATGATTTCGGCTCGTCAGAAATTTTCAGTAGCACCGAAGAGCCTAATTTAGGACGGTACCCGCCCCCCCCCCGAACCTCAAATGACGTCACATTCACGAGTATGAATCGGCCCTAAGGCAGGGCTTTCTCAAAGTTTGTGCCTTAGGTGGGGTTGGCTGAAAGGGTCTTTCTGTGTGGAGTTTGCATGTTGTCCCCTAGGGTAGGTGCCCTCACAAAAACCAGGCCGTAATCCCGGTCTCTAAACTGCCTCTAAAGTGTAGAGCCCAGGATTACATTAGATACCGGTAATTGACACTGGTGGAAAAAAAAAGGATTACAAAATCGTGGTATAAAAATTAAAGAAAAGTGGTACCTCAAGGGGTACCTCGGAACACGTTGGTAATATTTGGAATTTATCAATGTCACTTCATGACTGTAACATTTTTGTATTATTTATTTTGAACGGTGCACACCCTATGTCCCCTATGTCTGTTTAGAATACGACTCTGTCTGTTTGTAGTGCGACCCATTGCAGATGATTGCGGTCGCATTCGGGTCACACACTGTTGAGCAGACGGGCCATTCACAGCACTGAGCAGTCAGTTTATTGGGGTCGCATTCGACACACACACACACACACACACACACACACCCATTGACCACTGCAACACACACACAGCCTGCACCGCTCAGTTCAAACGGGTGTGATTTGTTTAAAATAATATATATTATACTGTCAGATGATCGGCTCTTGGTTTACGTTTATAGCTATGATCCTAGATTACTGTTCCCACATGCCTTTGATGTACCTTGGTTGTCCTTGTCCCTTGCTTTCTGTAAATCGCTCCGGATTAAAAAAATGACCTCATTTGTAAATCGTAGGGACGTGGTGACCGCGGGCGCGTCCGTCGTCGTGTCCGCGCCTGCCGCCGCCGCCGCCGAGTGTCGCCCCCTGGCGGTGAAGATGTGTCTGAAGTGCGAGGTGTCCATGTGTCAGGAGCACGTCAAGCCTCACCTGGAGCTGCCGGCGTTCCGGGAGCACGTGCTGACCGACCCCATCGCCCCGGACGACTTCCGGAGGAGGAAGTGCCAGGAGCACGACGAGATATACAGGTACGTAATATATACCGTAAGTCTGCGTGAGACTGTTGTCGGCCTCGCGCAATGTTCAAATGCTTCCGTCGTACAGTTTTGTGCGACGGATAATCTGAAAATGATCAGGATAAAGCGGATGTGATGGTCTTTTTCCCTTTCTTTTGCACATTTAAAAACATTTGAATTAACAACATATAGGGTTGTGCAGGTGAGATGTAGTGTATTAGGTTAATCTCACTTAACAACCAAAAATATACAAAAATAATAAGTATAAATGAAAAAGAAAAAGTATTTGTAGAAAAAAAGTGTATAGTGTGTGTGTGTGTGTGTGTAAAAGAGTGGAAGACATTGAATTGATAGATTTGATTCTAAGCTTATATTTTAAATGATTTTGAGTATGAGATCACAGTATAGCTGTTCCATAGTTGTACCTGGTGGAAAACTGACACAGACCAGTAGATAACCTGGTCTGTCTTGACTGTCTGTCAGTCAGTCAGTCTGTATTGAAATGCATAAAATGAATGAATACATTTTATTTATATTGTGCTTTTCCAGACAAAAGTGCTTTACGGACATGTTGAACAGCAAACATCAGAGAGGAAAAACAGCATTTGTAGTCAGCTGATAAAACAAGTTTAAGCAATACAATATGACCTAGGCCTTAGGAAAAAACATACAAATGAGTTCCAGAGCAAATGAGCCCGAGCCGCAGAAGCTCGGTTCCCCCCCCACGGCATAATGATGATGATAATAAATTCCAAACACAAAGACGGGCTTTGTAAATCTGTCGGCTAAAATTTGCTATACTCGTCGACACACAGCTACTACTGCATGGACGAGAAGATGCTGGTGTGCAACGCCTGTGTCATCGAAGGCGGCCACAAGGAGCACACCATAAAGACCCTGAAGAACACCATGAAAGATCTCAAGGTCTGCACACACACACACACACACACACACACAGTCACACACACAGTCACACATGCACAAAGTTCGAGGCCTAATGCTTACTAAACTGCAGGTTCTTTAAATGAAAACGTCTGACACCCATGTGAATTCTAATGACTGAAATCATAACAGCAACAAAGGGCATGAAAGGTATCTCTAAATGGGTAAACTGGTAAAAGAGAACACTGTGTTATTTAGCCTTTGCTGCTCTGTTGTTCTTCTCTGATCAGGTGACTCACGTTTTCGTTGTTTGTTTTTTTTTACACAATGACCACTGATGCCTCTGGCATCTGCATGAATGACTAGTGTGTGTGTGTGTGTGTGTGTGTGTGTGTGTGTGTGTGTGTGTGTGTGTGTGTGTTTGTGTGAATGACTAGTAATTCAATTGACTGTGTGAGAGAGGGAGGAAGAGTGTGAATGACTAGTAACAGAGAGAGAGGGGGAGAGAGATGCTCATGATATCACATGGTTTTCCGGGTGGAGAGTTAAGCCCAATGCATTTATCTTAACCCTTGAGGACCTGAGGCTGATTCTACAAATGTCTTCTAAATCCTAACAGTTTTCTGAAAGCACATATGTTGCTATATCACCCACAATTATTATGTATTTGGCCACAGACCTCCCATCTATAAATATTTGTTTTCAGGGAACACATTTTATTAAAAGTCCTTTTCTTTTCTTATTAATATGCATTTGGCCATGGACCCCCCATCTGGAAAGGCATTATGCCAGGGGCCACCATAAAAGATTTGTGTATTTTTACCTTTTTCAAAATTATTCTAAAAATATAATTCTAGATTTTTTTCCAGAAATGCTTCAAAAATGGCAGACGTGAAAGCTCACAATGTGTCACATCGCAAGCACTTTGTGAACTGTGAGCCGATATGCTATTTTAAAATATCCAAAAGTATAAAATAGGGTTAAAGTGGTTTGACCCATTTTGGTGTTAGCATTATATTATGGCTAGCTATTGAAAAATAGCAGATCTACAAGCTCATAGCGCGCCACCGAGTGGTGCGATACGAGCTTGTAGGTCTGCTTTTTTTTTTATTAATCAAAGAACGACTGACATAGAAACATAGCTTTTTCAGAGAACTGTCAGGATGTAGAAGACATTTTTAGAATCTGATCTCAGGTCAAAATGGGCTAAAGGACCCTTGGGGGTCCCCCCCCCCCGGACCTCACTTTGAGAACCACTGATTTAATCTCTCTCTCTCTCTCTCTCTCTCGTGTCCTCTGCTTATTTTTCATCAACAGCAGGGGTCTCTGACTAGGCAGCTGAACAAAGTGGAGAGGAGGTACACCTGGGCAGAGCGGAAGCTCCAGGAGCAGAAGGAGAAGGAGAGACAGAACAGAGTAAGAAGACCTCATTTATATATGTTTTCTTTTAGTCTCTTCGAGTGGAAATGTCCAAAACTGTTACTTTTCAAATCAAAGGTTACTTATCACTCCAATGCAATCGAGCCAGCGAGCTCGCCTGAAGCTCAGCCCCGACTGGCTGCGATTTGGAGAAACGCAGAGACGTTGGTCGCGTTGTCCGACTATTATACTAACCCTAAATCTAACCCTAACCCTAGTCTCAGTCCTGACCGGCCACGTAAATCCCCTAACCTCATATCAGTCTTCTTAACCGGCTATGTAACTAAGTCAATATTGTCTTAACGGAGTGACGGGTGAGTCGTTTTAGATATTTTAGATTGTAGCAGTGAGCCTGTTGTCTCTGATGTCATGGACACTGGGCTCACTTCCTTCCTGGACTACATGTTGTCTCAGTAAGACAGCTCTCCCCCCTATCCACAAGGAGGAGCAGTGCACCAAAGAATTATGGGAATTGTAGTCCAGGAAGGTAGTGAGACCAGTGTCCATGACATCAGAGACAACAGGCTCACTGCTACAATCTAAAATATCTAAAACCACATATTACACACATAAATACCCCCAGGAAAGTGATCTAAAGCTTCTAAACGTCATTAACATATATTTTTTTGCAAAAAGGGTGAAGTGTCCCTTTAAGGCTCATACATCATAGTCTGGAAACTACAACATGACGTCACGAGCCGCGGTGAAGAGCAAACCACCGCCATCACCGCTCCAGCTCCTTCTCTCTGTTTTTTACTCGCCACCGCTCAACGTTATTTCAGCTCCGGTGGTCAGCTCACCACCGGAGCGGTGGTCGTCGCCTCACCACCGAAAATCCAGACTATGAATAGGCCTTTAACCGGCCACGTGTGTCTGACTATTGGTACATAATACCATTACCTGAAGAAGCAGCCTTTTATACTCTTTGCAACTCCTCCTCCTCCTCCCTCATTTTGTGTGTAGAAATTCATGGAGGACTCGGAGGAGGTCACGAGCCGCCTGCGCGAAGAGATGCAGGTCATCGTGGACGGCTTCGTCCTCCGGCTGCAGCACTGGACGCAGCTCCACTGCGACGCCAACGGGCCCGCCATCCTCAAGAACATCTCCCGCATCTGCCAGGACGAGGCGCGGCTCCAGGAGGTCCGCGTCGGCGTGGAGGGCCTCATGAGCGAGAACGACCCCTTTCGCTTCATCGAGGCGAGCAAAAGATTTTTTTTTTTTTTTTCACTGTTTTGTTTATTCAAGATTCAGGGTATACAGTAAATCAAATGACAGTATATGTGACACATCCATATGAAACATATAAAAGATAACAAAATGTTTTGCGAGTCCATACACAAAATATTGTGGTAGCATAAAATAAAAATAAGAAAATAAAATAAAACGTTGCATAGTCCTATGCTAACATGGAAGCGACACTAATACAAACCACATAACCTGAATCAAGTTTTGAAACAAAAACAAGACAAAAGTATGACAAGACAAGACAAGACAACATGGCATGGTCATTGGTCACCCAAAACATAGTCTAGGAAAATTGGCCTCAGATCCTGTGCAGCAGGGGCGTGGCCCAGTGCGTTGCGTTTCAAATGAAATGCGAATCAAAAGACAGGGGCGGGTTCCACATGGAGTGGGCGCTACATCTAAATAAGACGGAAGGGAAACAATTGCTCCTTGAGCGGTGGTGGCCTACTACAATTCAATTTGGAATTGGATTCCCTTCGGACTATTTTCATGGTATGCACAGTGCTTCAGACCGGAAAGGGGAGTTTCCGCTCAGATTCTGAGCGCAACGTACTTCCCTCACAGGGATACGTTCCTTTTTTCCCAGAAGTTCCTTTTTTCTCACCCGCCTAGTGGCGAAAAATAAAACTTCTGGGAACTCAGATTACCCAAAACATAATAGACGTGGTAGTGCATCCACACATGGCTCCTAATAATATATATACTGAACAACCCAGCTGCGTCGGGACGAGCAAAAGAATAATTATAATAATAATAATGAAATGCAAACCCTTTTTTGCCCGACTCCATCTAGGGATGGGACGATAGATAAAAAAAAACTTTCGTAAAGATTAGATTTAGGACACACTGTCATACAATAGGCTCTTTTTTTTCTCCCACACTGCACAAATCAATTCATCCAAAATAGACGATCTACAAGCTCCCAACGCTTCCCCCCCCAGAATAGGGATGTCGGGAATTCGAGTGAATAATGGCAATTTGAGATTTAAAGGGATAGTTCAGATTTTTGTTAACTTATTAAGCTGTGTGAAATACTTGCCAATAATATAGTGGTTGCAACTGTTATTAATTGATTACCCCGAGTCCCGTGGTGGGAGTTCTGCTCTGGTTTTGGTGAAATATGAAGTAGTTCCGGTCATGTTGTTGTGGGGGGCACAGGGGGCCACGCTGTCAAAGTAAATTAATCCACAAAATGAACCCCTCTATCACACGGAACTATGTTTTTTCTGTCCATATTTCACTACGCCCAAAAAATTGTTCCATGTGATAGAGGGGTCAAAGTTGAACGAAAGTTGTGCTAATATTTTTGAAATGGGTGAACAATACAAATCACGATTCTGAATTAATTTACTTTTTACTGCGTGGCCCCAGTGCACCCCACAAAGTGACTAGAACTACTTTAATAATATTGACCAAAACCAGAGCAGAACTCCCACCCTGGGACTCACCGGGCAATCAATTAATATAGTTTCAACCACTATTAATAAATATTTCATACAGCTTAAGTTTAAAAAGATCTGAACTATCCCTTTAAGCATATTTCGATTATCACAGTAATATCGTTGATCGCAATGATCTTTGCTACAGTAATCGCGACATGTCATTTTGATATCGTCCCATCCCTGCTGTAACTCCCTTCTCCTTGTTTCTGCTTTCCTGACCAACTGAAGATAGAGACGCATGTTTTTCCATTATCCAACAACAAAGATTGGCAATCTTTTATAAAAAGTTTTTGTACCTTGTTTTGTGACTTGTGTATATTGACCTTACTCTGCATTTGCCTCGCCCCTATTACGTTTCTCTGGGGAAGAACATCTGCTGAATATCTACATTTAAATAGATGATTACTGCATGGAATCAATGTAGTCACACACGTGTCTGTATGTATTCTTTTTAGGCATACAAGACGACAGGAAAACAGTAAGTACTTTTATTTGTCTTCATGGCAATATTATCCCAGTAAAACGGGAGTCATTTGCTGACACAGCTGCTGTGTGTGTGTGTGTGTGTGTGTGTGTGTGTGTGTGTGTGTGTGTGTGTGTGTGTGTGTGTGTGTGTGTGTGTGTGTCATGCTGAATAATGATGATGGGGATGTTCGGGAGCTGGCTAGATCTTCCCTGTCCCTCGATTTGAGGAGACGCAAGGTCCCTTTAGCCAGGGAGTCACAGCCCCATGACTTCCTTGGGTTCAAACGGAAACCCAGTGGGGAAACTGGACACTCGCTCCCCAGGCTTTGTAGTTTCATGGGATTGCCCGGATTTGAACGACCTCTGTGTCCAAGCCGGTGTGTCGACTCCCTGGAGTTGGGCACGGCCTGACTGTGGAGGTCTCCGAGGTCATAACAACTGACCTCACCTCTGTTAGAGCAACAGTGACCTACAGCGGACACACCCTCCTGTTGACACCTAAGGGTGCCCGGCGGAACCCTGTTGGATATGTTCCAAACATCGGCAACAACCACACTGGACTGGACTCAAACTCCAGGGGGAAACTTGCTTGCCTGCCCCATGCTGAACATTCTGGGCTGTATTTTGCGTGTCTTAAGTACCAGGTCTTATTCCCTAACTTGAGTAAACTAAAGACCTGGAGGCGTGATGTGATCAATGCCATTTGGCTATTCTGAGTGGCCAAAGAGCATTGACCACGCCTCCAGGTCTTTAGTTTACTCAAGTTAGGGAATAAGACCTGGTACTTAAGACACGCAAAATACAGCCCTCTGTTTCTAAGGAACACTGCTCTCAATGAGGGACATTATTACCTTTACAGTAAAAGCCAGGTTACAGATCCTTCCCACCAAACTCAACCTTTCCCTCTGGTTCCCCTCCACCTCATTGCTTGCATCACACCACAGGGCTCGTCACAGAAACGATGTCACACATTCTGAATGGCTGCTATGCCTATAAAAGGGCTTTACATAATGGACAGAATAGTTTATCTCATAACAAAGGACATATCTGAACATTTTACACTTGTCTGTGAGACTGTACAAACATTCCTGTGTCAAACCTTCCACGTCTCAACTCGGTACTGAAAATCCTGACATTTTTCTCTGCTGCTAACACACCAGATGTTATTGTTGTCAATGAAGAGAACGGATCAGTTTTCATTCTTGAAGTGGCCTGAACCTTTTGATTCTAGCTTAGAGGAAGGCTTTCTGACCAAAGTCATTAAGTATACCAGCCGCTCCTCCAGACCGTCATAGGGCTATAGGCTACAGGTGCAATCTACTTGTGTTTATCTTCGGCGGCCTAGGACATAGTGCACATAGTTTGGTTGTAAGACAACTTGGGACGCCAAAAAAAGCAGCTAAACGGCGTGCACAATTCTGTGCAATCTCTTCTACTATCGGTAGCCACCAAATATGGCGAAGACGCTGTTACTTGTACTCCCGAAGGGTGTGTGTGTGTGTGGGTATTTCTCTGGGATTTGCTGATTACATTCTGTACAGCACCTTGTAAATATTTGTGTCCGTGTGTCTGTGTGTGTGTGTCTCATCATCTCATGTGGACATAAATACATGATTAAAGTGTGTGTGTGTGTGTGTGTGTGTGTGTGTTGTGGACATAAATACATTATTAAAGTGTGTGTGTGTGTGTGTGTGTGTGTGTGTGTGTGTGTGATTCAGCAATGCATCGCGGTTCGGCCGCACACGGTTCCGCAGCGATGCAGCAACGTGACATAATCGAAGCCTAAATATAATTATTCACAATATAGTTGTTGTTATACTGCATGTAAGAAAATATGTTGTTCAGTATACCTGACTGCTTGTATTGACTGATGAAAAAAGATGCTGTTGTGCAGTAATAGAGCACTGAAGTCCTGACGTAACTCGCTCATCCCGACGATTCCCCTGGTTCGCGGAAGTAATTTCTCTATGGAGAATAACATGGGGGTGATCTTAATATCGTCTACTATAAGCGTTGTGGTCCAAAAATAAACAAGCTGTCTCGGCGTTATTGTTAGGGAGGTGTCTCTGTATCGTTTGCAACAGTCAGTCACTCATATATGATACAGTCTGCTTCTAGCGAAAATGTAACTAATCCAGCAGCAGTGACATTAGCGTTTTCTCTCAGTCAGTTGATTCTTCATATCCATATGAGTGAAGCGGCCGGGGTGACATGTCTATTTTTCAAACACAGTTCTTATATGAAGCAATCTAAAAATCCTCCTATGGCGATTTCAATGCAACTAAAAAAATACATGAACCTGGGGACTGACGCCCTCTACTGAAAGTGACGTCAGACTTCGGTGCTCTATATAGAAACGTGTGATGCATCGTGGAATCTAATCGCAATCAGATTGAATCCTGAGGGCAGTGCCGATGCACACCTCTAGTGCCTGAAGCCGAAAAACGTTGATGTACTTTAGGCTTATGGTTAAAATGCAAAAAAAACCCCCAAAAACATGGCATTCATAAAGTGTGTGTGTGTGTGTGTGTGTGTGTGTGTTGTGTGTGTGTGTGTGTGTGTGTGTGTGTCCATCCTTAGGTGCCGCCGACAGCTGCGAAAGTCCCTGTTTTACCCCGAATACATTAACATGGAGACGGATGTTCTGGGAGTCCAGATGGAAGAGGAGATGAGGAAAGTACTAGAAGCAGAGCTCCACTCTCCCATAATCGCTGCAATCGATTCGTTGTGTAAGAAGACGGATACTTTTTCAATTCTGTTAAGGCTGCAACTATCTGTTATTTCCTTTCATAAAAGACAATCCTTCAATCCTTATATTAAGAGGGTTTTTTTTTTTTTTAAAGCCTGGAGTCAAACCAGCCAGGCTCTTAGTGAATCAGAACAATAAAACAAATTAATTTTCATTAAAATAATAGGAAATAAAAGTGTGTGTACATAATGTTAAAGGACAACTTTAGTTTTTTTCAATCAAAGTTCATGTTTTAGGTTGTTATTCGAGAAAGTAAAAGGTGAGTGTAATTGTTTTTTCATTTGCTGCTTTCTTTCGTTTTTGGGATAAAATTGTAAAGAAATACATATTTAGCTCCATGCTCAAATGCCCCCCTGTCAAAAACAGCTAAAATCCCTAAAACGAAAGAAAGCAGAAAATGAAAAGAAATTAACACTCATCTTTTACTTTCTCTAATAACAACCTAAAACATGAACCTTGGTTGAAAAAAAACTAAAGTTGTCCTTTAAGAATGAAGGAACTACTTTTCCCATGAGCCTTTGCACGTAACATTTCCCGTGATTCTAGCCAGCCACGGTCCCAGCCTTGAGGCCTATTCATAGTCTGGATTTCCGGTGGTGAGGTGACGACCACAGCTCCGGTGGTGAGCTGACCACCACCGGAGCTGAAATAACGTTGGGGCGGTGGTGAGTAAAAACAGAGAGAAGGGCTGGAGCGGTGGCGGTGGTTTGCTCTTCACCACGGCTCGTGACGTCATGTTGTAGTTCGGTGGTCACCTAACCAACGAAAATCCAGACTACGTATGAGCCTTCACTCATCCGCGAAGAGAAAAGCCTGGTCACAACCTAAGGCAGAGAAGGTATCGGCGGAAGTTCGGACCGGAAAATCTGTCCGATTTTCTTTTCTTGTTCACAGAGAATATAGACTGATTTGTAAAGCGTCAATGTAATTTCCTTGAGCTGTACTTCCGCCAAAATCCTGCAACTTCCACCCCCCCCAAAAAATGATACCGTCTACAGCGTAGGTCTTGCCCAGCGTGGATTCTAGCCAAAACGATTGGGTAGCATTTTAAATAAATTAATACTAATGTGATCCTGGGCTCTACACACCCTCCGCCAACCTGGGGAGAGCAACGGACTTGAACTCATGCTTCCTTCATGCATGAGTGTCCAAGTCGCCCGTTTACGCCTGACAGGGGGGGGAGTTTCCCTGGTTGAAATTAATACACTTTTAAGCATCAGTTAATACATACTTGTTATTGTGATTGTGTATTTTTTTTAAAGGTAATTTTCCCGTGCTGGAGGAGGAAGAGGAGCAAGAGGAGAACGAGGAGGAGGGCGAGGAAGAGGAGGAGGAGGAGGAAGATGACGACGACCTGGATGATAGCAGCGAAGAGGAGGAGGAAGACGACATGAGGAGCGACGACGAAGAGGAGCTGGCAGAGGAGCAAGGTTATAATAGTTTGGGATTTTTCATTTTAGTTTAAGTTCGCTTTGACATTTAACCTGGACCTGAAACATATCTGTGGTTATATCTTCGGTTTTTTACCACCTTAGCCATTATTTTAAACGTTTGCTGTTGGAATAATAGAAGGTCTACAAGCTTGTAGAGCAGATCTGCTATTTTTTGAAAAATCGTGAAAATGTGTGCAAATCTTTTGATATGCTTTCACAGCGGACGTTTTTAACTTAAATATTTGCTTCTGGGGGTCCCTGGAACCATAGACATAATAAAGGTAGACGCCTCTTCGGGGCTCTGGGGCGTTTGTATCTCGAGGGAAGGCAACATGGAGGCAAGCTTTCCCGAGATTCCTTTGCGAGGCATAGCGGAAGCTTGCCAAGCTTCCGGGTACTGGGTAGGGGACGGAAGGGGACGTTTCCCAGCGGCACTGGCTTTGGCAATATAAATTGAAGTCCTGGGAAAGACGTGCTGTGCTTGGCCAGTAGTCGCTTGAGTGGCAGTGACGCAGCCTGCAGCACTTCGCTTGACTTCCTCCTCCCGTTGGATCTTTTTTTAAATAAAGGCTTTCGCCTGTTATTTTATATTTTTTATGAAGGGACAGACAGTAGGCTGACAGGAAATGGGGAGAGAGATGGGGGGGAAGACATGCAGTAAAGGCCGTCTGGATCGGGAGTTGAACCCGCGGCACACTGCCAGACTGGATAGACAGCCATGGTGCCTGGACCACTGAGCCATGGCCCAGGCCCATCTATATTTGTTAATATCTATGGCTGGAACAGCATATTTTCAGATGGGGGGGGGTCTGCGGACAAATTCGGCGGGTGTCCTTGACATGAAAACGTTTGAGCACCACTGACTGATATGTTTTTCAGGATTTAGAAGACATTTCGCAGAATGTGGTCAGTAGACCTTAATGGGTTAAAACTAATCAGTTGGTTAGTTTTAATTCGTTTCTAGAGCAGATTTGCTCGTTTTGATTATTATGTTTTTTTTTTTTTTTTTTCGTTTAGTTTTAGTGGGTTTTTTTACACTTTTGGTCATTTGTATTAATTTCTTTTGGTTAATTATAATAACCTTGCAGAGGAGGAGGAGGAGGAGGAAGGACAGGACCAGAGCGAGTCTGCTGACGACGTGTACAGCCCAGAGGGTGAGGAGGAGGAGGAGGAGGAGGAAGAGGAGGAGTTAGGAGAAGAGGAGGAGGAGGAGGAGGACGACGAGGATGAAGTGATAATGCCAGCTAGGGTTTCCAGACCGTAGCTTAATTTGTTTTTTTTGGCACGTTTTTCATTTATTTTTTTCTGCAACTCTCTGGCTGATTATACTGACGCTATAATCATTCGTGTTAATTAATAGGGCTGGGCAATAAACAGACAGAATCAAATATTATTATTTTTTCTCTATCGATATTATGATAATGATCATATTTTGACAGTATTCTTTCATACTATTCTTTTCCAAAAACATCGGAAAAAGCAAATCTACAGGCTCAAAAACATGTGAGCTTGTAGGACGGCTATTTTAGCCGTTTTTGACTATTTGACATATTTGACGAATGCGACTCAAGTGACATATCACATAATTTCAATATCAAAAATCCCAGATGATATCGATATAATATGAATATATTGCCCAGCCCTGTCCTATAAAACTGGAATGTTGCATATAAAGCAAATGAAAACGGCCACTGGCACTTCCCCCCCCCCCCCCCCCCCCTTTTTTTGCCTCAAAACCTCCAACATGTATTTTTATAGATTACATTTAATATTAGGGAGCCAAAACACATTTTGCACAGACGGCACTATCTAGTGTGTGAACCTCTTTAATGTATGATACTGCTGTGTACAATGGTGCTGCCTTTACTGCTATGTGTACTGCATACTGTTTGTATTGGGCAATATTTGCTTGAGCAGAATGTTGACGAGGGTGCGGTGAACTTTGTTTTGTCATCCAGGGGGGCTGAAATGCTTCCAAGGTCAATTTTGAGTTAAGATGCGTCTCCTTTTTTTTTTTTTTGCTGCATGCTTGAATGCATCTGAACCACTTCAAAAGTCCTGTTTTCTGAAATCCCATGTTGCTGTATTATATATATACAATGCTGTCGGGTAGAAACCTCTTATCTCCACATTTCTTTCCTGTAAATTAATACCCTACTTGATCATACTACAGTGTCCCACAAAAGTAGCAGATCTACAAGCTCAAAACGTGGCTTGAAATGACACGTTTGGAGCTTTGTACAGTAGATCGGCTACATTTGCTATTTTTGAATCCTGAAAAGTAAGTGGACATATGAGGTTTCCACCCGACAGAGTTTAAACAGGTTACCGGTATGCCCAATTCATACTTTGTCGCACGCGCAAAAACAAAACAGACTACCTACAAGCTCGTAGCTCGGCTGTTTTTGGGCACTCAATGCCGTCACGTGATATGCGCATTACTCTTTAGCCATGGGGAATTTAGTAAGAAAACAATTATTGAGGGTTTAAACTGGGTTTTGTTTACAATCTTCATGTACAATCCCCAGATTTGTTGTAATTTCACCATTTGAGGGCCATTTTAATAATACATGTAGTTTTCCTATATACGTTTTGATTTCAACATGACGGGCACCTTGGAAAAAAAAGTGGTGCTTTTGCCCAAAATGTAACAAGGCAAGAGGCGACTGTAGGCCTACTATGAATTGTCTGGTATAGGATAGAACAGTGGTTCTCAACCTGACAGTGAAGTGACATGGACTTGACAATTCGAGGACTTTCAATAACAAAGGTCATACCTCAATGCTAAATGATATAAGAAAGAAGCAAAAGGCCTATATCCATGCTCACAAGTCACAATGCCTGAAAAGGCTGAGAACCACTGTGATAGAAAACCAGCAGTATATGTGTGTTCACAGAGGACCATTATTTATTTGGGTTCCCCCGAGCCAAGGACCAATCTTGGGAAGAAGTCTGATGTACACTGGTACAGGTTTGATTTATATTGCATACGTGTAGTTGCAGACTGCAAACCAAAGACTTAAACACGTGCACCACACCGCACATGTACTATATGTATATTGGGAAAAGACATTAATATATATATAAATAGGTTGCGCTGCATTTTCTGTATAGTAAACTAATATAGTTCACTTGCAGTTTATAGCCTATGACGTGACTGTGAAAAACTCATTGAATGTGTTAAAGGCCAACCTAGGCAGAATTTGAATCTGAATCCTTTCTTTGGAATTTTTTACAATGCATTCTGTACTAACGTGTTTGTTGTGTCTACAAGATGCTGGAAAATGTCCACCAGCTAAGTTGTTTTGGCACGCACACGTCAATACAGTAAGTAGGCTAGCAGAGATTTGTGTGTTTAATGAACGATAGAATTCTGGTTTAAAAATCTGCCAAGTTGCCCTTTTAACTTGTGTCTTTGATGTGTTTCTATGCAGAGTTAAGATATTCTGTAAAGTTTTAGGTGAGGTGGTGGGAAGTTTGCACTTTATTACAAATAATTCTATGATGTTTAGATTACAAATATTTGAATGTTACAAAAATGGAGTGCTCTCATTGCTTAAATATGTGATTTTTGAATAATTGAATAAAGCCTGTTGTGTTCAAATAATTACTTGGTCCAGTCAGTCCTTTAAATATGGAAAAGATAACCTACAGTTTACACAAAGTACTAACAAGTAACTGCCAGTTAAAATTTAACATAACACACGCACACACACAACCGAATCAGAGTGAAATCAAATGGAATAAGCAAACTTTAGAAGCAGGAGTAGTTTGTGGAAGCTAGGTGGGATGATAACCAGCCAGCCAGCCATTACAAACTAAAACATTGGACTTCTGTGGGCAGCTTGCTATTTGTTACTGATGCATAAATCCTGTCTGAAGTGGGATTCGAACCCACGCCTCCAGGGGAGACTGCGACCTGAACGCAGCGCCTTAGACCGCTCGGCCATCCAGACATACAGGGCAGCTTGCCTTGCATCCTTTGTGTTGCACTACTGCCACCTTCTGGTTTTATACAACAATGTCCAGTGAGTGATGGTCTCAGATGTTTCCCCAACCATGCAACCATGGACAAATACATAATAGTCTTTTCTCTCCCGAAACTATCAATTACTTCCTGCCTTGTCACAGTTTCTGATGAATTGAAAATGGAGGACCCTTATGTAAACAAGTCTTAATAGTGCCTTTTCTGGTTTTATGCCGGATTTGGGAGGCATACTTTGGTTAGACATAGCACTGGTCCGAGTCCGACTGGATTAAGGTTGGTGAGGCGGGGTGCATTAAGAATTGGGAGAGGGTTAAGGTTCTAAGGTTTAGGTGTGCTCACTGTGCTGCCCCGTGGGAGGTTAGGGTTAGGGTGAGGGTTTGAGATATCGGACCATAGTATGTGACAAACTGACAATGTATGCTTTTGTCTAACCAAAAGCATGGTAATTAAGCAGTGGGTCGGTGGGTCCGGCTTGAACCACACGGACTACTAGAATGTGACACACGACCGTTCCTTTTTCAAAATACTCCGCTCCGCTGTAGTTAAGTCTCTCGAGTCGAGAGACATACGTTTACTTCGCTGTTTTTCCCGGTGGGTACTCAGATTGCGCTGTAGTAGGCTAACCTAGCAGCAGCAACAACAGTTTAGTATTGTTAGTCTGCAGACGTACACGCAGCACGGCAGCAGCAATAGCCACTACAGAATGTCCGTGCTGGTGGAAGAAGGAGGTCCACGCGTTTCTCTGTTCCGCGCACAGCTCAGATCCGTGCTGGAAACTCTACTAAATGATGCTGTGACGGAAATAACCCGCGTCTATCATGTCAGCACGAGCGTTAATATTTTTACATTGGAGGAGGGGGACTCTCCTCCACAAGACCAGTCTTCTTCTTGTAAGTTTCACAAACAACAAAGTTTCATAAACAAGTCGTCCGACTCCTAGCGCTAGCTCTGGTCCATATAGCCTAGCCATGGTTCACATACTGGCGCTCGTTCATGTTTACTAGCCCTAATGCCCTTGCAACAGCATTTTAGAGTTATGGACCAGAGCAGCTAAGCATGGTTCCCCCAGAGCCATGTGGGTCTCTTCCCCCCCCCCCCCCCCTCCGTATATCCGAAATGTTGTGTGTAGTGTAGTGTATGGATTATGGAAGTGGTTCTTAAACTTTTAATCGCAAGGGTATCCGGACAAAGCAAACAAAAACATGCAATCAATCCATAATTAACTCTTTAGGTTCGCAAATAGGCTCGGGCCCTGGGTCTGACTGACTTCAAGAGACGAGAGAGAGGCACATGTTTTGTTTTCACTGAATTCACTCTAGCTAGCCATAGCCCAAGACTCTCGTAGACGTATTTATCGATTCAGTTCAGTCTCTTAGGCTATTCCAGCAATCCAGCCAGGCAAAAAACTATACAGATTAATGGATAGTCACAGACAGTCGACTATGCATGCACCTTCATGGTACCACAGCTCAAATGCACTTAAATTAAAACAAAGCTCCATGCAGTCCTCCAGACAATCCAAAACAAACTGGTCAGACTCTGCCTTACTCCCAGAACCCACCTCACCCCTGCCCATTTTGACAGGCTGGAATGGCTAAGGGTTGACCAATGAGTACAGCATCTTGCAATAAATGGGTTTCGTCTACAAGATTCGCTACACCACCAAGATACCCATGTACCTGTCTAAATACTTCCTTAATTAATGTTAACACCGTCCACAACCCAGATTTGGCTCAAACGAGTTTAAATAAATTTGCTCCTATGCCTTCTCCATTTTCCTTAGGCTTTTATTATTATTTTTACACTGCATGCCTACGCCCTAGGCATACAGTAAACATACAGTAAACCTGGAATAGGCTGGAATGGCTTAGGGTTTGACGACCGAGGCCTGGTCTAATTAATTTCGCTAGGCTCTGCCACTAAAATGTGAAACGCCCTACTAACAGCCGTTGTTATGAAATGTGAATACCTAAACTCCTTCAAAACAGCTCTCAAATAGCACTTACGGGCAGCTGCAATTCGAAACTGGCAGGCCCCTGTAAAAAAGTTAAAGTCCCCCTCTCCCCCCTATTCTTCCATACTGTACACTCTTTTCCCATTTTTGTATTTAACTGTATATATATATGATGATTTACTTTGTTTTCATCATAGAAGTGCATACTTTTACGTCTATATGTTCTGATGAATTGAAAATGGAGGACACTGATGTAAACAAGTCTTAGTGGTTTTTGTGGTTGTATCCTCCGTAGCAGGTTTTGTATTGACCTGTACATTCGTTTGAACTGTACCTGTTCTACATACTGTCAATACAATTTGCAATCAATCAATCAAAGGGGCCACCAATACAGTAATGGTCTGGATACTATGTCTGTCTGTCTCCAACTGTAGTTTCAGTTAATTTTCCCATAGCTGCATTTTCTTTTCTTTGCCGTACATTTGAACTGGAAACTTGGAAAACAGGGAAGTCAGCAACCTGCCGGCCAGGTGCAGCAAACCAGTGTTGTCCTTTCTCTTATGCCAGAACTAACAATGCCAGAACTAACAGGAGGCTCTCTCTCTGCCGTGTGTGTTCTTGGGGGACATCAGGCACTGAGAGGTCTCTAGGACTATGCTTTGCCTCCTGCCTAGTAGTGTCGTCCTACGTCTCAGAAGACTGTTCGTCTGCGGTGTGCATGTGTCCGTCCTTGTCCACACTTGGCATTACTCTGGTGTATTTGAGTCAAGGAAGCCTTCTCTGCACCTGTGTCACTGTCGTCGTCCTATCGAGTCTCTCGTCCTCCCCTCCTCTCTGGAGACTCTGGGGGTATTGCTCATGACTGTGTACATTCTGTAGCTTGCTTGGTGCCCTCTTGCAAGTGCTGCAACAGAGGTTGTTAACCCCTGTTGCCCTGTCTGTCTTTCCTGGAGGTCTTTCTAGTACAGTACAGTACAGTACATTAAGATATGGCTATGGGAAAATGAACCACAATAGGAAAGTTGTACACCTCCCTCTAAGCATCTGGGACTACAGTTGTGCACACATGTAGCACGTTATTTTCTGACATGCTCATATGCTTCATAAAAATGTGTTAATAAAAAAAAACGTTTTTTTCATATAAATCTCTTTAAATACAGCGCCACCACGCAAGACGGACAGCCTTGGCCCTGACGTCCCAGCATCGCCACCACCTGCTGTGCCCTTCAAAAAAGAGGTGAGGTTGAAACGGCAACCTGTTCTTGTTTATTTGATTATTAACAGAAGATAGTCAGGGAATATTATCAGTATAATGTCAAATCTGGGAATACATTTCTTACCATATTATCAGTATAATGTCAAATCTGGGAATACATTTCTTACCAAGAAGTTTCTTCACCAATGTGTTTGTAAAGGTGTTTATATTCAACCACCCTAGGGGGATTTTTGACAGCTGCTGAATCGGCCACGATTCAGAATGATGAAAACCCCCTAGTTCGACACGATCACATGCTACTTAAAGCATAATGAAATTTAGAACATGTTGCCTTATAATGGTTGTATGATACCCCAACTTTCAGCAGCTGTCAAAAATTCCCCTAGGGTGGTTGAATATAAACCAATGTCGGATTTTATTAATATCCCCTGACTTGTGTTCCCCTTTTGGTGTTAGCATTATGTTATAATATAGCTATTGAAAAATAGCAGATCTACAAGCTCATAGCGAGCCACCAAGTGGCGCGCAACGAGCTTGTAGGTCTGCTATTTTTGAAAAATCGACTGACATAGAAACAGCTTTTTCAGAAAACTGTCAGGATGTAGAAGACATTTTTAGAATCTGATCTCAGGTCAAAATGGGTTTGTGTGTGCGTGTGTGCGTGCGTGTGCGCATCTACAGGTTATTTGGATACCAGTGGTCCATACGACTTCAGAAGAGTTTACATTGCATTTAGGACACATGCAAATGAATGCTGCACTAGATGCTGCTGTGAGCGTACAATATTGTCTCTAGGTTTTCAACACAAGCATGCACATCTTGGATTTTCCACAATGACAAAAAAAAAAAAGAAGAAAATTGTCTTGATTGGGGCCTGACTATAATATGTCCTCAACTTATTGTATGAGTAAAAAATAAAAGAGTCAATCTACATGCTCACTACGAGTCACATCGCGATGCATTATGTGCTTACATGTAGATCAGCCATTTTTGCATTTCACGCTGAAGTGTAAAGCGTGGCTTATGACGTGTCGATGACGAAACGTTTCAAAACGGTAATTGTTTTTTTAAACCATTATTATTAAAGGTATTGAAGAGCGAACCCCACCCTACGATTGTCCATGTGACATCTCTGGCCAGGAAGGATGCAGGCTCGCAGACTCACTCGTGCTTTCATCTACAACCTTCCATCTGGACTACTGCACCTCTACAATCTCCGGCACCTCTGAAAAGGGAAGTGTTGGACGTTTGCATTGGAACGCCGATTGACCGAGACCAGGCCCAGCTTCCAGAGTCGCTGAGTCAAGGCGAAGGTGAGACGACGCACAACACACAACACCCGTGGATTTGAAGTTCTCAGTCGCCAATGACTCGCCATGACATGACTTCAGACGGGGTGCATACTTGGTTTAGACTAGTCATTGGTTAGACATGGGTTAGGGTTAGGTTTAGGTGTGCTGCCCCCGTGGGAGGTTAGGTTTAGGGTGAGGGTTTGAGATAGGTTGTAGTTGTAGGACTAATGACTGGTCTAACCATTGACTAGTCTAAACCAAAAACTGTCTAAACTAAAGTACTGAACCCCTTCAGACATTTGGAAGCATGTTGCGCAACGAAAATAGACGTCACAGCACGTCACAGTGCGACGTGTTGTGAGCTTGTAGATCCGCTATTTTTGGTTATTGATTATTTTAAAATGTAAGACTATAGGAAGTGGTCAGTAAGGACTTGAAATGAAACCACAACAAATCTAAAAATCTGTACTTGTATCTGCTACGAACATTTTTCCTGATGATTATTATTATTATTTTATTTTTTTCAGACTGCATTTCAACTGTCCTGGGGATTGGTCACTGGTCTCAGATATTTAGCAAAGGTAAAAGCCTCAATCTGCGATGTTTGGCTGTGTGTAGAACGATAATACCTAAACATCTTAATTCTTTTCATTGTACTAATTCAGGAAAGGGTAGCGCTAGTGTGCCATCTCCCAAGTCTCAGATTAGGATTTGGCCTGTCACAAATGTTTCATGTCGTCATGAGATTTTGTTTTTGCTTTTATTCCATGCTCGCCAGTGGACAACATGGAGGGTGACGAGCATCCTGGACCCTCCTCTGCCTCAAAAGGGAACGCAGACGCTGATCAGAATCAAGTTGTTTCCAGGGAAGATTCCCAAGAAAGCGTCGCTACCCAGCAGGAGACATGTGACCAATTAGTACTAAGAGCTCGCACCGTACCCAGGCGTCCAAGTGCAGCGAAATGCAATAATAACCTGCTTGTAAATGGAAGCAAAAGTAATCCAGATCAAACGTCCCAGTCACAAACGTCCTGTTTGCAGTCCGCTTCCTTGACTCAGACATCAGAATGTCGTGGGCCCTCCTCGATGTCGGCGGAAGTACTCGAGTGGAATATCGCCATCGAGGACGAGCCGGATGAAGAACAGCCGGACAACGTAAAGATGAAGGATGAACCCTCGGCCTTAGAAGTGACCACCGCGGCCACTGGTCAGACGTCAGACGACCAGCATGCTATGCGCCTGAAGTCATGCGTCGTCAAGCTTGTGAAAGTGAACCCCTTCGCGTGCCACCTGTGCAGCAAGACGTTTAAGCTGCGGCCTTCTCTCCGCCGGCACCTTCGCTTCCACACGGGAGAAAAACCCCACGCGTGCAAGCAGTGCGGCAGGTCCTTCGCACTGAAGGGGAACTTGAAGAACCACTACAAGATCGTCCACAGCGGGGAGTCCCCGCTGTTCCGTTGCGAGTACTGCGTGAGGCAGTACTGCAGCGAGAGCAAGCTCGCCGTCCACGTTAGAGTTCACACCGGCGAGAAGCCCCACCGCTGCGACTTCTGCAAGAAGAAGCACTACAGGTTGAAGAAGAACCTAGTGAAGCACATGTTGAGACACCTGGGATATGGGCCCGCAGCGGACCAGAAGACGAACCACAACCGAGGTCCGAGACCCAAGAAGACTTTCGAAATTATAGCCACTGGCTCAGACAATGCCAGTCGAGTTGGAATGGGGACGATAGGAAAATGACATGTCACGGTTATTGTACTCTTCACCTAGCCAAAGAACTATTCCACAATCTCCGAAATGCTATATCGAGTCTGGAACTACACTGGAAATCCAAGCAAGGAAGCTGGTATTTCCGTTCACAACATCTTTTTTTTTAATATATTCTTTACATTGCGTACATTTGCGCGTACTCATAATCAGAGCTTCCGTCCTCCAGACTGTATAACGTAAGCATTTGAAATTTGTGAGAGGCAAAGGTCTGGCCACGCGAGACTACGATTATTCTTTTAAGATATTTATTTTGTGGCTTTCCACTTTATTTTATTTTTTTATAGATCAAGTTGTTTCCAGGGAAGATTCCCAAGAAAGCGTTGCTACCCAGCAGGAGACATGTGACCAATTATATTAGTACTAAGAGCTCGCACCGCACCCAGGCGTCCAAGTGCAGCTAAATGCAAAGCGCGTTGCAATAACATGCTTGTAAATGGAAGCAAAACTAATCCAGATCAAACGTCCCAGTCACATAATTTATTTTGTGGCTTTCGCCTTTATTTTATTTTTTTATTAAAGTGACAGTAGGCTGACAGGAAATGAGGAGAGAGGGGTGACATGCAGTAAAAGCCATCAGGATCGGGAGTTGAACCCGAGTTGAATACCTTGAGTGGATTACCAGTCAAGGTATTATTTTACCTATATTTTCTAGCTTTTTAGTTGGCATAAAATGCCATGTTTATAAGCATATTAAAACATTAATCTGAGCCACGCTGATCATGCTGCTGCTCTGGGGGTGATGGCACGTCCGTTCCCTATGCCTACACTACAGATCCGGACTACATCACTTCTGGCTTTGGGCGGAAGTGACCCGTCATCTCTGCTTATTTCGCGGATTTCTCCTGCACTAGCGCCAGGATCTCGCCTAGAGATCTCGCCTATAGAGGGTTTAAGTGGTACTGAATTTGCAGCTCAACAAAAGCTAATTCCTAGTTTTTTTTATCGATTATCGATTATCGTCCCATCCCTACTAGTCAGGTCTGGTTTCTACTTGACCAGCCATATTTAAATGGTGGCACATGATGATGCCAAAATACATAAATAGTATTTGAGCAGCTTTTGAATAATGTTTAGAAAAGTGTGTGAAATCTGATTTTGTTGAAACCTTGATTTGCTCGCCAGGTCTTTATTACAATCTATTTTTAAATGAATTGGTAAGACTTTTGTTCAATGCAAAAAGCAATCTCTGTTTTTGAGTGTTTTGTGAAATTATGCTGTAGATTTTGTCGGCACTTATTTTTAGTTGGTGCATCATCTAACTCAGGAGTTTAAATATAAAATTAATTAATAAAACAAATCTAGTATTGTGTATTTAATTTGTTTGCAACATTTGTCCTCTACAATACGTGTAAACTGAGATTAGATCTATTTAAATTCTTATATAGATATAGATATATAGAGAGAGAGAACATTGTTTTTCTCACGCAACAGTAAGTACATACAGTAAGTGTATACAGGGCATCTGCACATTTCTAAAGTGACAATCTAAGGACTTTTAAGATCTTTTAAATACGGTTAAAATTAAATTAAAATGACAATGTTGGCATCAAAAGTAACCAACAAACTATATACTACAATATAGCTGGGGGTGCACTTCAAAAGATTTGACTTTTAAACGGTGGCCACATTTTGTAATTACTTTGATGCCTGAAGAAGGTTATCAGTGACCGAAACATTGCTTCTTAAATAAATCTGCTCCTGTCTGCCTTGCAAGCGGGGTGCATACTTAGTTTAGACTAGTCATTGGTTAGACATGGGTTAAGGTTAGGTTTAGGTGTGCTGCCCCGTGGGAGGTTAGGTTTAGGGTGAGGGTTTGAACTTTGAGATAGGTTGTAGTTGTAGGACTAATGACTGGACTAACCAATGACTAGTCTAAACCAAAAACTGTCTAAACAAGCAGCCTAAAAAGGCTGAAATCCACTCACTGTCCTAGTCTAGCTTTCTGCAAAGAAAAAGGCTCCTGCAACCACAGACTGATATTCATATGTCTCCCTCGTGTGGTCATTGTAAGTATAACACATTTTCCACAGAGGGATATTTCACTTTGGTATACCACATCAATACAGCATGGAATTGTGGACCGTCTTATCCAAAGATAACAAAATATAGTTTTGGGTCTGTGGAGAAAAGTCTCATGAAATGGTGGTCTGTGTGGCTTAAATGCCGAATAAATAATGAACCTTGATATGAAAAATGGTTGAAAACCCTGCATCAAGTGATCGCAAATGTATATGTAGTATACTTCAAGTTCCTAAATGGTACGTTTTTATATAGTGCTTTTATCCAAAGTGATTTACATAGATTGTGCATTACATTCACACACCGATGGCAGAGGAAACCATGCAAGGCACCATCCTCATCAGCAATTAGGGGTTGAGAGTCTTGCTCAAGGACACTTGAGCAAGGGAACCTTGTGGTTCCCATCTGCCCACTCTACCCCCTGATCCACTGCCACCCCTCCTATTTATCGATATCACAATGAAAACTGTTTAAAAAAAATATATATATATACCATGGGCCATGGCATTTACATGTTTTTATATTGACGTTATATTATGAGTGTCCCAGCAGGCCCGCATGTTGGGAGTGGCTGTTCCGTCTCTGTTCTGCGTGTGAAGACCTGTCCTTCCGGTCCAGTCCTCCATCTCAGTGTAAAGTCTGACACACTCTGACCTTCCAGCAGTTCCTGCAACGACTGGATTCAACGTGACAACATGTCAGAATGCATTTCTGGAGCTTTTAAGGTTTTATTTTATTTTTTTACCTCGCCAATTTAGTCGTTATACCAATGAATTCCTCCCCACACACATGTGTGTTAATGTCACTGCTGTATAATCCTACTGGCTCACCGGCCAGTATACTGACCAAGGTTATAATAAAACTAACTAAATTTTTTTAACTAGAATTAACAAAACATTTTAGTTAACTGAAACTAATAACTAAAAATAAATTAAAAAACGATAACTAAACTGAAACTGTATTATGTGTCCTCAAAACGAACAGAAATTATCTAGACAAAATACCCTTAGTTTTAGTTTTTATCAATATTTATACGCCTTTCGGATATTAATAACAAAATCCTTTTAAATTCATTCGATTAATTTCCTCGTTTCTCCAGCAAGTTTTACGGCACTGTACGGCAGCATGTAGCCACAAATAAACCGTACGAAAAAAACTAAACTAAAACGAAGCATTTTCACCGAAATAAAAACTAGCAAACCCGCTCCAAAAACGAACTAAAACTAACTGAACTAGAAAAAAATATGTCAAAACTAAGCTATAGTGAAAAAAAACTAAACTATCATAACCTTGATACTGACGCGTGCCGCCTCCCAGCCCGTAGGATTATCTGCAGTAACGATATCGAGCTCCCACGCCCCGGCATCCCTTCACAATTGGCCCAACTGTGTTTGGACTTGAGAGCTACTTTCAAAATGAGCAGCTCAACAAGATCTACCCACCAAAAACGCAATACCATTGCTGAAAATGGCTTTGGCATTTGGCTTTGGCTTTGGCTTCGGCGCTGGCAATACATTTAAGACAAATGCACCTTTTTGAATAGGTGGAGTTTTTTTGTATTTCATTTGTAATCTACAATTTAGGCATTTAGCATTAAGCAGCATCTACCACATTTGTGCACAGCAACACTCTTGAAAACAAAGTATTGCATTATGGGTTTGAGCTGACAGGCCCTTTTTTTTATGTCAGTCAATCAATCAAGTCAACTTAATTCAAGTGGGCAGATGCCAAAAAGTGTTTTTATATTTTTAAATTAAATATTCTTTAGGTGCATAAGTCATGCATGTGATCTACCTGCACACAGCCATTGTGATCTACTGGTAGATGCGATCTACCTTTTTGGGCACCCCTTGGTGTAGACCAAGCCGGATGCACTACGGGGGATTCGAACCCACAACCTAGTGGGCAGCAGAGACAAATTAGCCATTTCGGGCCAGTGGGGCCGGGGCCCAGGGGTGTTTTATTAATTTAGGTCAAAAAGATAATACAATAAAATGGGGAGCCCTAAGGGTTAATCCATCCCTGGTGGGCAGACAAAAATAATTGCTGATCTACAAGCTCTCAATGCATCTGTGACGCTTGTAGATCTGCTATTTCCGCTGGGCAGCATGCTTCCATAGAAGACATGCTGGTTTTTCTATATGGAATCCAAATGAGTGAGTGATCGTGGTGACTGAGAACTTGAATCCAAGGGGAATATAAATAAATGACTTGAAGATGACTCTCTCTCTCTTCTCTCCATCTTAATTAACCTCTCTCCTCTCCTCTCACCTGCAACAGAAGGGAGCTGCTGACTGTGTTCATATCCACCTCTGAGGTCACCGCCATCTTTATCAACGTCCTCTTGGACCTGAGTCCTGGCGGCACATTAGCCACACAACACAGAAATAACTGTGAGTACTTCAAGAGCTCAAGAAATGTATGTATAAAAACACACAAAGCTATAAGACATGGGCCTTTTGCCCCGACTATACACTGCATGGTGTATATATGCGTTGCTGTCGGGCAGAAACCTTATCTCCATATTCTACCTGTTTTTCTATGTTTCTTTTCTCCGTAATTTAACACCCTACTTGATCAGTACCACAGCGTCACATAAAAGTGTTTCAAGCTTGTAGATATGCAGACTTTTGCTATTTTTGCATTTGAATCCTAAGAAGTAACGATAGCAAATGTTGGTATTTCCACCCGACAGAGATGATTTACCGGTATTTTGTAATAACGCCAATACATACTGCAGTATAAACGGCATACTCTAGGCCTATAATTAAACGTTATATTGGCATATATATATATATATATATATATATATATATATATAATGTATATATATAGTGTGTCAGTGAGTGCAGTTAACTCACGCCCTTGGCAGGAGAAAGCCATCTTTGTGTCACATTCTGCGTTGTCCCATTGTCCCCCATCCGTCACACAGGCACATGTCTTAGACCCCTGAGTGGAAGGTTTACCCGGCAGCCAGGCCCTGAAGGAGTGTTTTTCGTTTTGACAGCAGATTTGGATTGATTCAGATTTTTGATTTAAACACACAATGACATTCATGCGATTTCAGTCAAGTCAATCTACAGTTCATTTTGTTAACTCTAATGTATTTTGCTGAGACATGACGCTGTCACAATGCCTGAAATAGCAGGTCTACAAGCTCACAACGAGGCCTGCAGCTGCGAGTCCGAGACACTTTGTGAGCTTAATGACCGGCTAGTGCCGAGAATAGTGCCACTCAAAGTGGCTACTGGCCAATCACAGTGCGTCCTTGCACAAGCGTATTGGCTTTTCGACACTCGAGCGCAGCCAAGCATAAAATGACATGTCTTAGTTCTTACTGGATCTCTTCTCCGCTAGTCCCATACACTACAGTCTAGTTTTTGATTTGCTGACAAAATTGCCAAAATATCTAGTCATAGTTTTAGTCATCATGGCTTAGTTTTTATTTCATTTGGTCAGTGGAAAAAAGGTAACCTGACTCCGCAGCACTGAGTTCACAAGTTTCCCCAGTCCTACCTTGATCTGGTCTCTCTCAAGCAGAAACCATAATAATTTCGAGTTGTAGTACTTGTTAGCTTGTGTTTACATTTGCGCTGTGGCACAGCTACAATGCGTCACCAGTCTCACGCTGACTCCGCCTCTATATAGCGGCCACATATCGCTCCGATCTTTCAGGCTTCGTACACACATAAATAACAACTGCGCTGTGCTCTGCCTGTGTTTCATGGCCGCCCCGATGCTTTTCCAATGGAAGTCACGTGGTTTGACCAAACACTTGTGTTTGATTGCCCCCCCCCCCACCCCTCACCCCATCACACACAACTGTTTGGTCAAACCACGTGACTTCCATTGGAAAAGCATTGAGGCGGCCATGAAACACGGACAGCACAGAGCATGTTCGTCTGATATGTGTGTATACGAAGCCTTAAGAGTACGTCGTCTCTGCCCAGAGAGAGACCGGATGGGAGCAGGAGGAGGAACTCACTGCTGCCACCAGTGTTGTTTTCGTCGACTAAAGCTAAGACGAAGAATGTTCGTCGACTACCTTTTCCGCTGAAGAAAACAAAATTAAAAACTATGCTATATGGTGACTAAAACTAAGACTAAATATACTGACAATTTCGTCAACAAATAAAAACTAGGCTAAAATGTTAGGAAGGGACTAGTGGACAACGGATCCAGTATAAGTCATTTTACACTTGGTTGCATGCTGGAAATAGCAGATCTGCATCGAGCTGCGACGCGTTGTGAGCTTGTAGATCGGCTATTTTCAGCGTAAAATAAGTCATTATGACGGCAACAAGGCCCGCAAAAATACATTTTAGTCGACTAAATCACCTGTAGATTATTCTTATGACATTTAGTCGACTAAAACCAGACTAACACTAATACATTCCAGGTGACTAAAAATGTGACTAAGACTAAGTGAAAACTATTCAGGAGACTAAATGACTAAAACTAAAATAGAAATTTGCTGCCAAAAACAACACTGGCTGCCACCAGCTGGCGGAGTCAGGTTAGACCAAAAAGGTACAGTCAACGAAAACCTTTAGTCAAGATTTATTTTGACACTGACCTGAAGGAGGTCTGCCGTCCGTCGGACCACACCCATTCGTCTCGGACCAGTCCGAACCAGACTTTGTTGCCGCCGGCGGCGGAGACGAGCGCTCTGTTTTCCGCGGCGGAGCGGACGCTGGCGAGGTCCGTGTAGTGAGTCCTGCAGTGCTCCTGGCCGCCTCGCCACGCCGTTTCTCCTCTCACGTGCACCAACGCCTGACCGCCGTCGCTCAGACCTTCACGGCATATTTTGCAGTTGACAGAGGGGCAATTGTGTGTTATTATTATTATGAATATGTTGTTGTGTACTATTATTACACGGCTTTATTGAATGCTTGATTCTATAATTCGCTGAATTCAGCGGTGTGTTATTTATTTCTGAATAACCAGTAAGACGCGCAAACGCGGGAAGCGAACGCATAACCATATAAGGAGTCCCCAAAGCAGCTATACGTCCAAATATGGAGTGTGTTGCATCACAAATCACTCAGCTCCATATATGGGCACAAAGGGGGGGACACGCACGCACAGACATGATCTGCTATAGGTCTCATAGTAAGTGCTCACTGCGTTCGCAATGACCGATGAACTTATTGCGAACGTAGTGATTGCGAACGCAGTGAGCACTTACTATGAGACCTAGCAGATCCTGTCTGTCTGTCTGTCTGTCTGTGTGTGTGTCCCCTTTGTGCCCATATATGGAGCTGGTGTCCGTGTGTCACGCTTTTGTGCCCATATATGGAGCTGCTTCGGGGACTCCTTATATGGTTATGGCTGAGTCATGGTGACAACTTAAATATGTACGAGCTGCGTTCGCTTCCCGCGTTTGCGCGTCTTACTGGTAATATTTATAAAGCATAGTATATTTACAAAGCACATCAAATAAAGGCACACAGCGCAGCTTACAGTTGAATAGATTTGCGTATAAACTGTGGCGGGATAATGCTTTCTATACAGTTAGCCCGTCATGGAACCTCTCCCTCCGCTCATGCTGTAGCTGAGGTTTCAAGGTCGCACCGTCTAACGTTTAGACGGTTTAGACTCTAAACCTTCCACCGCGTTTCAGAACCGGCGCGTATTTTCCACTTATTTACAATTCTTACCCCCTCCGGCCGATTGTATCCAAAAAGTAAAGGTTGGAGGAACTGCTCTCAGAGGTTTTTTTTTGTTGGTCAGATGTATAATCGGATTGTCCCCCCTGCATGTTCATCATGCATGAAATCCAAATTTCAACATCTCACCAGCGGAGGCAGTAATGTTGCCTCTGTGGCCACAACTTCCTGAAAAACATGGAACCGGCTGACTAAATAAAACGATTTTAAACACTCGTTTCAACCCGTCACTTAGATGTTCTTGTCCGTGAAGAAAGAAAACATCTGAGAGCAGATCCCCTGACCTCTACTTTTTTGGATACGATGTGCGGAAAAAGGGTACGAATTGTGTAAATAGTGGGGAAAATGTGCGCCGGTTCTGTTCTGGGACCTCATGTCGGAGGAGCTACAGTATATGAGCGGAGGGAGAGGTTCCATATGGGGGGCTCCTATTGTACAGTATATTCTTCAACTCACGCGTGTAACACATCAAGTTCTTGGTGTCGCTGCAGAAGACGTCGTTCCAACTCCCGTCCTCCAACACTTCTCCACACCTCTCGGTGTCGGGGTTGTTGGGCTCGCCCGCCAACCAGTTGAAATACCCGCCGCCGCCACCGGCCGTCCCGGAACCGTCGGACCACACCCATCGGTCTGGGCCTCTCCTCGCCAGGCCTATCCAGAAGGTCCCTGCGGCGGTGGTAGAGCGGAGCTGGTCCATGTGTGTCTGGTTATCCACGGAGGTCAGCTCGCTGTGCTTCACCGCACAGTAGGCCCGGGCGTCGCTCCAGGTCGTGGCTCGGTCGACGTGGTGATAATACTGGTCGGAGGCTGTTCGATAACAGGAGACACGTGTGATGTGACCAGGGGGGCAGTCAGACAGATTTTTTTGTGAAGCCACTAAGGAAATGAAAGTTCATATAATGGCCTGTTGTGGCGCTGTCATTGGGCCCAAAAAAAACCCATAGCCCCATATAAGTCCATGTATTTGGGCCCAACTTCACCTAGACTGTATTACCTTAATAAACATGGTCATGAATACTTTCTTCTTCCAGTCACTAGTTTAAAGTCTCATTTCTAATGTCATAATATTCTTTTTGGAAAATGATGGCCCCATTTATTTAAAAAAAATGACAATAAAGTCGCACATGTTCTGAGGGTCGTGGCTACCGTTACAGTCTATGAACGGGATCCCCCTCCCACTCGAGTCAAAATAAAAACCAACGAAGAAGAAAGGGGGAAGTCCCGCCTCGTTGTCTGGGCCAGCCAATGGGCCAGCTGGGCCCAAACGGATCTAGAAAGATGGCGACTTCCATTGCAAGGACTGACAGGCTTCATTTTACGTTCATGTTAGACCCGGGGAACGCTTTGTCCATATTTTTTACAGTCTATGGATGTGACTGACGTTTTTAGGTGAATTTCAGTTCAACTCAATTTATTTATTTTCTTTTCAAAATATTTTCGTTTTATAACAGTATATGGGTGTCAAGTCACAGATTCATAGAAAAATTAAAAATGTAATATCAGATTTTAGTATCAGTGACTGGCGGGTAAACAAACGTACTGTATGAATCACAGAGATCGCGGGCAGACGAATAATGAAAAGACTGTGATTGTGAAAAACATGGCCCTTCGAGACAAAAAATAAAAAATAAAAACATTTTCTCCACTTCAAGTCCCAATTTAGTATAGCCAATTCCCAATTCCCCAGCCTCCCTACAAGTACTCCATCTCTGCTAACCCCCACAATCAGTCATTGGGAGGAGTTCCATCTCAATTTCAACAGTTCATCACGATCTCTCCTCTGACCAGTGACCATGAGTGACCGGAAAATTGTGACTGGGGGGCTGACTATTTAGAAATTAGAGTGGGGGCTAATGCATTTTGGTTTAGATGGAAGTCAGTTGCATGCAGGCCCATAGCGTGTGTGTGTGGGGGGTGGGTTGCTTATGGGCGCTTGCTGTAGTGTGATTTTGGACACGCTGGCTACAAGGTGAGGGGGCTGCCAATGTCACTCCGAGGTGAGGTCGAAAGTCTGGCAAATGCCAATGTAGGCTAACTTTTGTTGTTTTTCTTGTTGTTTTTTTTTGCCCCCGTCTTTCAGAAGCTACACTGGGCAAGATCTCAATTGACTGGGCCTGTGCCCGAGTGGCCCAATGGACGCTATACGCCAGTGGTTGCCTGGGTCACATGACATTTCGGTGAGTGAAACGGTAGTCTAACTCTATTTTCTTCTTTTTTTACGAGAGCGTTTTAGAGTTTTATGAACCAATGTATTTATTTGTAACTGTTTTGTATGTTCTAAATTGTTGTTTGTCATCTACTGGCTACGGCTGTCAATAAATTTTCATTCATTCTATAGTTAATTATCGCACAAGATAAATCTTCTAGTGGTAGATGTTATATATATAATTTTAAATGAAAAACAATTACAGCGACAACTGAAGATAGTAGATAAGATAGTATAGACCATTCAGGCTGTGTGTTTGGTGGTTCTGTGGAGTGCCCCTTTTACCGAGCACGCTACTTGCCTGTTTGAATAACAGTCCATGTACTTGTCATCAAAGACATCAGGAATATCCCTGCAATTTATAGGAAAGCGACATATTAATCATCTTGCACAGCAATCCCATGAATCATTCAGAAACAGTGTTTTTTATTTGTTCACTCGTCTCCATTGACTCCAATGTATTCCGTCAGAGTTCCGGCTGCAGTTTGCCACCCCCAGCTGCAATTGCAGTGTAGAGAAAATGACTTTGGCGACTTTTCCTCGTAAGCTTCCTTGGGGTGGGTTAGATGCAGATATACCTCATTCCACTGCATATCGTTGCTGTCCAAACCGTTCATCTCCATATTCCCCCCTAAATTAACGTCCTTACTTGATCATACTTGATAATTGTTTTAATTTGAATCCTGTAACAGTTGGACTTGTGAGTTTTGCACCTGACAGAGACCATTATGCTAATATATCGCAAGGGAGTGTGTGCCAAATTATTATATTACCAGTAAGACGCCCTAACCAGCTCAGTGGCCTTGTGGTTAGAGTGTCCGCCCTGAGACTGGGAGGTTGGGGTTCAATCCCTTGCCGGGTAATACCAAAGACTCTAAAAATGGGACCCATGCAATGCCTCCCTGCTTGACACTCAGCATCAAGGGGTGGAATGGGGGTAAAGGCCTATTCATAGTCTGGATTTTCGGTGGTGAGGTGACCACCGCTCCGGTGGTGAGCTGACCACCGGAGCTGAAATAACGTTGAGCGGTGGTGAGTAAAAACAGAGAGAAGGGCTGGAGCGGTGGTTTGCTCTTCACCGCGGCTCGTGACGTCATGTTGTAGTTCGGTGGTCACCCCACCACCGTAAATCCAGACTATGTATGAGCCTTAAGTCCCTGCGACATACTAGCGTCATGTCCAGGGGATGTACTTGTACATCAAGCTGCCTCACGCTACAGAAACAGGAGATAGGCTCCTGCCCTATGGGCCTCATGGCTCGGCAAGGCTACTTACTTAAGACGCCCTAATGCGCGAGGTCGCGTGCGCGCGCATCCGCCTGTGTGACGGCAGACTGCTGGGCGAGCGCTGGCGCTTTGGCATGGGGGGGTCAGATGAACATATAGGAATGAATTCTGTACTGGCCATATATGGAGTGTTTCTTGAGTGTACACGGGGTCTGATGAGGTCAGATCAACATATTGAATGTCAGAGCAGGTCAGCTCCATATATGGAGATCCAAGGGTGGAAGTGGGGCAGTCTCTTGAGTGTACAGGGTTTGATGAGGTCTGGCCATATATGGAGCGTGAGTGTACAGGGTTTGATTCCTCGAAGAGGAAGGAAGGGTGAGGGTGGATCAACATAGTGGAACGTCAGAACAGGTCAGCTCCATATATGGAGATCTAAGGGTTTGAGGTCAGATGTAGAGTTGCTGGCCGGCTCCATGCTGATGTAGGTGATGATCCATCTTCTCCATGTATGGCTATCCAGGGTTTGATGAGGTCAGTGTTGTGTTCTTCATATATGGAGACGGCCATATATGGCGGCGTGAGGTGTGACGAGGCATGATGTCACGAGGCATGATGGACTGACAACCATTATCTCGGTTTGCTTAGGGACCAGCACCCGCCTTTGGATGCGAGTGACTTATTTTAATCCTGTTCAAATATGTTTTAGACATATTTCACGCTATACAAATTGATTTTCTCCCATAATGGATACCGGTAGACCAACATTATATCTACTTTTGTGATATTTGTGATATTTTTTTCTTCCCTTTATGGAAACTTTACTAATTATAGTTACACATTTGAGTTCCATAAATATTTGCTTACCTGTACAATATTCAATCTTACGCCTCAACTCCATTGCTGTTGAGATCAAAATTGTGTCGTCATCATCAACAACAACATAATCATCATCATAATCAGATTCACCTGCTAAAGTAATTAGTGTGATTGCCCTGAGGGCAATCAGACTATTGTTTTACTGCACTTTTATTTCTCCTTTATTTTCTTTATAGATAAACTTTATTTTGGCACGCTACTCCTCCCATATGGCACTCGAGCCATATGTCAAAACGACGGGCTACATCGGGAATCGATTGCGTATCAATTGCTAAGACATTTGTTGGATAGTTTAATTGATATGAATTAATTAGTGCATTCAATTTCCCCATAGACATGAATGGGAAAATGCAAAAACTCACTTTCAAGTATTTTTTCCTCTGAGACCTTGGAGGAGAGATTCATAATAATTACTAAAATTAATTACCTTAGAAGTATACCGGTCGGCCTCATGGTGGCGCTATAACAGCCAACCTTACGTTTTTGGGTATAACTCTTGAACCGTAGGTCGTAAAATCAAAAAGTTTTTTCCCTGGATTCCTTGGGTCATGACGCATCTCCCCATATAGGCCACGCCCATTTGCGTCTAGATAGATTTCCCACCATTTTGCATTTTGTTCAAAACACACTTTTTGCTCCTCCTACAGATTTTGTCCAAATCTCACAGAAATCGGTACACATGATCTCCGGACCTATCCGATTAAAACAGCACAGTCAGATTTTAGATCTTCCGTATCGTTCGGCCGTAATCGTATTCCGAAGTTATTGGGAGGGGCCTATTTCACGCAAAACGCCACAACTCACGCACGGAATGTCCGATCCATCCCAAATCTGAATCGCGTGTCGAGGGTGGCTTCATCAACGCGGAGCCAAAAGCGATTCCATTTTCAACGGCTGCAGTGTAGGCAATCACACTTTGCAATTTCCCAGAATTGCCTCTTTCTAGTTTCAGCTTGTTTCTCTCTCTCTCTCTCTCTCGCTCTCGCTCTCTCTCGCTCTCGCTCTCGCTCTCGCTCTCTCTCTCTCTCTCTCTCTCTCTCTCTCTCTCTCTCTCTCTCTCTCTCTCTCTCACTGTACTTAAGTATAAGCTTGCAGGGGTTCACTGACACTTTGAAAACTTTTAATTTAATTATTTAAATTTTATTCTGGGGGTCCCTGGAGAGAGAGAGAGAGAGAGAGAGAGAGAGAGAGAGAGAGAGAGAAAAATGGAAATATTATTTGGAAAATCTATGTTTGCTGCATGATGGTGCTTTGCTCAGATGATTACATCATGTGTGTTTATATAGAAAGAACTCAAGATAGCTATTAAATGCAACAGTATCAGTAATGGCATGCAAATGTATACTGCCTGCAGTCAATTTGAGTAGAAAATGAATTTATATATATTGGTGTTGTCGGGCAGAAACCTCTTACCTCCATATTTTAATTGTTTGTGTTTTTTTAGTACATTACCGACCGTCCTATTTGATCATACCAAGGTGTCACACAAAACTACAGCGTCACACAAAAGTAGCAGTAGGAGTTTTGGACACCCGACAGAGACGACACATTTATTTGAATACAAATATCAAAGGATAATGATTGTCACAGGGTGCTTTAAAAAAACAATTAGGGAATAGGTCTATATATACTAGGATCAAAAGAGAGAACATCTGTCGATTTGTATTAATAGAATCACTCAAAAACGAATAAGGTATACTGTACCTACGGTAATTCTGAAGAGCAGTGTTCCTTCCCCCTTGTGTTCTCTCTCTGCCTCTCTCTCTCTCTCTCTGTGTGTGTGTGTGTGTGTGTGTGTGTGTGTGTGTGTGTGTGTGCGTGTGCGCGCTACAGGTTATTTGGATACCAGCTGTGGTCCATACAACTTTAGAAGAGTTTACATTGCATTTAGGACACATGCAAATGAATGCTGCACTAGATGCTGCTGTGAGCGTACAATATTGTCTCTATAGGTTTTCAACACAGGGGTATTACAGTATCCCTATAGCAGTGGTTTTCCACCTTTTTCATATCAAGGCTCATTATTTATTCAGCATTTGAGCCGGGGACCATTTGATGAGATTTATAGCCTCACCCTTAGACCCACAACTAAAGAATATTTTGTTGGCGTTGGATAGCATTTCGTCCACGATTCTATGCTGTATTGACGTGGTGCCATAGGAGAGATAGCAAAAAAAATGGAATCGGATTCAATCTACTATCCGACGCACCTTGTCCTCCGTAGGTGTGCACAAGGACTTTTCTTTTCCTACCGTATAGGAGAGATAACAGGCAAACTTTGATAAAAAATTCCTCCACATTCTCTAATCGTGTAGACTTTTTGTGAATTATGATCCTAATAATATAGCCTATCAGGGGTTACGGGGTACCAGAGTACGTAACGAATAAGAAGGGAGACAGTTTAAAAAGTTAATTTGTTCTTCTTTTTTATTAAATATTCAAAAACAAATAAACTAAGAATAAACGGATGAAGTGAGGAAATCAGTGAAGTCACTCCAGTGTTAATGTAGCGTGGGTGAGAGTGTCGTACAGTATGTATACTAAAGGAACTATACAACATGCAATTTAAAACTGTTAATATTTAATATCATATCGTCTATGTCCCTCAAACGTATTTCGAATGGTTTGAGCTTAAATCCCCACTGATATAACCAACCATAGCATTTCTGTCTGACATCTAAAGCAGTTTTAGCCTCAGTACTATACATTGTCCTGATGTGGTGGGGCCACTGTTTGTACATTGTATGCAAATTATTCTCTCCACACTTGTAACTCTAACTAACGTCACTGCCGTGGCTGCACGCTTTTGATTGATTGATTGAAATATGTATTAACAGTTTGCAGAATTACAGTACATTTCAAGCACAAACTCAATACAAAGACTGTTAACTGTGAGTGGACGACCCCAACAGGGTCCACATTGTTCAATTCATCAAAACATTTAGAGACAAACAAATAGACACTTCTACGTAGTTAAAGAACAGAACAGGAATTCATCATATAGGAGGCAAAAAGGGAAAAAATACATATACAGTGAGGGGAAAATGGGGGTAAAAGAAAAAGAAAGACAGAGTGTAGGGTGCCTGCACACAACACCATGCGTTGATGCCATATTGTGTGCACATGTGCAGGCACCCATCACCACGTCCATACAAAAACATAGTACAACAGATAAAAGAAGGACAAAGTGCAGGGCGCCTGCACACAACACCATGCGTTGATGCCATGTGTGCATATGTGCAGGCACCCAACACCACGTCCATACAAAAACATAGTACAATCCAGATAAAAATTCAGCTTTTACAGAGGCCTGCAGTTTCGAATTGCAGCCATCCGTAGGTTCCCTTTGAGAGCAGTTTTGAAGGAGTCAAGGGATTCACATGTCTTAATGACTGTTGGTAGGGCGTTCCACATTTTGGTGGCATAGGAGCGAAAATAATTTAGTCCCTTGTTTGTGCCGAATCTGCAGGGTTGTACATGGTTTGTTGCACTCCCTCTGGTGTTGTGGGTGTGGACTTCGCTGCTGTCCGTTGTCGTGGCAACACCCCCCCCCCCCCCCCACCACCTCAGTGCCTGGGTTCAGTGCCTCAGTGTCTTGTTCAAAATTGGGTATTTGTGGGGATAGAAGACGTAGGGGAGCTCCCAAAAGGGTGAAAAGGGAAAAGTTGAATTTCATGTTGTAGGAATGTAGGACCTTTAGCCTACATGTTGGAAGGAGTGCATGTGGGTTGAGGTGCAAGGATCTGCCAAAAGGACTGTGGAGCAGGCCTTCTAAAGACACGGGCGGATAGAGAGAGAAAAACAGGGAAACACTTAAGTCAGACCTCCCATTAGTCCGACCCGTGCTGCGGTTTTACAAAATCACCCGTGCTGAACAGGGGCATAAGGCCCGCCCGCCCGCCCGGGCACCTTTACTATAACCTACAAAAGATACTCTTCGTCTAATAAAGTTTCACGGGAGAAATGGCCAGAGGTTCCGCGTTGTTGTCACTGTCGTCTTGTTGTCTCAGGTGTGGACTGAGATAAGGGTACAGTTTCATGCCGCCGCCCAACGGACACCCCGTGAAAGAGTAGATGTGCGAGCCGGAGCCGGCGCCCGCAGTCACGTCATAGAATGACACGAGACCCTCGCAGCGGTCCACAAACACCCCGACCTTCCGGGGCTTCCTCCCTCCGCCGCCGAGGGCGAGGCGAGTCGGCGGGGCCGTCATGGCGGCGTAGTGCTCGTCGTCGTAGTGGACGGTCACCCAGTAGCCGCTGTCCGGATTCAGACCGAGGTGCCCGTGGCGGCTCGCGTCGCCACGGGCGACTCCCAGGTCCCATCCCGTCTTCTTGTCGCCGACGTCCACCTCCCAGTACGACTTGTCCGCGCTTAGGTCGTCCCTGCCCAGGACGCTGGCGAACACGTCGAATCTCTCCGGGGCCGCCACAAATTCCTCCATCTTCTCCTCCGTGTTTCCTCCACCTCCGTCGCTCACTCGCGTCTCGCCGTCGGACAGAGTGAGACGTGCGTGTGCCGTGTTTGGGTCCAGCTTCACGTCCACTGCAAAGCAAAAAATTCACAAACTGATTTCATCACTCGACATGAACCAGTTCATATAATGGCCTGTTGTGGCGCTGTCATTGGACCCAGAAAAACCCATAGCCTCATAGAAGTCCATGTATTTGGGCCCAACTTCACCTAGACTGTATTACCGTAATAAACATGGTCATGAATACTTTCTGCTTCCAGTCACTAGTTTAAAGTCTCATTTCTAATGTCATAATATTCTTTTTGGAAAATGATGGTCCCATTTATTAAAAAAATTACCATAAAGTCGCGTATGTTCTGAGGGGCGTGGCTACCTTTACAGTCTATGATCGGGATTCCCCACCCACTCGAGTCAAAATAAAAACCAACGGAGAAGAAGGGAGGAAGGGGGGAAGTCCCGCCTCGTTGTCTGGGCCAGCCAATGGCTAGCTGGGCCAAAACGGATCTAGAAAGATGGCGACTTACAATACAAGGACTGACAGGCTTCATTTTACGTTCATGTTGGACCCGGAGAACGCTTTGTCCGTATTTTTTACAGTCTATGACATGAACCCTATATCGTCCCTATTCTGGTGGCGAAGGTTCTGTGGAAAAATAGCTGATCTGCACGCTCACAATATTATACGTTTTATGATTGGCTATTTTCACCTCATCTTTGGTGAGATTTGGTGTAGAGGGGGGGGAAAGGAGGGGGGGCTTAGTATAGAACACTGGGGGATTCCGGTCAACAAAGTATAGGGTTTATTTATGTGGTAAATTAATACATAAATAATTACACACCTGCAAACTGTGGAACCCTCTGGATTTCTGTGAAGTAAAACAATTGCAGTCATCATTTGTCATATCTATACATGCATTATACATTAACCCATTAAGACCTGAGGCCTATATTTCTTCTTCTAAATCCTAACAGTTTTCGGAACAATTTATGTTGCTATAGTCTATTTTCTTTGGTTCAAACTCATGTGTAGGACCCAGATCTTCGTGCCACGCTATGAGCTTGTAGATCTGCTATTTTTTGAATAACCAATGTGCTATACATTGTGCATCATTCTATGCTGTCTCGGTTTCAACGGGTTACGGTTTTAAGTTTAACGTTATACCAATGGAGGTGAGTTTCTCCAGCTCCACCTCAATTCTCTCCATCATGGCGGCCATGATGGATCTCATGGTGCCGAAGGATGTTGTCGTGTCAACGGCTACTGTTGTCCAGTCCCGGGCCACCTCCTTAATACCTGGATGCTGGTATATCTGACAGACAGACAGACAGACAGACAGACAGACAGACAGGCGATTGATTGATTGAATACTTTAATAGTCAGAAATATAAACGGCACGAGGTATAGTCAGAGATATAGGCTAGACGGTATAGGGTTGTCCCATCCAATCGTGTGATTGGAAATCACGGGCCGATCACGTCATTTGCATAAGATCGGAATCAGATCAGGAGCAAAGAAAGACAGCAAGATAATTGCAACTGGGAAGATATGTGTTATTAATATATTCATAACATTTCTTTACTCTATACATTAGCTTGTCAAAATGTGATACACTAGCACAGCATACAGAATATAGTAGAAACAGACAGTAATAGTAAGTAGTTGTGGTATTAAAGATGTCCTAAGTATCAGAGTATAGGTTTAACAGGACAAAATGGCTAAAAAGCCATCATTCTTCATCATTCCATTACATGTATTTGGCCATTTATTTTGAGATATGGCGTGTGCAACTGGATTTTGTTTATAATTATTATTTTGGCACGTGGAGTGAGAGGAAAGGCCATTGCTTCACCCAAATGAGTTGAGGCCGTCCTCCACAAAGAAATGCATGTGCTCGTGAGTTTCACTCATAGACTGTAAAAAATATGGACAAAGCGTCCCGCGGGTCTAACGTGAACGTAAAATGAAGCCTGTCAGTCCTTGCAATGGAAGTCGCCATATTTCTAGATCCATTTGGCCCAGTTCAGGCCAGCTGGCCCATTGGCTGGCCCAGACAACGAGGCGGGACTCACGGGACAAAAAGTATTCATGACCATGTTTATTAAGGTAATACAGTCTAGGTGAAGTTGGGCCCAAATACATGGACTTCTATGGGGCTATGGGGTTTTTTGAGCCCAATGAGAGCGCCACAACAGGCCATTATATGAACTTTCATTTCCTTAGTGGCTTCACAAAATATCCGTCTGACTGCCCCCCTGGTTTCACTGTTATGGCAACCTTTATCTTGGAAGCAAGTCTATGCAAGTCTTGTGTGCAAGTGGTAAATGTGGCACTATAGAGGAAAGGCATCAGATTCAGCCAAATCAGTACTAGGGACATCCTCTGGAGGTCATGAAGGTGCACTGAAGATTCAATATGCCAATCCAAGTAGTCTTTGAGATGTGACTTTTGGGGCTTAATTATTATAAGTGACTTGGGGTTTTTCTGTAAAGTTGCTTGTAAATTATTGGTAGTTGCGGTTTGCAGGGTTTTGGGCTCGTTTGTAAGATGTAGTTGCTTATTTGGGCTCGTTTCCCAACAGTTGTTCTCAAAATAATGTTAGTCAAGGACCCCCCCCCCCCCCCCCCCCCCCAAATGAATATGTATATTTGTCCATATTATAAATATTTGAAAATAGCAGATGCAAATAGGTTTTTTTGATTAATTGAACGAGGTGGACCCTCTTGTAAACAAGTGTAATGCTTTATTGGGTCGTCCACTGTCTTTGTATTGAGTTGTGCTTGGATTTGTGCTTGGATTTGTGTACTGTGTACTGTAATTCTGTAATTGTGTACTGTAATTCTGGAAACTGTTAATAAATATTTCAATCAATCAAAAAATGTAACTGCTCATGTGGCCTCTAATAGTCGCTTCTTTTGGGCTTGTTTTCCTAGACACTGTTTGGGGGGGGGACGACGGATGGACTATATTACACCTAAAACCGAAAATATGCCCTTTTAAAGGTAGAGTAAGTGATTTCACTTAATTCAAATATCACTTATTTTTTTGTTTTGTTGTGATTATCCTCTCTACTATAGAGTGTGCTGACCATATAAGGAGTTCCTCCCTGTCCTCAGTTAACCCCTGGGGGTCAAAAAACCTTAGGTTTCGTTTTTGACTCTCTATCCTGATTGGACGAAGGCTTAGGTCCCACAGCCAAAAACGAAACCTACGGTTTTTTGAGTGAAATCACTTACTCTACCTTTAAAACATGATTTCAGTGAGTGCTTACGGGCATCCGAATCGTAGGCCATGATAAACTCTCACCTGAAGGAAGTGGATATGATCCTCCAAGGCAGACAGGTCATCCATGTCGGCGATGGCCTTCTGGAGCTCGCCGATCTCTCTCTGCATGTCGTCCGTGATTTCTTTGGCCTCTTTCTCTGCGGCCTGTCTCTTTACTTCCAGAGGCCGTCGCGCTGCGTGCTGGGCGTCCTCCACGGCCTTCATTACGGCCGTGAACACGGCCTCGATCGACCACCACTCGCCGTCCAGCTGGTCCTATTATACAAGCAGGAGAAACTATTATGTTGTTTGTTATTTTGGAGTGGTGCAACCAGTCCCAAGGAACGGCAATGTCCGTGTTAGTTAACCTATGTGACGTTATTGAGCACCAGTATGAGTACAGGTAGGGGCGCTGTTGTGCCAGAAACGGAGAGAGAGAGAGAGAGATAATGCTGCACTGTTGCCTGCTAATATGAGAGAGAGAGAGAGAGAGAGAGAGAGAGGGGGTGGACGGGCGGAGAGGGGAGTTGCACCACTCAGTTCACACGGGATTTCTTTAATTCTAAGTCATTCATTTGTGTTATTTGCTCTTTCTTTTTGAGCAATGCACACCGTTCCAATGACTGGCCCCGTGTGTCCCTATGTACTACGTTTGTCGTATGAACAGCTGCAATATATTCACGGGGTATGACATGGCTATGTGACTATAAGCTATACTAAGTATAAACTAGCCTAGTTAACACTAGTCAGGCTTACTTTGAGGTCAGACAGAGATGTAGTGATCTCCTTCACCTTCTCCTCTCTCCTCTGGACCCTTTGCTGAAGCTCCGTCTTGGTGTCGTCAAGCTCCGACTGTGGCCCACAGACACACACACGTTAGTATTGGCACATGAATCAATAAAGACGCTAAATGAAGTATCAAAACTTGTTCAAACTGATACTGCACGACACAAACCAATTCATTACTCCATTACCTTCCTCCGCTCCCATTCCGCCTCCAGGGACACGACGTCGCCGCCTTCCTCCATGCAGAGCACGCAGACGCAGCGCTGCGCCCGCCTGTCGTAGACCTCCAGGGGGCGCCCGTGGGTCCGGCACGCCCTCTCGTCCAGGTTGTGGCCCCTCAGCCTGGCGGCCGAGTGCAGGCCGCCGTCCAGGTGCGCCTGGCAGAACGACGCCAGGCACACCAGGCACGACTTGTGGGCCTTGCGCTTCTCGGTGCCGACGCACGCGTCGCACGGCACCTTTTATAATGAGAATTATTTGTAGAATGCCAATCTGTTAAAACAACACTCCTCCACAAACTCTTAAAGGAGAATTCCATGCTAGATAGCTTTCTTACCTTTATTTGTAGTTGTTACGTCGCCACCAAAGAGGTCCAGGTGTTATTCTGTGCAAAAGCGCATTATTGGCTATTTCCTCTACCATAAGCCCTCAATGAATTGCATTGAATTGCATTGCATTGAATTGGGCTACGGGGTGTAATTCGCTTATTTCCATCGCTCAAAAATCTATATTCTTTGTATATATTCTCTCTTCATAATGTAAATAGTATCCCGAGCGGTACACTTTACTACTTATTTTGATGGAAATAAGCGAATTAGCACAAAAACCCAACCCCCATTGAGGGCTTATATTAGGGGAAATTGCCAATAATGCACTTTTGCGCAAAATAACACCTGGACCTCTTTGTTGGGGACGTAACAACTACAAATAAAGGTAAGAAAGCCTTCTAGCATGTAATTCTCCTTTAACCCATTCTGGGCGGGAACCCCTTTTGGCGTTTCAACTAATCATTATGTTATACTTTAGCTATTAGAAAATAGCAAATCTGAAAAAAGAAAAAAAGATCTGCTATTTTCCATTATAAATTATAAAAAAAGAAAGAAAATGTAATAATTATATTGTGCATGTAATGTGGTTGTACCTGTATACACCAGATTAGAGGAATTTTCAAAATATGGATAAAAAAAAAATAGAGAATATAAAAAAAAGAACACGTCTTAACGACTGTGGCATCCGGTCCATAATTGACAATAAAACGTCTTGTCGTTTATGGCTCTTAACCCATTCTGACCTGAGATCAGATTCATATGAGGTTTCCACATGGACACACACTGGTCTGATTAACCCATTCTGACCTGAGATCAGATTCTAAAAATGTCAGTCGTTCTTCGATTTTTCAAAAACAGCAGACCTACAAGCTCGTATAGTGCGCCACTCGGTGGCGCGCTATGAGCTTGTAGATCTGCTGTTTTTCAATAGCTAAAGCATAACATGATGCTAAACACCAAAATGGGTTCCCGTTCAGAATGGGTTAAATATTTTCCACAATAACCTCGTCGGCTGCACAGGCGGACTGTTTCAGGTCCTCCGCCAGGTTCCTCAGGACGATGTTCACGTCCGGCGTTGTTGTCGCGCCGCCGTGGACCTTCTTGCACAGCGGACAGCGGTCGCTGTGCGTGGCGTTGCAGGACACTAGGCAGCGCTTGCAGAAGGTGTGGCCACAGGCCAAGGTGACGGGGTCGTCGAACACCTGCAGGCAGATGGAGCAGGTCAGGTGCTGCTCCAGAGAGTTGGACACGGAGGACGATCCGGGACGCGATGATGATGAGGCGGCCATTGTCTGTTGAAGCGGGGCACACAATGAGGTCAGTCGTCGAGAGAGTCCAGAGACTCTTGTAATTAAGGGTCAATTTAGACTTAGTAACTCGGAGAGTCCCTGGAATCTCAATTCACTTTTGGGAAGTTATTTACCTGTCATATACTGTATATCGGCAGATCGACAGTGAATATTATGAAACCTGAATGAACAGAATAGTCATTTTTAAAACATTCTCTCATATTGGGGATGTTGTGAATGTTCTCGTGCTACGTAAAATGGCAGCCTCTGGTGGACAGTTCCCTTCTCACTGTTCCCCTGTAGCACCAATAACCAACAGGTGTCTGCCATCACTACCCCGATTGATTAGCCAATATAAGTGCAGGTGTGTAAACACTCAGGGCTCATACATATTCCTTGATTTTTGGTGGTGGGGTGACGTCACGAGCCGCGGTGAAGAGGAAACCAGTGAAACCGCCGCCACCGCTCCAGCCCTTCTCTCTGTTTTTACTCTCCACCGCCCAAGGTTTTTTCAGCTCCGGTGGTCAGCTCACCACCGGAGCGGTGGTCACCTCACCACCGAAAATCCAGACTATGAATAGTCACTCCACAGTACTCACTACTGCTACTACTGAGCCTAATCACTCAGCAGTCATCCCATCTCCACTGCAGACCCAAGCCATGCGTGAATGATAAAAAATGTAAGCTTTTGTTTCCCTATTGTATTTCCTTATTGTTTATTATATTTTGAGTTACAGATCTGATTTACTTTACAATATCTGATTTTGCACCGTTTAAATGCCTGGTATTAATTTGTTCTGTTTTGTATTGATTCTGTCAGAAGCATGGTTATCTGGAAATGGGGAAAATATAAACGCCAAACTCTTTTGAAACCAGTAAATGGTGCATTTATATAGCGCCTTTAGCCAAGGCATACATAGGTTGTGCATTACATTCACCCACAGATTCATACACTGATGGTGGCAGAAACCATGCAAGGCACCAACCAGCCCATATCAGGGGTCAGCAGTGTGTGTGTGTGTGTGTGTGTGTGTGTGTGTGTGTGTCCGAGGAACATCCCTTAACACCCCCCCCCCCCCCCCCCCCCGCAGCGTACATCTCAAAATGAATACATCATTAATATGATTTATATAATCACATTACCCACACTGTATACATAATTCATATATGAGAGACTGTGGAATTTCTGGGTGGATGAGTCAGATTTTCTAACAGTCAACCTTCACTGCATCACCAGAGCAGAGTTTAATAGCTCTGTCACAGGTATTATAACCAGTTATATAACTTTACATAATACAGAGGAGCCCATCCCGTGTAGGGGGCAAATAATTAACTATGGGCTTTATATAATGGGCTTGCCCCAAAACAAACAATTATTTTTGGAATTTAGCGTATAGGCTATATAAGGCACTGCGCCTGTGACATATCACTTTTTAATGAAGATGTTTATATTTTGTCCAATCTGTATGGTATCGTATGTTAATTCAATATAACTTGTACATCACTGTAGATTGTGATCTACCAGTAGATCGCAAAGGCTGTGCAGGTAGTTCACATGACACACACACACACACATAATATATATATATATATATATATATATATATTATTTTTTTTGACAGCAGAAACTGCCTGTCATAATTTAAGTATGTATTAAAGAGTGTTGCTGTGCACAAAAACGTTGGTAGCATTAAAAATTAAATACAATACTTAAACAATACAAATACTTATTCCATTTCTTCCCCCTCTATTTCCCATTCCAAGTGCATTTGTCTTATATGCAACGACAGCTCCGCTATATTCCAAAGCCCCCTCGGGTACATTACATAAACTATTTTCAGCAATGGTATACATATTTTTTTCCGGTGGGTATAGAACTTGTTGAGCTGGTCATTTTGAAAGTACAGTAGCTCTCACGTCAAAAATGTGTGGGCACCCCTGTTGTACAAGTTGTACAATCGGGGTGCTTTTTTTGTATTTTGTCTAACGCATGCTCTTCTATCGTGTCAAAGGTCATGTTTCACATCTGATCTGACACGGATTTTGACCTTGAAGGTCAATATTTGATTTAGCCCCTGAGCAAGTATATAGGCTCTGTTACTAATGGTAACTTAGAGGAAAGTTACATATAGTGCAGCTTTTTCTTAACACAATCTTCATGAAATGTTATATTTCCTTGACACACAATTAACATATTATTAAACATGGGATATGATCATGTTCATTACCTTATAGTGCTGCTGAGAGAAGGTCAGATTATATAGTCACTGCTGTTTTTACACCTCTTTCTGTCTTTTACTCCACAGCTGTTTATTGTAATCTCTGTGGTTTCATTTCCCGGTAAACGCTCAGCCAGTTAGTTTCATTTTATGAGTCACTCAGACGAATTATGCAAACTACAAGGTTCAAGGTGTGGGGGGGGTGTAGGTTCAGCGTTTGTCTCTGGGTGTGACTGTGATATACAATAATATACAGTGACTGCAGTTTTTGTGTTTTAATAGCTGAAATTCTACCCATCATTTTCCAATGCTAGATAAGCAAAAGTGTCAAACTCCCCAAAATTCTTTAATGGTTGAAAATCATGAAAAACGACATACTGTAATGTATGACCTAGTTTTTCTATTATTTTCATCTTTCTGAGTGGTGCAACCACTCCATTACACAGCTATGTGTGTCCCCGGGTCTGTCTGTCTGTCTGTCTGTCTGTCTGTCTGTCTGTCTGTCTGTCCCTGGGTCTGTCTGTCTGTCCAAGCACGAAAATAGCTTGGTTGGTATAACTCTGTCATTTCTCGACCGTTTCGGACATGGGGCGGCTCGCCAAAACCGGGCCAGCCCCCTGGGCACTTTCCTGGTGGTCTGGATGTTCCGGGGACCCTCTGGGACCCCCACATGGTAACTGTCATTTCTCGACCGTTTCGGCTAGCCGGAACCGGGCCGGTTCCTGTGGGTCTAGAACTTCCGCGGACCCCCCGGGTATGCAGAGTCCAGAGAATCCAATCGTTTTAAGATGTTAACCCATTTAGGCCTGACCTCAAAAATAGCAGACCTACAAGCTCGTAGCGCGCCACTCGGTGGCACGCTATGAGCTTGTAGATCTGCTATTTTTCAATAGCTAAAATATAACAATGTTTAAAACACCAAAAGGGGTTCCCACCCAAAATGGGTTAAGCTCCATGTGTGGAGGAGAGAAATTCACTTAATGTATTTTATATACATTGTTAGATAATTAACAAACTTTACAAACTTTACAGAAAATATTTGTAGCGAAAAGGTCCATGCCCTACAGCTTATTGTGCCTATACCCTTTTTATCTGGTATTATAATAACACAAGTAACAACTAAATGACATTATGTTAATATTTCTCTTTATAATAACAATAACAACACGTCGACATGCAAAACAATCCAGGAAGACATTTGGTTTCATCATACCTGGTGTCGATAATGAGTTATGAAAGGTTCATAATAAATAATGTTTTATATTTCTCAAATTATAATTATCTTTAAACATTTTCTCAGGGGGTTCAAACAGAAATGCAACAGCATCGGCGCTTCCTGTCCCCTCATAGTCTCGCGGTCAGCTCTTCAGAGCGCCGTGCGTCTCTCGTTAGTTTCACACCTGCCGTCTCCCCGCCTGTACCGAACAACAGAGAAACCACACAGTGTGTATTAGGCTATATGTGACACATCCTGTCCTCATTAAAGGGCCGTGAGAAGGAGAGGCTTGCTCAGTTGAGAGTGAGTATACAGTCTGGATAACAGCAGCACCACCGCTACTGTCCTATACACACACACAGATATGGATACAACATGGATTCTGGTCTACCTGCTGTGGAGCTCAGGTACAGTTAGTTGGCACTATAAGGTTTTAATGTCTGCTTGACCATATAAGGCAGTGCAGTGTGCAAATGTCTGTGTGACAGGCCTAAAACAATATGCAGATAATGTCATGATGATCCAAATGTACAGTATCGTGTGTGTGTGTGTGTGTGTGTGTGTGTGTGTGTGTGTGTGTGTGTGTGTGTGTGTGTGTGTGTGTGCGCGTGCGTGCGTGCGTGCGTGCGTGCGTGCGCGTCAAGATGGTGTCAAGATAACTGTCACATTGGGTGATGTTGATGACCTGATGTTAATGACCAGTACCCAGGGGGAAAATTTGTCATAACATACAAAGTTGTCCACCAGAAATAATATCTATGACCCCATAGGATCACAACCTACGGATCACACACACACACACACGCGCGCGCGCACACCGCACGCACACACACACACACACACACACACACACACACACACACACGTTTCCTCATCATCAGTGTTTCCTGTCCCCTAACTCTCTTGTGGTCAGCTAGACTCTAGCTGCTAGCACTAGAAGGTCTGAAGTAAAATCAGCTAAATTTGCATGTGCTTAAATTCATATTTAGAATTTTCTTCAGATGTCAATATTTTCTGAGATAATATAATGGTGATGGATGATGATGCTCATGGAAGGGGAACCTTCTGAAAGCTTCATGGGCAAAGATAATCAACTTCAAAATAATTTAAAAAAACGGTCAAAATGACCTCTCAGACCGGAGCTAGGAGCGTTGAGCGCCTCTTGTTTGTTTGTGACTTCCTGTGAGTAAGAACACCGTGAAGTACAAAAAAATCACACCCGTGTGAAGTGAGGGGCGCTCTTATCATCATACATCATCTCATGTCTGGCCAATTTCCATGCTGTATTGATGTTTTACCCTTAGGAGAGATAACAGGCAAACGTCAATCAAAATAATAATTATTTTAACTCTTGAGAGTGTAAAATGAAACCATATGGACCCATGCGGGTCCTTTATAAGTGTGTGTGTGTGTGTGTGTGTGTGTGTGTGTGTGTGTGTGTGTGTGTGTGTGTGTGTGTGTTTTACTTTTGATACTTACAGTAAGTGAGCAACTTTTATACTTTTACTTAAGTAACTTTCAAGTAGAATAACTGTACTTTTAACTTAAGTAAAAATATTTTAGTGATTTTTCCACACTGTGGTTAACATTGTCCATTGTTTTTCTCCTCATCTCTCCATGCTAAACCATTGTTTTTCTGCTCATCTCTCCATGCTAAACCATTGTTTTTCTGCTCATCTCTCCATGCTAAACCATTGTTTTTCTCCTCAGCTCTCCATCCTAAACCATTGTTTTTCTGCTCATCTCTCCGTGCTAAACCATTGTTTTTCTCCTCATCTCTCCATGCTAAACCATTGTTTTTCTGCTCATCTCTCCGTGCTAAACCATTGTTTTTCTGCTCATCTCTCCATGCTAAACGATTGTTTTTCTCCTCATCTCTCCGTGCTAAACCATTGTTTTTCTCCTCAGCTCTCCGTGCTAAACCATTGTTTTTCTGCTCATCTCTCCATGCTAAACCATTGTTTTTCTCCTCATCTCTCCATGCTAAACCATTGTTTTTCTCCTCATCTCTCCATGCTAAACCATTGTTTTTCTCCTCAGCTCTCCGTGCTAAACCATTGTTTTTCTCCTCATCTCTCCGTGCTAAACCATTGTTTTTCTCCTCATCTCTCCATGCTAAACCATTGTTTTTCTCCTCATCTCTCCATGCTAAACCATTGTTTTCCTCCTCATCTCGCCATGCTAAACCATTGTTTTTCTCCTCATCTCTCCATGCTAAACCATTGTTTTTCTCCTCATCTCTCCATGCTAAACCATTGTTTTTCTCCTCATCTCTCCGTGCTAAACCATTGTTTTTCTCCTCAGCTCTCCGTGCTAAACCAACAACATCAGGTGAACAATCAACGCTCATATACTATTTTATATTATTATTGTTCAGGGATATAATTTAATGAAAGTAATAGTAAGTTTTACGGCTTACTAATTTTGATCAGGAAAACACAAACACCACATTATGTTTGGATGATGATAATGAACAAGATGAAGATTATTATTATTATTACTCTTTAATCCGACCATTCCCTGTAGCTCAGCGCTGTGCCTCCATGCCCAAAAGAACAGTGCACGGCCGCGTGCGTATAGAGAGAGAGAGAGAGAGAGAGAGGGGGGGGTCCAGTCCCAGGCGGCACGACACATGCACGTTATGAGTATAATTTTACCACCATAGATTTCACTGTGTAGGCTATAGTTTATGAATGGAACACATTGATAAAGGTCCCCCCTGCTGCGTTTCCAATTGCTGCGGATGACTGAATATGCAAGAATCCCAATTTCTCCGCCCATTCGCATCGAGTCTACCGAAGTATTAGGTGGGAATGTGACCGCGGTTTGCATTAGGTCTATTATCTTAATGTCAACATGGCCGCGGTCTGCATTAGGTCTATTATATTAATGTCAACATGGCCGCGGTCTGCATTAGGTCTATTCAGCCCTCCGTTGACTAGGCTTCCACCTCTTGGTTCTCCAACATCACTTAAGACTGAGCTTCAAACCTCCCGAAAAGGAGCAACTTGGACGCTCAGGCATGAAGGAAGCATGAACTCAATAAAAAATAAAACTCAAACAAACACATTTGACTAAATTATAGGGCCCATTGTGTTTTATTTTGTTGTTATTTTTCATGTCTATGAATTGATTGCGTATAGGACGTGAATGGAAACAAGACAGCAAGGACTTTTTTGTTGGTGCTATCCCTTTTGGAATAAGTGTTTGACTGTACTATGTTGCTGTTCTTTTCCATTTATGTCTAATTAACTAATCAATCAATCAAAGGTAATAACCAATCAGCTCTGTCTTGTTACAGACCTGCTGTTTGAGCCAATCCTCAGCGTCTCCTGTCCCATGAAGGGGGTTTCCGAGGGCCAGCATCAGTGGCTGTGGGTGATGGAGGGGTTCAACTTCTCCATGGACTGCTCCGTCCGGCCACAGTACCCAGGAGGCTCCTTCCAGCTCACCTTCACTGGAGCCAACGCCACACACAGCTACACCCAGACAGCTGTCAATCACTCTGCACACTTCCTGTTTCCTGCTGCCGACCATGCCCGCCACCAAGGAAACTACAGCTGTGTTTATCACGTCACTGTGTTCGGCCATAACTTCACCTCCGAGAGCCACTTCCTCTCTCTCACTGTAGAAGGTAACTAACTAAACTATCTATCTATCTATCTATCTATCTATCTATCTATCTATCTATCTATCTATCTATCTATCTATCTATCTATCTATCTATCTATCTATCTATCTATGTCATGTGAGGTTGTTTCCTACATGATGTAATTATGTTAAGTATTATTAATCATCATATTTCTCTCCCACAGCCTCTCCTCTGAAGGAGAGAGTCATCAGAGTGACAGTGGTGATGATCATTCTGTGTGGACAGTTCATTTTCCAATATTTCTTCTGGAAGAGGAGGGTAAATATACTTATCTTTTATTCAAACACAATCCTTAACCCTAGAACACTAAACCCTAGATTTCACCCTAGAGCCTAGAACACTAAACCCTTTCACCCTAGACCCTAGAAGACTAAACCCTTTCACCCTAGACCACTAAACCCTTTCACCCTAGAGCCTATAACACTAAACCCTTTCACCCTAGACCCTAGAACACAACCCTTTCACCCTAGAACACTAAACCCTTTCACCCTAGAGCCTAGAACACTAAACCCTTTCACCCTAGAATACTAAACCCTTTCACCCTAGACCCTAGAACACTACACCCTTTCACCCTAGAGCCTAGAACACAAAACCCTTTCCCCCTAGAGCCTAGAACACTAAACCCTTTCACCCTAGAGCCTAGAACACTAAACCCTTTCGCCCTAGAGCCTAGAACACTAAACCCTTTCGCCCTAGAGCCTAGAACACTAAACCCTGCGTGCCGGAACCGTGTCCGGGTGAATTTCACCCAGGTTTACTGAGAAAGAATACCATACTCCCATCCCATAGGCGGGTGTTCATATACCCATCCCATAGGCGGGTGTTCATATTCCCATCCCATAGGCGGGAGTTGCACCACTCAGTTCACACGGGTGTGATTTTTGTCAAAGTGTCAAAGCAAAATAAGTGACAATACGTACACTCTAAAGAAGCACTCCTGTTATAAGACCCAAATGTTTCCCCGTCCTTTCATTCCTGTACAAAGCACCATCTTTAGCAGCGTTTTTCTCTGAAATTTTTCTCCATTTTGTAGCTCGATGAAAAATCTTCGCTGTCTCGCGGTGAGCATATTAGCGCTTCTAGCAGCACCAAAAGCAGCTCTCGGGTGGCTCGGACACTCGGGTCACGACTTTCATTCAGCGACCTCGCGTGCAAAAGCGCATTATTGGCTATTTCCCCTACCATAAGCCCTCAATGGGGGTTGGGTTTTTGCGCTAATTCGCTTATTTCCATCGAAATAAGTAGTAAAGTTTGCCGCTTGGTACATTATCAAGAGAGGATATATTTTAAAGAATAAATATTTTTGAGCGATGGAAATAAGCGAATTAGCACAACAACCAAATTAAATTAAATTAAATTAAATTAAATTCAATGAGGGCTTATGGTAGAGGAAATAGCCAATAACAAGCTTTTGCACAAAATAACACCTGGACCTCTTTGGTGGGGACGTAACAACTACAAATAACACCTGGACCTCTTTGGTGGGGACGTAACAACTACAAATAAAGGTAACAAAGCCTTCTAGCATGGAATTCTCCTTTAAAGGCTTAAATGTTAATGGCATCATTACACTGATCCAGTCAGTTCAAGTTGGGTTCAGTGTTCTAAAGGGTTCAGTGTTCTAAACGGTTCAGTGTTCTAAGGGTTCAGTCAGGGGACGCACCCCCTAGTGGCCCTCTCTGGACCAACATGCCCTTTTGTCAAGTCCATTTGGTACACTTTTCTTTCTTGTTTTGTATTATTTGTACGTGTATAGTATTTGGCCCATGGTGACCCGGTCCAAAAAGTTGCACGGTTGCACGGTTCAAGTTAAATTGATGTGTTGACGTTATTATGATATTTACCATAGGCAATATGCCAATATTGAAAAAAGTTAAAATGACCAGTGAGCAGGCTCATCAAAAATGTAAGATTACAGGCTAATTTTTGCTGTGCAGACCCGTGTTTGACCCGAAAATAACGACTTTATGATCGGAAATAACCGATTTCTTTTGCACGGGCATGTGGGCCGGTAGCAATTGGACCCCTCCATCTGTGAAGTACTGGATACGGCTCTGTGTCTGTGTGTGTGAGTGTGTGTGTGTGTGTGTGTGTGTGTGTGTGTGTGTGTGTGTGTGTGTTAGAGAAATGTTTTGTTGCAGCTCGCTGCAGCTGGTCGTTCCACGCGCCAGATAAGGTGCCCTTTTGTTTCACTTGAGTACACCTGCCCCTCAAAGTGTCTGTGCACGCCACTGGGTTCAGTGTTCTAAAGGGTTCAGTGTTCTAAAGGGTTCAGTGTTCACGACACTGATCCAGACTTGTGTGATCCAGTTCAGTCAAAGTGTGCTGCTACTGCTGCTGTGTGTCTCCCTGCAGGCCACCAGGAGGCAGCGTGTAGACTTGGAGAACGTGGAGATGCATTACGTTAACGTGGCGGCTTCCAGCGCCGACGCCAGACTCAGTGAAGAAGAAGACGGCTACGAGGAGCCAGACAAGCTTCTGGAATGATCTCGGCTCATTAGGAGACTATACGAGGAGCGTCTGGAATTATCTGAAACGGGGTGGCGGAGGCTCAGGGGTAGAGTGGCCGGATGGTAACCGCAAGGTTTCCAGTTCAAACCCGGGCTCCCCCAGAGTTAGCGTCGAAGTGTCCTTGAGCAAGACTCTGAACCCCTAATTGCTCCTGATGTGCAGGTTGGTGCCTTGCATGGTTTCCTCCGCCATCAGTGTATGAATGCGTGCGTGAATGGGTGGATGTAATGCACATCTATGTGCATCTATGTAAAGCGCCTTGGATAAAGGCGCTATATATATGCACCATTTACCATTTAAAACAATATGTCACCATTTCTGTCCACTCACTCTGTTGTTGCAGATGAAACAATGCAGTCTACCCGTTCATTGTCAATGGAAGCCAGCGACAGACCGAATGCTCCTTTAATGTACAGTCCCCTTCCTTTGTGCCAACGTTGGCACGGTACTGACATCAACACATTCTTAAAGCAGCTACCAAAGTAAAAGCTCTGGATGCTTTCATTCTTAAAGCAGCTACCAAAGTAAAAGCTCTGGATGTTTTCAAACTGGCATCACAACATTCTTAGAGCAGCTACCAAAATAACAGCTCTGGGTGTTCTCAAACTGTTTTGGAAACAGCAGACATGATAACAAAGCTATTCTGCTATTATTGAAGATATAAAATATGAATTGGTTAATGTATGTTTGGTAAGTATTGTAATATTGACATACTCAATAACCTACCTCCTAACCTACATCTAAATTGTGCATCTAAACTCGTCGCAGAGATCGCCTTTTTTAAATATAAAAATTGATTACAATTCAAAACTGATCTGTAAGCGCTCGTAGCACTCCGGTTCCGGTGCGATAGGAAATATTGGGGGAAAAAAGAAGGCTTATGCTGTCATTGAGTTGCAAGCATCCTTCCAGGATTAGTTCTGATGTAATGTTGTTGTGTTCACACTGAGAACAACCAGGATTAGTTCTGATGTAATGTTGTGTTCACACTGAGAACAACCAGGGTTAGTTCTGATGTAATGTTGTTGTGGTCACACTGAGAACACCATGAGGATTAGTTCTGATATAATGAACCATTTTGTACTTTTTGTATTGTTGCTTTTTTTTTTACATGATCTGTGAGCTCAGTTAAAGCTGCAATCCACAGGTTTTGTCCAGCTCAGGATTCATACACAGATATTGACTGTTAGAAATATATATGTGTGCATTTCAGGGGTCTGCAACCTTTTTAAATGAAGTGCCATGTTTTCTATTGTCTAAATTGTCAGTGTGCCATGTCAACATTCATTTAATGACACCACATCATGTAAACATTCATTTAATGTCACCACATCATGTCAACATTCATTTAATGTCACCACATCATGTAAACATTAATTTAATGACACCACATCATGTCAGCATTCATTTAATGTCACCACATCATGTAAACATTCATTTAATGACACCACATCATGTAAACATTCATTTAATGACACCACATCATGTCAACATTCATTTAATGTCACCACATCATGTCAACATTCATTTAATGTCACCACATCATGTAAACATTCATTTAATGACACCACATCATGTCAACATTAATTTAATGACACCACATCATGTCAGCATTCATTTAATGACACCACATGTCAGCATTCATTTAATGTCACCACATCATGTAAACATTCATTTAATGTCACCACATCATGTCAACATTCATTTAATGACACCACATCATGTAAACATTCATTTAATGTCACCACATCATGTAAACATTCATTTAATGACACCACATCATGTCAACATTCATTTAATGTCACCACATCATGTAAACATTCATTTAATTTCACCACATCATGTAAACATTCATTTAATGACACCACATCATGTCAACATTAATTTAATGACACCACATCATGTCAGCATTCATTTAATGACACCACATGTCAGCATTCATTTAATGTCACCACATCATGTAAACATTCATTTAATGTCACCACATCATGTCAACATTCATTTAATGACACCACATCATGTAAACATTCATTTAATGTCACCACATCATGTAAACATTCATTTAATGACACCACATCATGTCAACATTCATTTAATGTCACCACATCATGTAAACATTCATTTAATTTCACCACATCATGTAAACATTCATTTTAATGACACCACATCATGTCAGCATTCATTTAATGACACCACATCATGTAAACATTAATTTAATGACACCACATCATGTAAACATTAATTTAATGACACCACATCATGTTAACATTCATTTAATGTCACCACATCATGTAAACATTCATTTAATTTCACCACATCATGTAAACATTCATTTTAATGATGCCACATCATGTCAGCATTCATTTAATGACACCACATCATGTCAACATTCATTTTAATGACACCACATCATGTCAGCATTCATTTAATGACACCACATCATGTAAACATTCATTTAATGTCACCACATCATGTAAACATTCATTTAATGTCACCACATCATGTAAACATTCATTTTAATGACACCACATGTCGGCATTCATTTAATGACACCACATCATGTCAACATTCATTTTAATGACACCACATCATGTCAGCATTCATTTAATGACACCACATCATGTAAACATTCATTTAAACATTCACCAAACACATGTGCTAAAATAAAACTTTGAATTACAATATGTTGTGGATTATTACAGCTTCAAGAAGCAGTTTGTATGTGATGTATTTTCTTATCTCTATGCCCACATCATTTTGGACCATGGGCTATAGCCCATATCGTACGGCATACTATAGCACGCCGTTTTTCATCATTTTTGAGGATTTGAAAAAAATGAAAAAAACGATGGGTTATAGCAGTGATACTCAACCTCAGGCCCGCGGGACACATCAGGCCCGCGGGACCATATATGACTGGCCCACCAATGAAAATCTAAAAAAAAGAAGAAAAAAAAATCTGGAAAATGAAATAAAAATAAATAAATCTGAATGAAGTTATCTTTAATTACATTATTATAAGTAATACTATTAGAGTTGTACTATTACTCGAACGAAAATAAAAGCTTGGGGGGGGGGGGGAGATGCAATGCAAATGAAAGACATATACTGTGTATCCCTATTCCCTGACATAATTTTATAGCTAAACGGACAGAATTCTATTTTATTTGAATGATGAAACCCAGCTGCCATTAATAGTTGGAAATGGAAATGGTAATTGCGGAAATTGTGGAAATGGAAATTGCGGAAATTGTAATTGCGGAAATTGCGGAAATGGTGGAAATGGAAATTGAGGAAATTGCGGAAATTGCCGAAATGGTAATTGCGGAAATTGCGGAAATGGTGGAAATGGAAATTGCGGAAATGGAAATTGAGGAAATTGCGGAAATGGAAATTGCGGAAATGGTGGAAATGGAAATTGCGGAAATTGCGGAAATGCTGAAATGGAAATTGCGGAAATTGCGGAAATGTTGGAAATGGAAATTGCGGAAATGGAAATTGAGGAAATTGCGGAAATGGAAATTGCGGAAATTGTGGAAATGGAAATTGCGGAAATGGTAATTGCGGAAATTGCTCTTCACTTATAGCTATCTATTTTCAGGTAGATTGTTTTATTTTACTCAGTCAGCCATATCACTACTCATTTTTTTTCATGAAAAAGGTCATAGCTGGGTAATCTATTTTCAGGCAAATTGTGTTTATTGTATTTTATTTTACTCAGCCATAACAATTTATTTTCTGTTAACCAACTTGCTGGCTGGCAGGCAGGCAGACAGCTACTCATAGACAGGCAGACAGACAGACAGCTACTCATGGAGAATTGGACAGGCAGGCAGTCAGACAGCTACTCATAGACAGGCAGACAGACAGCTACTCATGGAGAATTGGACAGGCAGGCAGACAGCTACTCATGGACAATTGGACAGGCAGGAAGGCAGACAGCTACTCATAGACAGACAGACAGCTACTCATGGACAATTGGACAGGCAGGAAGGCAGACAGCTACTCATAGACAATTGGGCAGGCAGGCAGACAGCTACTCATAGACAGACAGACAGCTACTCATAGACAGGCAGACAGTAAGACAGCTACTCATTGACAGACAGACAAATAACTACTCATGGACAGACAGACAGACAGGCAGGCAGGCAGGCAAAGAGCTACTCATGTTATGTTATGTTATGTTATTATAACAGCTACTCATGTTATGTGCAATAATTTGTGCAGTTATGGAAACAGCTCTTTGTGTTTATGCAAGAAAATGTAACACATTTATTTATTTACATATTGTGTGCATGCACATTGTACTTTGATACATTTTGCGAAAATAAAGCAATTGAAAGAGAGAAGTTATCAAGTATCATTAATGTCGTAATTTTATCTACTGGCCCCTGGCCCCTTGCCATTTTTGTAATGTGGCCCACAGGTAAATCTATTTGAGTATCCCTGCGTTAGAATGAACGTTCAACGTTTACAATGGAAACAAGCCTCTGGCTCTTCTGTCATTATCTATTGGGCTTTTTGTACACAGCAAGCAGTGTTTCACTGGGTAAAGAGCCTTTCCTGGGAATCAGGAAGCCACAGGTTCAAGTCCCAGCTCCAACCGTGTGATTGTGACAAGTCAAATGGCTTCAAAAGATAATTTCTGAGAAAATCAATCCTATAGTGCAGTGCATAGCATAGTCAACCTAATTTTATCTACAAAGACAATCATTAGTAATATATAGTAGCCTATGTCGTCATGTAGTTTTTTTTATTGTCAAACGATAAACGGAAAAAAATGAAAATCATGAAAAACGACATATACTACTATACGTATTTTGTTTGTCATGATTTTCGACGACATTTTCATGAAAAACTGTCGAAAACCATGAACTATAGTATGTCGTTTTTTCATAATATTTCTTTTTATTGGCGAAAATCATGAAAAACGACATACTATAGTAAGACCATGAACTACTGTATGTCGTTTTTTTCATAATTTTCTTAATCTGTGAAAATCATGAAAAACAAAATACACGAGTATGTCATCCAAAGCCATGAACTTCGTTTTTCATATATATTTTTGGATTCATTATTTGATCCCTGAGATTAAAACCAACTGGTGTCATCATAGAAGAACATATAGTCTACAGTCACAAGGGGGCGCTATGTACAAAGACGCTCTGACCACGAGTATATGAACTGGATGAAAAATAAAACTAGTGTGTTCTTGAGATGAGCAGGACAAGGAGGTCAGAAGCAGTTAGTAGAGAAAGGTGAGGAGGGCAGCAGCCATGGTGTCACATTCCCCTCAGCTGTATGGTTGTATGTACAGTGTATGTGACAATCCACTTTCTGGAGGTGATGGAAGGAACACACCAACCCATCAACGAATACAGGCAGATTTGAACCGGTAACACATGACACCTTCTGGAAACCCGGGAACTGACCAGTGAGAATCAGTCACATGACTCACATCACAGGTTTACAGGTGTAAAGTCACTCTGGGCACACCCGAGCGTCCATGCACGGCCAAAAGAAGCTGTCTCTTCCGGGTTTTTAGACAGCTGGTGGATGGAAATGAAGCCCGGACATCCACCATCTGTCTAAAAACACGGAAGAAACGCCGGCAGACAGCGTCTTTTGTCCGTGCATGGAATCTTAGGTGTGCTTACACTGAGTTGGTGAAATTAGGTTTGGTGTTAAGTCCACCATTTTGTAGCAGCTGTACGTAGCAATGCCACTGCACATTATTATTATTACATATTAGGGCCCACCTCCTGGCAGTGGTGGTGACTGGGTGTTGTAGTTTTATTTTGTGGCGGTGGTGACTGGGTAAGAGGTTGGCACGGGTCTGCCCGGAACCCGAAGACCTGAACAAAATATTGACTTGTCCCTCGGGTACAGTCAGTTCTGTTCTGTATGGCCCATACTATACAGATTGGGATTTGTAGTCTTATGTAGTGGTGTGGTGGTGGCTGGGATTTGTAGTTTCACTTAGCAGCGATGGCCTGTAGGGTGTTGGTTCTCTTCATGATGTTTGGAACAAACAGCAGCCCTGAAGCTCTCTCGATGGTTTCTATGGGAACCAGAAAGCGCTCCAGGGGAATCTTTTCGTCGACGGGCGAGTTGGGCATGATGTAGGAACGAAGCTCCACCCCTTCTGACCGCTCCAAAATCAACACCTGGACACGATAGCAAACAGCAATAAATTCATGATGTTTTACCCATAATTTGTAAAAAAAAGGAAAAAAGAAAGAAAGAAAAACATATATTTTATGTATTCGTCATATCTGCCCTGTGCAATGTTTGTTTACCTAGCCTGGGAAGCATTCATTTTTGGGTTCATGATCTTATGTCATGTTGTAGTCACTGATATACCGTACTGTACTGCAGGAAACCCCATGATCAGTGGCCTTTTAGGGCCTACACAATAAAAGTCTTGATGTTGCGTATGAATTCGGACACGTCTGGAATAGTTTGTTTGGTATATTCATACTTTCGTAGTGACTGGCGAGACTAAAAACAAACAGGGGGGGGGGGGGGGACCAAAACAAACCGCACGCCAAACAAGCTGGAAACCACAATTAGGAATAAGAGGTTTTCTATTTATTTTATTTTATACCCTCCGGTCTGGACCGGATCGCACAGCAACTTAGAACACAGACCAGGCTTTTCCTTCCGAGGTGGAAAGCCTGCAGCGCGAGGTTATCGTTTACCAACATTGCATTTTGCATTGTAACAAAAGGAAATGTACATTTTATTCACATGTTCCCATGTTCAATGCCAAGAACACAATTAGTGTAAATAAGTTAAGTCGCAATTATTTGTATGACAATTAAAGAATCGTGAAGTAAAATGTCATGCATCGTGAAAGGCGAGGGGCTATAAAAACAGGAGTCCCACCTTGAAGAAGTGTGTCGGCACGGCAACGTGGTTTCGTCCCAACACCTGGTACCTCACATACAGCTTCCCATCAGGCTCCTGTCTGCACGCACACGCACGCGCACACACACACACACACACACACACACACACACACACACACACACACACACACGCAAGTCATGAAGAACAACGCCTTGACCAACGCACAGAATGCATCCTACCGAGATCTCGGTAGGTCAGTAGACGGCTACTGAGACCATTCAATGCTCTGATTAAAACGCACTGAGTAAGTAAAATTAACAAAGTTTTCAGTTCATTCCAGGTCAGGTGTGTACTACTGTAGTAGTTGTACTGTACCTGGGCAGGTACAGCGGTCCGGTGCAGACGTAAACATTGCGGTAATGTTTGGTCAGTGAGCGACACATTTGCTCCAGATTGTTCCACGCCTTCTGGTTCATATGGGGATTCTAGAGCGGAGGAGAGGAACAGAGGATAGGCTAACTGTCCTTTTTTTCCCATTCCGCCAAATTCCAGCACTTCCGCTTAGTAGACCATTTTTGGTTAGCATCATGTTATGCTTTCAAGCTATTGAAAAATAGCAGATCTACAAGCTCATAGCGCACCACCGAGTGGCGTGCTACGAGCTTGTGGGTCTGCTATCTTTGAAAAATCGAAGAACGACTGACACGGAAACGTAGCTTTTTCAGAAAACTGTCAGGATTTAGAAGACATTTTTAGAATCTGATCTCAGGTCAAAATGGGTTAGACAAAGAACAGCGTAGGCCTTGTCCTGCCCAGCGTGGGTGCATGGTAGGACCACTACCAGTTGACCTGTAGTAAGTCTCATGGTCGGGGGGGTAGGACCAAGTCTCATGGGATTTGGGATTTGTTTATAAACATTTTGGTATTTGTTTATAAACATTTGTGATTTGTTTATAAACATTTGTGATTTGTTTATAAACATTTTGGGATTTGTTTATAAACATTTGGGATTTGTTTACAAACATTTGGGATTTGTTTATAAACATTTTGGATTTGTAAGTCTCATGGGGGGGGTAGGACCACTTCCAGTTGACCTGTAGTAAGTCTCATGGTCGGGGGGGTAGGACCAAGTCTCATGGGATTTGGGATTTGTTTATAAACATTTTGGTATTTGTTTATAAACATTTGTGATTTGTTTATAAACATTTGTGATTTGTTTATAAACATTTTGGGATTTGTTTATAAACATTTGGGATTTGTTTACAAACATTTGGGATTTGTTTATAAACATTTGGGATTTGTAAGTCTCATGGGGGGGGGTAGGACCACTTCCAGTTGACCTGTAGTAAGTCTCATGGTCGGGGGGGTAGGACCAAGTCTCATGGGATTTGGGATTTGTTTATAAACATTTTGGTATTTGTTTATAAACATTTGTGATTTGTTTATAAACATTTGTGATTTGTTTATAAACATTTGTGATTTGTTTATAAACATTTTGGGATTTGTTTATAAACATTTGGGATTTGTTTACAAACATTTGGGATTTGTTTATAAACATTTGGGATTTGTAAGTCTCATGGGGGGGGTAGGACCACTTCCAGTTGACCTGTAGTAAGTCTCATGGTCGGGGGGGTAGGACCAAGTCTCATGGGATTTGGGATTTGTTTATAAACATTTTGGTATTTGTTTATAAACATTTGTGATTTGTTTATAAACATTTGTGATTTGTTTATAAACATTTGGGATTTGTTTATAAACAGTTTGGGATTTGTTTATAAACATTTGGGATTTGTTTACAAACATTTGGGATTTGTTTATAAACATTTGGGATTTGTAAGTCTCATGGGGAGGTAGGACCACTTCCAGTTGACCTGTAGTAAGTCTCATGGTCGGGGGGGTAGGACCAAGTCTCATGGGATTTGTGATTTGTTTATAAACATTTTGGTATTTGTTTATAAACATTTGTGATTTGTTTATAAACATTTGTGATTTGTTTATAAACATTTGTGATTTGTTTATAAACATTTTGGGATTTGTTTATAAACATTTGGGATTTGTTTACAAACATTTGGGATTTGTTTATAAACATTTGGGATTTGTAAGTCTCATGGGGGGGGTAGGACCGTGCATCCCTAGTAGTGTTATTACAGTCCAACATGCGGCCTACAGTACCTGTGGTGAAACGTTGCTCAGGTAGAAGGTGTCGTCCATGGCCTTTTGGCTCCACTTGTGATTTCCTGCTGCAGCCAGGTGGCCTCTGTCGAAGCCACTCCCCCGGTAGTCTGCGTTGGTCGATCGGTGGTACACATGAACGCTGGGAATCAATCAAAGCGTATAAATAATGGTCCACCAACCAACGGAAGAGAGCAGCGCAAAACATCCACCAATAGAAGAGAACCGCATACAACATCCACCAACCAATAGAAGGACCACACAGAAAATCCACCAATAGAAGAGAGTCAATCTGTTTCATGGAATACGATGCTGTTAATAATAACAATAATACTACTGTTACAACAGCAACGGTACTAACAATAATAATACATAATAACAATAACAACCTGTCATCTTCTCTGAAGTCACAGTTGTTCCTGTTTGAAGGTCCAGTGATGGAGGAGGGATTCAGCTGTTCTATTACCCAGGATGCCGTGCGGGTGCGGGGGTCATAGGAAGTGACATAGGACTCTCTGGTCTTGATGTTGGCCAATGAGGGGAAGCCGTACTTTGTTACCGCCCCGCCCCCCTGGAACACCTGCACAGTAGACCATAATAATGACCATTATACTCAAATCAAACTGATATAAATAAATATTAATGAATGAATGTATGAATGAATTCATTAATTAATTGCACATGCTGAATTTACTAATAGAAGCATATCACTCGAGTTTTTCTGTTTTCTTTTCATCTGTGTGTTCAAATGTGTTTACTTTGCTTTATGTCTTGATGTCTTGTTTGGAATAAGTTTGGAAGCACTTGTCGAAGTCACTGAACGGCCCTGCGCACCACCTGTTTCGAATTTGCACATAATGCTAGATGCATCACGTCCCGTCCCGTTAATAAAAAACGAGTTCTTCCAAACTCCAACACCTGCACAGAATTTCTCCAACACTACTTTCTTGACAGAAAGTGGCTCATAACATGTCTACGGTGGATTCCCAGTTTTTATGACACAAAAGCTTGGCAGATTGAAAGACGGTAATTCAAGCTTGGCCTAGAGCTTGGTGAGTTTAACGTCGTTTAATGCAGGCAGATGGCAAAAGCAAATTGGATGAATGGGGAGTCAATGGAGGGTACGTATTGCAACTCAAGATTCATCCCGTCTGAAGTGAGTGGTGCTGTACTGTATTGTAACTGTACTGTACTGTACTGTACTGTACTGTACTGTACTGTACTGTACTGTACTGTACTGTACTACTACTGTCTCTCCTCCCTGGCCTCTGTCTGTGTGTTAGGCTGCACAACATTGACTGTTGGAGCCAAAATGCTTTTTGTTTATTTGTTTTGTTTATTTACACTAATTAATGATGTCTTTCTTTACAATGACGTCATGATAATTGGTTGTCATGGAAACGTTCATTTACCGGTCCCTCTGATGGCACTCAGGTGCGACAGGGGAAGACAAGACAGTTTCGACCATGCGAGGTCGATTTAGGTTCAGTTGTTTGGTTTGTTTAAGAGTTACAGTATATTTACGTTGTACTATTGCTGAAAGAAAGTAATAAATGGATTGACATATCGAACATAAGACAAATCTCTGGACATTTGAATTAATCACACTGCACGCGTCAAACACGTACAACCCAGTTGCCCTGCTGTAAAGCCTAGTTTGAGGCTGTAGTGTACAGTGACACTTAATTGCTATTTCCGACACAGACACACACACACACACACACACACACACACACACACACACACACATGTCTATAGGAGTGGTTGGCTGCACCACTCAAAAGTCTTGAGTTGCAAATTGCGGCTAGACTCTACACTACAGCCAGTGTATTTGTAGTTTGTATTGTATTTACAGTAATGAGTGACCACTGACCACTGACTAAAAGTGTAAGTGGATTTACAGTAGCTCTGGTCCATAGCTCTAATACCTTTGCTCTAGTCTATAATTAAAAGGTAAACAGACTAACCGTGAGCTCCGAAGAGGCGGCGGCCTCTACACTGGGTATGGGGACGACAGGGAGGCGACCCAGGAGACCACCACCGGTGTCCTGTTCATGTTGCTGCTGCTGATCCCTGGAAGAATTCGCAGCCACTGAAAGCCCCAGGGCCGTTCCAACCGACACCGACACCCCGCACACAAACCACCGCGACGTCAAAACCCGCTGCATTATTATCACCACATACTGTACGCTCTATCTATCAGATAATGCAATGATATTATTATTATTATTATTATTATTTGGGTCAACCCTCTAAGGGTCAACTTGCTGCAGTTCTCCAGTCGCCGTGGGTCGCGGGATTATGACGTTGCTCAGTTTGTTGTAGTTTTAATATGGCGAATTGACAACGTGCACATTGCACAGGCAATGCATTAGCGCCACCTGCTGTTCAGCGTTGCCTCAGGGCACTTAGCCGCGTAGCCAGACAACAGTCTATATTACATGAAGTCTTTAGGTCGGCGTCCAGATTAAATCCATCTATGCTCGCGTAGGCACCTATATTTATAGTGTTGAGATGTCAGAGGTATGTCGGAGTGACGTCACCTCTGAAACCCCGGTTATGATGTCAGAGAGGCACTTCGATCGTTCCTTCGTAACACTTACACTTTATTGAATTAGACGGGGTGTGCTATAATAAAACCTCTCCATGAAAAAGCTCACATATGTTTCAAATTATACACACTTTACTAGGCGTAGAGATTAATGACAGGCCTATAATATTTCATCGTACAGTCAGTACGTCTGTTACCTTCCACTGTGTGTTTTAATTACAACTTAATTTAATGATTGTTAAGACTGCAGGGTCAGCATTAAAGAAAGAAATGGAATAGGTCACTCTCTGTTGTCTGTTCATCAACGGAACGGTCAACACCTCGTGTGCTTTGACAGCAAAGCAACAGGCTCTATGTAAGCATAGCCTACTGTATTCTGGAAGGAAAACAAGGAAGCATTCATTAAAAACACTCACACCTCTGAATAGGACCTCAAAACAATCAGTAGCTTTCCCTTTCCAAGCCTCACTGTGTCAATCCTTTCCAGTGAGAATTGAACATGTATTTGTTAAACTTGTAGAATGCTCAAACATTTGATTCAATACAATAAACACGTGTGAATGCAAAGTTGCATTATATGAGACTCTGAATTAGGTTATGTTTCATTTTGGACACAAGGGGGCAGTGTTCACCATCTGTTTGCTTACAGGCATGCAGGATTTTTACAGGCATAATGATTATGTATTTAGTTTGAGGACACTATAGTATCAACCCAAACCAATAGAGTTTGGTTAATCTCTTGCTAATACAAAATAGGCTACTCTTGAAAAGAACTGTCATGAAAAGTATAGGAGCACATCTTATTTTATTGGGTAGAATTATATGTTTCACGGTTTCACCTCTGATCAGTGTGTTCAGTACATCTCTTACTCGTATCGTTCAAGCTCACATGCAAACGATCAAAAACACTGTATATTGTCGCTGTTGTGCAGAAAACCCTCATCTCCATATTTCAACGTTATAGGATTCACATTGGCCTATATTATAATAACAGTGGTTTAGAACTTAGAAGCTTCTCAGAAATAGCAGATATAACGGTACAAAGCTCACTCACAGTCACAGCGTGACACCATCGCCGCGCTGCAAGCTTAAGTTGTAGGCCTACATCTCCTATTGTTGAACATTTTAGAAAAGTCTAGAAAGTGTTACTTAAGGCGAGACACCCCAGGTGAATAGGGGAAAAAAGTTAAATAATAGCTATCACAATGAAACTTCTCCAGTTGATTACTTATATTAAAACTAAGATTTTTTGTATTACAAGTTTTCTGAAATTATATGTTTAAATATGCAAATTAGGCATTATATGCGCTAATTTGCATACATTTCGGGACGATAAATCTGAAGATCGGATAAAGCCAGGTTCAAAATTATCATTTCATTTTGTTGACACATTAGAGACAAAGAAAATTACACATGGGATTTTTGATATCTCTAATTATCACTCCACAAATCAGAAAATAGTGTCAACAGGCATAAAAAACCCAATTTTCGGCATTTTTTTGGTATAAAATGTGATGTAAATCAGGCTGTGAATGATATATCAACAAATCCATGTGTAAATGTCTGCGGAATATAGTTAGGAATAAGACTGGAAAGTTTCGTGTATGTGAGTTCAACTGAAGTGGAGATTCTTTGTCCCAAGTATGAGGAAAACTCATTTTGAGAAAACGGCCTTTAAAGATTTGTATTGTAAAATTCCAAAACGTTTTATTTGAAGCCACTATTTTGAGACAAAATATCTCATCCAAACCTTGGCAACAACATATAATGGCATATATCATTGGAAAGGTCTGGACCTCAAGCTGACTGTGGTCTGATCCAAATATGGTCACTTCCTTTGTACCAACAACCAATCATGAAAATAGAGATGGTGGCTTTTCACCCCGAAAAACGAGCTGTCATTGGCTAAAATAAACTATCCAACTAAACATCTAAATCTGTATTTTTAATGTGTATTTTGCTTTAGTTTGAAAGAAAACATGTTTAGGAAGCAAAATAGCAAAAAAAAAAAAAAATGAAAAATCATGATTTCACCTGGGGTGTCTCACCTTAAAAAGGATCCAAAAACTACAAAAATCTCTCTTCTGGGGGTCCCTGGCACAAACATCTTAGATGGGGGTAAGCGGGCGAAAACCAGTGATTTTGGCAGCAAATTTAGATTTTAGTTTTGTTCATAGTCTTTGGAATAAAACTTAATTTAGTATTAGTCATATTTTAAGTCATCTGAAATGTTTTAGTGTTAGTCTAGTTTTAGTCGACTAAATAAGAGTTTAGGCAACTAAATCTACAGTAGATTTAGTCGACTAAAATGTATTTTGGCACAGATCTACAAGCTCAAAACGTGTGGCAAGCGCAACGCGTTGTGAGCTTGTAGATCTGATATTTTCAGCATGCAAGTTAGTTTTAGTCATCATAGCTTAGTTTAGGCCCATCTTTTTGGGGGTCCCTGGCACAAACACATTTCAGATGGGGGTAAGCGGCCGAAAATCTTTTTTTGGGCGTTCTTGGCACAAAAAAAAAAAACGTTTGAGAACTACTGATTTAGAAGGCATTTGTAGAATCGGGCTCAGGTTTGAGTCATATAAGCCATTAAGTGTCATCATGGCATGTCGTCAATGATGTCATTCATTATGAATGTGTGTTTTCACACTCGTGTCGTGCCAAACGCCTCACAACTATATGTGTGGAAGCCTCTGATGGAAAGGAATTACATTTACTGAAGATTACTGGCAAAAATAAAAGAATAAAACATCATCTAAACATGGAGACAGAAACATTCTTCAACATAAGACTAAAACACTCTGCTAGAGGTTGCAGCCACAGTGCTCACATTTATTTTGATAAAACAAATCAGTGTAAATTAATTAAAGTTAATGAAAACATATTGATTACCCGATGGTCGCAAAGTCCTCTATATGAATTAAACCATTCTTTCAATGTCCGCCAAAATAATCTAGTTGAACTGGGGACCCCCCAAAATAATTAAATTTGAACTGGGGACCGCCCAAAATAATCACATTGAACCTGGGACCCCTCAACATAATTTTATATTTAAACTGTGAACACCCAAAAATAATCAAACTGAAATGGGAGCCCCCAATATAATCATATTTGAACTGCGGACCCCCCAAAATAATTATATTTTTTGACTCCCCGTACTGTGGCGAACTGCCTGTGTAGACTGGGATGGGGGCAGGGGAGCGCCAGCATCTCGGTGCCGGCGTCCCTTTACCGGGGCTGGCTGATGTCTGTGGCCTCTGTGGACAGTAGGGGGCGCCGGCATCTCGGTGTCGGCACCGGCGCCGGCATCTCGCTGCCGGCCGTCCCTGCTGGGGCTGGCTGATGACGGCCTCTGCGGTCAGTAGGGCGCGCCGGCATCTCGGTGCCGGCAGTCCCTGCTGGGGCTGACTGCTGTCTGTGGGCTCTGCGGTCAGTAGGAGGCGCCGGCATCTCGGTGCCTGACTCTGTACACAACACCTGAGGGACAGTAAATCTCTCTACATGATCAGGGTAAGGTTGTTGTTGTTGTTGTTGTTGTGTTACAGTCACCTTCCTCTTCTCCTCTGACAGAAGGAGCTCTTCGATTATTGTGTTGATGTCCAGAGGAGAGGAGTCTGTGAGAACACGACAAGAGAAAATCCAAACCTCATGAACCTCATTGTGTTTAGACTAGTTAGTTATAGTCTCTCAGATCAAAGTCATTAGAGCTTTAAATGACAACACATCAGAGTCAACATCAACATCAACATGGACTCACATTGTAAAAAGTCCTCCCTGGTCTGAGGCTCCGCTGGATGTAAAACATCACCTGCACACACTGGAGACACAAGAGAACAGTGGACGTCATCATGACGTCACACTGAAGAATGCATCCAACTCAAGTGTCAAAAAGTTAAAGCTATTACAGCTCCATAGTATCAGATCAGTTTCATTCTGAAAATAGCAGACCTACAAACTTACAGCGCGTCTCAGCGTGACGCGTTGTGAGCTTGTAGGTCTGCTATTTTCAGCATGCAACCAAGTGTAAAATCAGCTATTATGACACCATAAGCCTGCTAAAATACATTACATAAAAACATCTAATATATTTAGTCGACTAAAACTAGACTAACAGTAAAACTCAGTTTATAGTAAAACATTTCAGTTAACTAAAATGTGACATATATTCAAACTAGAACTGCACTCTGTCGAGTGCAAGTAGGGGAGAGCCGCCAAGGTTGTAACACTTTGCACGTTTCATTTTTTTACTCAAAGATCCGTTACACATGTAACATTTTCAGGTATGTCTGCTACCATAAACCACTTCAAGTCGGGAGTTATTAAACCGAACGTGGACGCTGTTCCAGTGTTACATTTTCTGCGCATATCGGATTAATTGTAACGGTATGGTATGCGTGATAAATGTAACAACACTAAAAAACACCATTAAACATATCGTTTTCAGCTTAAAGCAATTATATTTCATTGAAGCAACTCCTTAACATTGTTTTCATACCATGGATGTGATAAGAAAATGTATCGAACATAAGGGAAATATTAAATAGTACCGGGTGTACCAGTTTGGGCGTTTGAGTCAGTTCAATGGGAAAATACATTGATTAAACAAACGTTTGATTGATTGAGTTGTACAATGTTATACAACCCTAAACTAATTTAGAATACACTCTTTAGAATACAAGACATCCATGTGGATTTTTATTCACCAACATCAAAGAAAAAATTTGTAGCCCACATATACTCCAGGTGTAAAATGTTAAGCTTTTTGGGAAAAGTCAATAACTCCCTGTATGATGAAGGTAAACACTTAAAATGTCCTGGGCACGTAGAGTACGTTGCTGTACCTAAATGTACAAATGTACATACTGACGCGATGGCGTCATGATGGCGTTGACCAATCAAGAGATAACGTTCATGTTACAACCGTGGCGGCTCTCCCCTACTGTAGACTGCTACAAACTTTCAAATCTCAGCCTCTCCGTGAAAGAACGTTTGCAATATTTAATTATTAGGTTTAGCTATTTGCTACGTACCTTGCTTTTGGAGGGTAAAAAAGTAGTATTTTGAAGTATGGTAATGATTAATTATGCCTGTTATGGCAGTGGTGTCAGATTACATACATGTATACATACAGTAGGGGCAATACGTTAGGTCCACCCGACACTGAAACATGTCATTGTTACGTCACCATCGATAACCAATTATACCCTGGCATTGGTACATATATTCATCACATCATATGCTCATATGTCTATATATACAGTATGTACTAGAATTCCGCGGACCTTTGGCGCGCTCATCCCAGAGTTACGTTGCGGCGCAATATGGGAAGAAGGAAATTGCGGGAGTTGACAGACTCCACTTCATGTTGCAGCTGTGTTTGTAATCCCAGTATTGTGTAGAAACGGATGGGTTATTAATTATTATTATGTGTTGTTGCGCGCGCGCACACGCGCACACACACACACTCACACTCACACTCACACTCACACAGTCACTGGTTACTTTGAATCCGTGGTGGGACTGGGAGATAAATAATGCGCGGAAGAACAACTAAATGTAAATGTAGTAGATACAATATGACTGGTATAGAAGAAGAGTATAGTTACATGTGGCTGGAGAAGTGGGCATTGAGCGGAATATTCTCATTCTGTGCCGCATGTCCTCCATGATCGCATCTGAAAAGTGGAGATTGGTGCGATTTAGGTCTATGGTATAGGCGTTTTATTTTGTGCAGATAGTTGGTGTACAATGTGTATGCCGTGTGGGAAGTTGTTTGTGTGGCAAAGTGGTATTTGTATTGAGGCATGGAAGTACAAGTCTGTGTCATGGACACAATGCTGCAGGGGTGATTATCAGATAACATGTTACATGATTGCATACTGTACCTGTGGCCAGAGGCTGCTCCTCCATGGACCTGGTGCGACTGTGTCCGTGGTGATCTTGGGCATGGCAGCTCTGCACAGCTGAGAAGTGAGAAGGCTGTGTTAGTGGTCTGGGTTGTGTGGTTTGTGTTACTATGACAGCAGAATGTCAGTAGTGCGCGGGCACACACACACACACACACACACACACGCACACACACACGCACACACGCACACACCGAGCAATAGCATACATTGACATGTATGCTTTATGAAGGTGACACAATGGCATCCCCATCAAATGTCTGTTCTGTAGAAATTCTGAACGTCCAATGTAATCTGTGTTTACGTGCCAAGGCTGCTCCAATTAATTGATTAGTCGTCATGGAGTTGCCGAGTGATTGGCAACTAATGTAGTGATAGATTAAATTGAATGGGCCTGAATAGGTCTGTGTGTAGGCTGCAACGACTATTTCATAGAGCGTATGTATAGTTGAGGTGAACGTTAAAAACGTTTTGAACAGATGTCTTAATTGAGTTAACTGAACGGGCGTGCTTTGTGTAAATGGCCGTCGTGAGGTTCAAAGAGTACTGTTCCTTTTTAGATGGACATTCCACGGCACCAGCGCCATGGGGGAGGGAGGGGGCACACACACACACACACAAACACTGGGCCCAGCGTGTAGGCGTACTGTAGTAAATATAGGCGACTAATAATGTGCATGGAATGGATAGTGCGTGAGTGTGGGTTCAGCGCACACTCGCAATTGCGGCTGGAGGGCGACGCGGCACACACACACACACACACACACACACACACAGGGCGATGTGTGGATAAATCACTGAGAGTTGGGGAAAGCGCACGCAAGCACAGAAAGAAGCAACGGTGCACGGGCGTGCAAACGATTAAGCACGCACAGTACCCAGGGGGCAAACCACCCTTTTTTTTTAGGAAACCTGCATTTGTCATTTAACATACAAAGTTGTCCGCCAGAAATAATATCTATGACCCCATATAGGATCGCGACTGGCTCGCAAATGTTTGGCGGCACGCGTGTGTTCAGAAAGTGCGGTGCGTTTTCTTTGTGGCATGATGTGTTTTTTGGGGGGTGATGATGGCAGAGTATTCCAGTCCAGTTGTTGTTGGCGGTGGCAAGCATGAGTCGTCGTTGTTTGTTGGCGAGTCAGTAGTACAGTGCAGTCAGAGAGTAGGTCACACACAGGAGCAGTGAAAGGGGGATGGCTGGGCTCTGTGCTGGTGGAGACCTTTGTGACGATCATGACGTCACAGCAAGTTGGCCCGTGGGATCGTGTGGTGATGTAAAACAATATTTGCACAGTAAATATGACAGCTGCGTGGATGCAATGTAGTGCAGCTGGATTCTGGGAGCGTGCAGATTTTGTTTTTGCATGGAGAGATGTGTGCTAACAGTGTGGTTTGGTAGGAGAAGGAGCACGGATAAACACGGATAAACGGCCATGTGCGTCTATTAGGGTATAGAAGGATATGTCTATATGTATGTATTATGTAATTTCTGAGTTGGTTAGTGGTATAATGTGCAGGGGCGGTTTTTACCGCTACGCAAACTACGCAGCTGCGTAGAGCCCCGACGGCTAGAGGCCTGAGAGTTCTCCCTGAAAAATGTTTAATATCGCAGCCCCGCCAGCCCGTTCCGTCGCAGACTCGCAGTTGATTTTTCGCCTATTGCGGTCGGTTAGGGCCCCCCCCCCAGGGCCATGGCCCATGGCGTCGCTTCCTCGGCGTCACTTCTTCATGATCCTCCCCCGTTAAGCGACGCCGGGTCGCGGCCATCCGTCCCGTCATGGGCTCCCCTGTTGGTCTTTGTCCCCCTATACTGCGCCTCAAACCCGGCCGTCAGAACGATTCAACGTGGAAATAATGTTGCAAAACAAAACAACAACAAAGTCAATCATACAGCCTAAAGGAATAGGACCTTGGCGCAAAACGTCATATTTACCCTGCTCTTCAATAACAAAAGTGTGTTCTTACATGATACTCCATTTAACGATTTAAACTCTAGGTGAGTAAATTAATTTAATATGAAAGTTTTCAGTGACGTAAATTGCAGATCATTCTCCTGTCGAAAATGATTGTTTGGGTATTAATACCAACCAATTGTAATTACAACAAATAGGCTTCCTCTACCAATAAGGTGTTCAGTGAGTGTCATGCATCTGTTCTCTGGTTGCATTTTCTGCTGCATCAGTTTGTTGTTCATTTGCGTTTGTACTAGTTTAGTTGAATGAGTGAGTCAGAGTGCAACTAAGAGCAACACCAATCATGAAACGAGTTTACCCCAGTGGATCTCAAAAGGACAAGAAAAAGCTGAAATGCTCCGGGGCTTCTTTACCCAACAAGTTATTTCAAGCCAGCAGAAGAACCCAACCCAATTTTAGAGGAGAGAGAGCAAGAGGAAGTGTTGCACCAGGAGGCTAATGTAGACACTAACAATAACAATGAGGTTGGTTCTGAGGCTGCAACTACTAGTCGATTGACTACAAGTGAGTTTGCTGCTACTAGGGCTGCTACTAGCATCAGTGATGATGATGATGATGATGATGATGAAGAGTTGAAGACGACGATGATGATGATGGTGGTGGTACTACTGGGGCCCCAGTAGTACCACCACAATCATCATCGGCTAGTACCAGTGAGGCTGCTGCTGCAACTAGGGCTGTTAATATTATTACTAGTAACAGTAGCAGTGACAGTGATAATGATGATATTGAAGATGGAATTGAAGATGAGGAGCCAGAGGAGGAGCTATCTGATTCTGAAGCACCTGCAGTGCCAGTGAATGACATCATAACTGATGACCCAGCTCTTTGGCCAGGACAGCTGAGTGATAGGGAGCGGTGTGACATTGTCATTAAAGGTCCTGTCCAGGTGAAAGTTTTCCCCCAAAACAATTACAATTACAATTCCACACATCCGCTTTAATTACTATAGTCTATATTATGAGTAGGCCTATTTTTTTTTTATGTCTAATGTATTTGCATTTAAATTCCTAAATTTAACATAAGAAGTAAGAACATATAAATGTATTTGTATTTCCACACGCTACGTCCAACCAGGGAAACTCCCCCCTGTCAGGTGTAAAGGAGCAAATTGGACACTCAGGCATGAAGGAAGCATGAGTTGAAGTCCGTTGCTCTCCCCTTGTCCCCCATATATGGGGACTAGGTTGGTGGAGGGTGTGTAGAGCCCAGGATCACATTAGATGATTGACACAGGGGTGAAAAGTGGGTTACAAAATCATGGGATAAAAAATATATTAAAAAAAAAAGTAAGGCATGGCTGTAAGGCATCAATTATACTATAATGCTACCCATACAGTAGTTCACCCTGCAGCAACAGAACACATTACAGATACCAAGTTACAGCAATGACACTACTGCATGGGGTCTAGTCGATCTACTTTGTTATAGCAAATGCTCCACAACAACACAGTGAAACAGTGAACAGTGAAACATTCCTTTAAATTCTGACAGTGACATGAATGTAATTATCTGTTTTGAATCTCAGGAATGTTTCCATTGCATTGTTGTCTCATCAACCTATCTGTTTTGAATCTCAGGTATGTTTCCATTGCATTGTTGTCTCATCAACCTAGAGTACACACCTTAATGAACTGACACCAACTATTTAAGATACGTTGACAAACAAAACTAGTTTAGCCTGTAGAACTTCCTGTCTCCTCATGTCCCCAAGTAACACTGTCCTCTGAAAGGCCATCTGCAATAATTCACCATTCACCTTTGCAGCTAAGGGTCCCTTTCTTGGACTGCAACTGTACTTACTGTATAAGACCCATTTATTGAAATCCCAACATGGAATATACTTGGACCATGCATTATGCCACATAATGCCTGTCTCAGGACGGCCACCTGCCAGTATACAGTGGATAACTTCCCAGTCTTGCTGGGTAAGTTAGTTGGGTAACTATATATCCAACTACTTTAACCCAGACATCCTGATTTTGGGCATGTCATTATAGGCTAAGAAGAAAGGACAATTGCTGATCTACAAGGTCACAACATGCCGTAACGTAATGTGTTGTAGCTTTTCCCCAAAAATAAGTTTTGATAAGTGCAGTGGAATAGAGTAGACACTATGACACGTCAAGAGTCTATTAGTACTGTAGGCTATACATTTGTGTTCTGGTAATATCATTGATCACTTGTTTTGCATGTCCGTGGCAAAAATAAAACATTAATGCAAATGTCGATCACATGCACAAGCTGGCATAATGCCCCCGGGTGCAGATAGCTCCTGTACTATCATGGTTATTGGTGGTGAAGGCAATACTAATAATGTTAGTCTGGATATATCAAATCCTGTGTTGAGGATCGGATCACACAAGAATAGCATGCACTTTATGAACAAAATAACACCCAAACCAGACAATTAATTAAAAGGTTTCATAATTACAGTCTGCTTGAGGTGTAATGCCGCTTTAAACAAAATAGCAGACAGGCACTGTTACATATCTGAACTCATCTTCTCCTCCTACAGTGCGTGTCAACCACATTACCACATAGAAGCAGCATGGTTATTGTTATGTGCACACCGTACACACCCATGGTACTGTGCCAAGATAACTCACAAATCAAGATAAACGCCCGCACAGGCAGTCAAGTTGTCTATCGATGTTAACCATGTCAAACCCTCACCCTAACCTAACCTCCCATGGGACAGCACACCTAAACCTAACCTAACCCACCCCACACCAACCTTAGCCTATGTCTAACCAAAGGATGCCTCCCGAGCCACTTCTAATGTGATTGAACTATAGGCTCTGGGGCTGACAAATATTAGCCCCAATGTTGAGTAAACCAACAAAGGTGTGGCGGCACCAGGAGAGTGTGACCCAACTTAATGTGTTTTAAGAGTCTGTTTAATTATTTAATAATTTCGTTTTATGAAGGTTTACAATTAATACTGTGAATTAATTGCACTAGCAAAGTGTAACATGCAGTGAGGACGGAACGTTTGTTCTAGGCCAGGTTCTCTGGGATCCCAATATAAGGAGCGCAGCTTCCGGTTCCCCTTAGTTACATTCTGGAAAGAAAAGCAACACTCATTGCTCCGTCTTTATCCCCGTTTATTCAGGTTCAGTTTTATTAATGAGGTACTCAGCAGCCCTGAGACCCGTAACAGAGGCTTGTCATGTCAGCTGTCAATCAATCAACTCAATGAAGGCCAATGGAAGACGATTTATTGGGCTGTAAAACAATATGCCCATTTTGACCTATTTTGTTTTTCTCGCAAATATTTGATGCTGCTGCTTTAGATTCTACCAGCAGAGGCCCACGGCAGAGCATACCCTGCTCTACGCATGGGGTATGGCAGCATCCTGGGTCCTTAAGGCCTTCAGGAGGCTGAAACCCTGTACTGGTAACCTGCTCTACGCAGGGTATGGCAGCATCCTGGGTCCTTAAGGCCTTCAGGAGGCTGAAACCCTGTACTGGTAACCTGCTCTACGCAGGGTATGGCAGCATCCTGGGTCCTTAAGGCCTTCAGGAGGCTGAAACCCTGTACAGGGTATGGCAGCATCCTGGGTCCTTAAGGCCTTCAGGAGGCTGAAACCCTGTACTGGGTATGGCAGCATCCTGGGTCCTTAAGGCCTTCAGGAGGCTGAAACCCTGTACTGGGTATGGCAGCATCCTGGGTCCTTAAGGCCTTCAGGAGGCTGAAACCCTGTACTGGGTATGGCAGCATCCTGGGTCCTTAAGGCCTTCAGGAGGCTGAAACCCTGCTCTACGCATGGGGTATGGCAGCATCCTGGGTCCTTAAGGCCTTCAGGAGGCTGAAACCCTGTACTGGCTCTACTGGGTATGGCAGCATCCTGGGTCCTTAACCCATTGACGCCTGGTGCAACGTATACGTTGTTCTACCCTTGATGCCGGCGCGCTCTCTGTGTCTCATCAGCTATTGCTATACATGTAGCAACATAACTATTTTTAAAAAAATCATCAGAATTTGAAGGTTTTCAGAAACCTTAGGTCAGGCCCTAGAAGGCGTTCCCAGATTCGGCCTCAGGCATCAATGGGTTAAGGCCTTCAGGAGGCTGAAACCAGGGTATGGCAGCATCCTGGGTCCTTAAGGCCTTCAGGAGGCTGAAACCCTGTACTGGGTATGGCAGCATCCTGGGTCCTTAAGGCCTTCAGGAGGCTGAAACCCTGTACTGGGTATGGCAGCATCCTGGGTCCTTAAGGCCTTCAGGAGGCTGAAACCAGGGTATGGCAGCATCCTGGGTCCTTAAGGCCTTCAGGAGGCTGAAACCCTGTACTGGCATAAGCCAGTTGGATGGCCTCCTGCACAATACACCGGGAAAGCCTTTAGTAATACTTTAGTAATATGGGTTTTCTTCAGCTCTGGTACCCCATTACACAAATACCCATACCGTTCCTGAAGGGAGATGTCTTGGTCATGTACAGTCTGAATATTTCATATATGTTGTCAGGTGTGCGCTGTGAACAACAAGTCTGACTCAGCCTTTTTACACATTACCACATTTAACCAGACATTGAAGGTAAAAAAAATATATATATATATACAAGGAACTGAAAAATTATACTCTGGGAAATCGAAACAATAAAGTTCCTTTAAGGACAGTTCCGTGAGTGCTGGTATTGACTTGTTTAACAGGTTCTTCTCAGACCGTGCACCCGATAAAATACATTAAAGGAGAATTCCATGCTAGAATGCTTTCTTATCTTTCTTACTTTTCTTTGTAGTTGTTACGTCCCCACCAAAGAGGTCCAGGTGTTTTTTTGTGCAAAAAATCCTTATTGGCTATTTTCCCTACCATAAGCCCTCAATGAATTGCATTGCATGAATTGAATGGGGCTATGGGGTGTTATGCTAGTTTGCTTATTTCCATCGAAAGAAGTAGTAAAGTGTGCCGCTTGGGATATTATTTACATTATGAAGAGAGGATATATACAAAGAAATTATAATTCTGAGCGATGGAAATAAGCGAATTAGCACAACACCCCATAGCCCCATTCAATTCCCATTCAATTCAATGCAATTCATTTAGGGCTTATGGTAGGGGAAACAGCCAATAAGGAGCTTTTGCACAAAATAACACCTGGACCTCTTTGGTGGGGACGTAACAACAACTACGTACAAAGAAAGGTAAGAAAGCCTTTTAGTATGGAATTCTCATTTAAGATGAATTGCAGTCGTGCCTGCTTCCTTGATGCGTGGTGAGACGAGAAAAAAGGACGAGACGAGAAAATAAATGCGATGAGAAATAAAAGACGAGATGAGAGAAAAAAGACGAGACGAAACGAGACGAGAAAAAAAAGACGAGACGAGAAAAAAGATGAGGAGAAAAAAAGACGAGACGAGCTGTTTTGGGGGGAAATAGTACCATCTAATAGCAATTTCATTGGAAAAAAAATGCTGTCTGTATTACTCTTATTACACTATTACACTATTATACTTATTACACTATTACACTAATATACTTATTACACTATTACATTTATTACACTTGCACTTATCGGATTGAGGGAACATAGGGCTGAGGGAACATAGGGTCTGTTTTTAAATGGGAGAACATACTAGGGCTGAGGGAACATAGGGCTGAGGGAACATAGGGCTGAGGGAACATAGGGTCTGTTTTTAAATGGGAGAACATACTAGGGCTGAGGGAACATAGGGCTGAGGGAACATAGGGCTGAGGGAACATAGGGTCTGTTTTTAAATGGGAGAACATACTAGGGCTGAGGGAACATACTGTAGGGCTGAGGGAACATAGGGCTGAGGGAACATAGGCATGACCCCTCCCTATGTTCCCTCAGCCCTATGTTCCCTCAGCCCTATAGTTCCCTCAGCCCTATGTTGTCCCATTCCAAAACAGACCCTATGTTCCCTCAGCCCTATGTTGTCCCATTCCAAAACAGACCCTATGTTCCCTCAGCCCTATGTTGTCCCATTCCAAAACAGACCCTATGTTCCCTCAGCCCTATGTTGTCCCATTCCAAAACAGACCCTATGTTCCCTCAGCCCTATGTTCCCTCAGCCCTATAGTTCCCTCAGCCCTATGTTGTCCCATTCCAAAACAGACCCTATGTTCCCTCAGCCCTATGTTGTCCCATTCCAAAACAGACCCTATGTTCCCTCAGCCCTATGTTCCCTCAATCCGATAAGTGTAATAAATGTAATAGTGTAATAAGTATAGTAATAGTGTAATACGTATAATAGTGTATAGTGTAATACAGACAGCATTTTTTCCCAATGAAATTGGCTGACAGCTTGTCTCGTCTCGTCATAATAATAGGTTCATAATAATTACTAAAATGAATGAACTTATAATTATATCGGTCGGCCTCATGGTGGCGCTATAACAGCCCACTTTACGTTTTGGCTTATAACTCTTGAACCATATCTTGTGTACGGTTGCAAGTTGGTCATCCGTCAACCTTTTGCAAGATTCTATAACCTGGACGTGGCAGAGCTTGCTATGACTCACGTAGTCCTGGGTGTCGCCTCTAGACGAGGCAGGTCACGTACATAGACTTTTAGGTTGGGGTAACTTATGTGAGTTGACCCTGGTATACCTATAGGGCATACCCTGGAGCATTTAGGTGGACCAGGACTGTCAGCTCAGTTAGCCCTTGGAGCATATAAGGGCAAGAGGGCACTTACTGTGTCATGGCGCAAAAGGCCCATTCATAGTCGAATGAAACTGTGTGCCTGAGGCACCCAGGGGTCCCTGGAAGGGCCTCTGCTGTGTTTATATGCTGGTAGAATCTAAAGCAGCAGCATCAAATATTTGCAAGAAAAACTAAAATGGGCAGATTGTTTTACAGCCCAAAACACGCCTTCATTGAGTTTAGTGACAGCTGACATGACAAGCCTCTGTTACGGCACTCCTTATATTAGGACCCCAGAGAACCAATGGGGTAGAAGACTCCTTATATTAGGACCCCAGAGAACCAATGGGGTAGAAGACTCCTTATATTAGGACCCCAGAGAACCAATGGGGTAGAACACTCCTTATATTAGGACCCCAGAGAACCAATGGGGTAGAACACTCCTTATATTAGGACCCCAGAGAACCAATGGGGTAGAACACTCCTTATATTAGGACCCCAGAGAACCAATGGGGTAGAACACTCCTTATATTAGGACCCCAGAGAACCAATGGGGTAGAAGACTCCTTATATTAGGACCCCAGAGAACCAATGGGGTAGAAGACTCCTTATATTAGGACCCCAGAGAACCAATGGGGTAGAAGACTCCTTATATTAGGACCCCAGAGAACCAATGGGGTAGAACACTCCTTATATTAGGACCCCAGAGAACCAATGGGGTAGAAGACTCCTTATATTAGGACCCCAGAGAACCAATGGGGTAGAACACTCCTTATATTAGGACCCCAGAGAACCAATGGGGTAGAACACTCCTTATATTAGGACCCCAGAGAACCAATGGGGTAGAACAAACGTTCCGTCCTCACTGCATGTTACACTTTGCTAGTGCAATTAATTCACAGTATAAAATGTAAACCTTCATAAAACTAAATAATTGAATAATTAAACAGACTCTTAGGTTAGGTTTAGGTGTGCTTCCCCGTGGGAGGTTAGGGTGTGGGTTTGAGATGGTTAACATCGGTAGACTGTAGACAACTTGACTGCGTGTACTGTACGTGCGTTTGATTTGTGAGTTCTCTTGGCACAGTACCATGGGTGTGTACGCATAACAAAGCTGAGAAATGTCGGCTATGTGGTTGACACGCACTGTGAGAAGATGAGTTCAGATATGTACCAGTGCCACCGTCTGCTATTTTGTTTAAAGCTGCATTACACCTCAAGCAGACTGTAATTATGAACCCTTTTGGGTGTTATTTTGTCCATAAAGTGATGCTATTCTTGTGTGATCCTCAAAACAGGATTTGATATATTCAGACTAAAATTATTAATATTGCCACCACCACCAATAACCATGATAATACAGCAGCTATCTGCACCCGGGGAAATCACTTTGCCAGCTTGTGAATGTGATGGACATTTCCATTCATATTTTATTTTTGCCACGGACATGCAAAACAAGTGATCAATGATATTACCAGAACACAAATGTATAGCCTATAGTACTAATTGACTCTTGACGTGTCATAGTGTCTACTCTATTCCACTGCGCTACACATTTTAAAATAAGTAATTTATCAAAACTTATTTTTGGGGAAAAGCCGATCTACAAGCTCACAACACATTACGGCATGTTGTGACCTTGTAGATCAGCAATTGTCCTTTCTTCTTAGCCTATAATGACAGGCCCAAAATTGGGATTTCAGGGTAAAAATAGCTATATAGTCACCCAACTTACCCAGAAAGACTGGGAAGTTATCCACTGTATACTGGCAGGTGGCCGTCCAGACAGGCATTATATGTGGCATAATGCATGGTCCAAGTATATTCCATGTTTGGGATTTCAATAAATGGGTCTTCCGTCTTATACAGTAAGTAGGCTACAGTTGCAGTCCGAGAAAGGGACACTTAGCTGCAAAGGTGAATGGGTGCGCAGTATACTTAATATTAGGTTATTGCAGATGGCCTTTCAGAGGACAGTGTTACTTGGGGACATGAGGAGACAGGATGTTCTACAAGCTAAACTAGTTTTGTGTTTGTCAACGTAGCTTAAATAGTTGGTGTCAGTTCATTAAGGTGTGTACTGCAATGGAAACATACCTGAGATTCAAAACAGATAATTAAGTACTGTTTAAGGAATGTTTCACTGTTCACTGTTTCACTGTGTTGTTGTGGAGCATTTGCTATAACAAAGTAGATCGACTAGACCCCATGCAGTAGTGTCATTGCTGTAACTTGGTATCTGTAATGTGTTCTGTTGCTGCAGGGTGAACTACTGTATGGGTAGCATTATAGTATAATCGATGCCTTACAGCCCCCCCACCCCCCCCCCCCCCCCCCCCCACCCCTGTCTGTTTTGGAATGAGGGAACATAGGGCTGAGGGAACATATAGGGCTGAGGGAACATATAGGGCTGAGGGAACATAGGCCTGAGGGAACATAGGGCTGAGGGAACTTGGGTACGGTCCCTCAAAGTGCACCAGATTGAAGCATTTTCATGGCAAATTTACAGATTTTTCTGGACCCCCCCCCCCCCCCCCCCCGGCGTGGCAGTGCAGGGGGACCCCTGACAATGCTTTGCTTAGAGCCCCCTGTTTGCTAAATCCGGCCCTGATAATGTGGTTACCCTGGTGGTTTGATGCGTATGTCCCTTTAGTCCACCCGACACTGAAACATAATCATCATTACGTCACCATCGTAAACCAATTATACCCTGGCATTGGTACATATCTTCATCACGTGACGTCATGGGACACACGCGGAAAACATACCTGCACGGTCTGCTTCCGTATGGTCGCCGGCCCCCATCTGAAAATATGTTGTTCCCCAGAAGCAAAGATTTGAGTTCCCAATTTTGCAACACATTTTCACGATTTTTCAAAAATAGCAGACCTACAAGCTCGTATAGCGCAGCACAGGAAAGCAGCAGTCATTTTAGATTGACGTCATACTCATTTCAACCATATTTTATACTTTAGCTATTCAAAAGTAGCAGCAGATCTACAAGCCCATTATCACGACACTTCACGTCACACGCTTTATGGGGTCCTGCGTGAAAACGTTGTGGAAACCACCGATATAAGCAACATACGTTTGTCTGAAAACTGTTAGGATTTGGAAGACATTTTTAGAATCGGCCTCTGGTTTTGATGGGTTAACCCGGCCTATAGAAATTACTGGAGCCGTTTGAAAATATGGAAACATTGGAATGTGGAAACATTTTAACGACACAGATCTTATTATGTTGGATTTCTGGGCACAAAATACTTTCAAACAAGAACAACTATTATCAGAATATCAGCTCACGTTCAGGTCCTCCAAGACCTGTCTCAGGTCTTGGAGCTGCTGGGCCTCCTGCTGGACTTCCTCCTGACTTGTCACCAGCTGTTTCTGCAAGAAACGGGAATTAAGAGACACATTTTGACTTGTAAATGTGGGATACCGATTCTATCCAATCAGGAGAGAGGGAGAGAGAGAGAGAGAGAGAGAGAGAGAGAGAGAGAGAGAGAGAGAGAGAGAGAGAGAGAGAGAGAGAGAGAGAGAGAGAGAATGAACTGACAGACAGCTAGAGAGAGAGAGAGAGAGAGAGAGAGAGAGAGAGAGAGAGAGAATTAAACTGACAGCCAACTAGAGAGAGAGAGAGTGAGAGAGAGAGAGAGAGAGAGAGAGAGAGAGAGAGAGAGAGCTCATACAGGGTAAAAAGTGAAATTGGAGAAAGTTTGGATCCACACATCCTCTTAAATCAATTGTGTAACTTCCTCAACGTATACTTTTGCAGAGGCAACGGACATGAGATATGATTCATGAAAAGTTATCAATACAGTTTTTGAATTAGTATCATTTAACTGTATAGCCTACTGTTCTGAGGCCAAATATTATTCATAATGTATACTGTTCTAAGGCCACATAATAAACCATAACTATATCAATTCATTCTTAAGTTTTTTTAGTGAAGTATTTACACATGATTTGCCATGTTATTTTGACAGTGAGTAAAAATGGCCTATAGGAAATTCTGCTACCTGACAGAGCCAACGTTGCTATATATGTCAACAATTTCATAAAGCCTTACGGAAACATTTTAGTTTTTTAAACATTATATTTTCCTCTCCAAAGTACTCCTACGAAACCATCTGAAAGGTGAAATATATCCGGGTCTTGCAGGGTTACAACTGGGACAGCATCTCTGCCATTTTAGATTTGATAACATAATGTTTTTTCAGAAATCTCATCAGAAAGTGGTTCTCAAGCAGATCTACAAGCTTACAGCGTGTCACTTTGTGCACCGCTGTGAACTTGTTAATCCCCTAATTCAATTGTTTTTAACATTTCTAAAACATATTTTAAGTTACAAATCTTCTATTCTGGGGGTCCCTGGCCCAAAACATTTTCAGATGGAGGTCCGTGGTGAGGGACACATATCTGAATTTGGGGGTCCAAATAGTGATGGCGGTGCTACCTGTTTCTCTGCAGCAGCTGACACCGTGTCATGGCCCTTGTGTTCATCCATGGCGCACAGATAAACAGACTGTGATGCTCTATTAACATTCTTTTGTGGACCTCCTGGAACCGCCGCCTCAGCAGCAAAGACAGTACCTAGAAATAGATAAAATAGAACAGTACATAGAAGTAAAAAAATAAATAATTGAAGCAATCACTGGAGTAAACCAAAATGTTTGCGGTACAAATGAGCTTTTAGTAGCTTCTTAAAGATGTCAACAGACACAGCGTTTCTCAAATAGAGTGGTAAGGTCTGTAGGTCTGTAATTCAAAGCAAGTGAAGGGTCAAGGTTGTTTTTTTTAAAGTGGCTGGATAACGGGATATCGGGGACAGAACCGGAACTCAGGGAACTGTTAACAATGGACAGTACATGCAAGCCTAAAACGTTAAAAGCATCTTTAAAAATAGTAGTTGGGATACAATCCAGCGGACTGGAGGAGGGATGCATTTGTGACTTGACTAAACTCACTTAGAAGCGGTGGGGATGGTGGGGCAAACTACTGTAGGAGTAGATGGAGACAAAATTGAGTTCCTTATATTAGTGATCTTATTTAAACCCCCTTATGGCCAATGGCGTTATTGATGTAATAAATCAATAAAAAGAATGATAAAAACATCTCACAGTCATTGTTAGAAGAGACTGGGACAGGCGTAGGAGCAGGGGTTAACCAATCTGTCGACTGTAGGACAATCCTCCAGTCTAATCCTAGACAGTCTAGGATTATTCCTATTCTTATTTATGGGTTCAGAGGACTGTTGGTCTGTGCGACAGGACACCTCCTTCAGCTTGTCATGACTGGAGCACATCTTCTCCTGCAGTTTGTTGGTGGCTGGGACCAGCTTGTGCTTCTTCAGCACAGGATCATTGTAGTGATCCTTGAGGTGAGTCTCACAGTAAGAGTCCCGACACACCGGACAAGACATGAGAGCTTTGCGACGTCCGGTGCAGAAATCACAGGCCACGTCTGCTGGACCGGCGCACAGCGGAGCAGCGGAGGCAGCAGGAGACTGCTGAGCTCCTGTACTGCTCAGCTTCATCACCACCTGGAAGTAAAGAGAAGAGGAGGGGAGGTCACTCACTGAGGACAAATACAACACAGTCATTGACCTGGAAGTAAAGAGAAGAGGAAGGGAGGTCACTCAACGGAGGACAAATACAACACAGTCATTGACCTGGAAGTAAAGAGAAGAGGAGGGGAGGTCACTCACTGAGGACAAATCAAGGAAGCTCTGAGAAGGAAGTGAAGTGGTCACATGACTGGGCTGCGCCATGACACTTTTCATGGGAGCCAAACTCACACAGGAAGTGCAATGAATACATGGCAGTGAATGGAGCCGGCTGGACCAGCTCATAAGTTACAAACATTATTCATGAACAATTGAGACCTTTTGTAAAGTAATCCCTTCTGAAAGTAACAGAAGACATATCACAGGTTGTTTTCTAATCACTTACTTTTCGATGTGCACAGAGTGCACAGTATTTAATTTTATCTGAGGATCTAAACAGCAGCAGGTATCGTTTCTGGCTCCGAAGTGTCGCGATATTTGGCTGCCAGACAGGAAACGGTGGGAAGTCTCGCGATACTTGGTGCGTTCAGAAATGTACTTTGTACTTTATGGTATCTCTATTTTTATAGAGATACTGTACCATACCTCTATAAAAAATTACACAGTGTACACATCGAATAACAACACAGCAGACAATAGTCTGTTAAATGTTATTATCCAGAAGTGATTACTTTACAAAAGGTCTCAATTGTTCATAAATAATGTTTGTTCATGAGCTGGTCACTGAGCTCTCATTGACTCCATTGCATTCTGCCAAACTACCGGGTAATTTGGCTCCCATGAAAGTGTCCATGAAAGTGTCATGGCGCAGCCCAGTCACGTGACCACTTCACTTCCTTCTCAGAGCTTCCTTGGACAAATACGCTGACACGAAACAAGACAGGAACGCCCCAAAACGTCACATCCGGGACATTTACCCTGGCAGAATTTTCTATGGCTGCCAATGCAACTTTTTCCAATCCTTAATCACATACGGACAAACATCTATGCCGATAATATCTAACTTGCGGAGGGTAGCGTGCCTTGTCCACGGGCAACAGATCTTTCAACCTATGTCATTGCAAATAAGTTTGATAATCGCTACTCTGCGCAATATTGTTTTGGAAATGCCGCAAATTGCATTGCAGTGAACGAGAGCAAATCACAACTTACCCCGGGGGTGGTGACTCCGCCCTGAGTACGCGTTGTCGTGTCGGTGTATACAACACAGTCATTGACCTGGAAGTAAAGAGAAGAGGAGGGGGAGGTCACTCACTGAGGACAATACAACACAATCATTGACCTGGAAGTAAAGAGAAGAGGAGGGGAGGTCACTCACTGAGGACAAATACAACACAATCATTGACCTGGAAGTAAAGAGAAGAGGAGGGGAGGTCACTCCACTGAGGACAAATACAACACAGTCATTGACCTGGAAGTAAAGAGAAGAGGAGGGGAGGTCACTCCACTGAGGACAAATACAACACAGTCTTCATGGTGATAAACGCATTGTAACATTATCTTAACACTGATTCAGAACTTTGCATCTAACTATAAACATGCCACATACTGTACGTCACTGTCTGTGTGCGTACCTGTATGTATGTTACCGTCCGTATTTAACACAAACGTCAAAATCCGGTAAAACACAATTGTTGTATAGAGCTGCTCGAAATGGGGAGAGCAGCAGCAGCTCAGTCTCTCTCTCTCAGTCTCTTTCTCTTTCTCAGTCTCTCTCTCTCTCTCTCTCTCTCTGTGTAGTGACAGTCCTCCCCACAGCCCCCACCTTTCCAAGTTCCCTCACACATCCAGCGTCATAGTTTTCAACTCAAGACAAGACATGAAGCCAACTCACATTGTCCATTATTATTTTGTCCACGCTTTGCAAAGTAAAATCCACATGGTGTAGCGTTAGTATTTAGTAGGCTGTGTTAACCAGCGTTATAATGAAGAACTGTGCAGGGAACCCCTTTTGGTGTTTTAAGCATTATGTTATACTTCAGCTATTGAAATAAAATAGCAGATCTACAAGCTTGTAGATCTGCTATTTTTTTTTAATCGTGAAATTGTGCCTCAAATCTTTGAATATATATTGTTACAGAGTGAACGTTTTTTAACTCAATCTTTGCTACTGGGGGGTCACTGGAACTACATATTTTCAGATGGGGTCATGGCCTATTACATATAATTTCTGGGGTCCTTGACATGAAATATTGAGCACCACTGATATAGAGATACAAATAGAAATATAGATGTCAGGCCTAAATGGGTTAACAACACCAGCCAGCTGCAAATGCTTCGGTCTTGATTGTGTGTGTGTGTGTGTGTGTGTGTGTGTGTGTGTGTGTGTGTGTGTGCGTGTGCGTGCGTGCGAGGCTCTCAACCTAAAATGAAACTGAAAGGAATGCAGGCCTAATATAATGCACAAAAATAAATGTTTTAATAACTAAAGGATTTTGCCATAATATATATATACTGTGTATATATATATATATATATATATGCACACACACATACTTTTGGTAATCATTTTCGGCCAAATACAACAAGACCGGGGGGGGGGGGGGGGGGGGGGGGGGCACCGTGCATCACGGCCAAAAAGGTTTGGGAACGCCTGATGTAGTGAAACAAAACATTTACAAGGACCGTAGAAACTCAAGCGGGATTAAAAGCCACGGTATAAAGGTGGGTCTTTAGGCGAGATTTGAAAGTCTCGATGGAAGGGGGCCAATTTGACGCGGGAGGGGGGAGTGCGTTCCATAATTTGGGGGCTACAACAGAAAAGCCTCGGTCGCCTCTGGACTTTAAGCGGGTCTTCTTTGTGTCCCTGAGATTAAGCTGGCCCTCAGACCGCAGTGACCTTGGAGGAGTATAGACCTCATCAATAAGGTCAGACAGATATAGAGGAGCCAGACCATTAATAGATTTAAAAACAAACAATAGCATTTTAAAATCAACTCTAAAGCGGACAGGGAGCCAGTGAAGGGAGGCCAATGGAGCATGGATAACCCGCTCAAAATCGCCAAAGGACAGCACAGACTTGATTTTAGCCAGCAGCCTTAGGTGAAAAAGAACTTGAGCTGACTACCACATTTACCAGTTCATCAAGTTTAAGGGCAAGTTTGACCCCAAGGTTAGAGACCACATGATTCACATAATGGCTGCAGGGAACCTAGGTCAGGTGTATATATATATATATATATATACACATATATATTGTTTACAGTGGCTAAACAGACTGTGATGCTCTATTGACATTTTTTTGTGGACCTCCTGGAACCGCCTCATGGACCCCACTTTGAGAACCACTGGTCTAACACTGTATCTAAATAGCATTCTTATTATTTATGGACAAACAATGTAGCCTATATCATTATCAACATAAACATACAATGTGAACAAGTAACCATAGAGCCTACACATCATGTGCATAGTAGAACTGCTGTAGCAGAAAATGTAGTTTAATGTGTGGTTGTAACTTGTAAGGTCATCTCACCCATATGGTCCCTCTGCACTGGGGACAGCTGTAGACTCCAGTCTCCTCATACTGGTGCCAGTAGCCTTCGATACAGCTGCTACAGTAACTGTGTCCACAGTGTAGAGTCCTCGGTTTCTTTGGAAGGTCCAGACAGATGGGACAGCAGAACCTGTTCTGGTCCAGCTCCCATCCCTGTTGTTGTTCTGCCATTTTGACACACAGCCAAAGTCACAAAAAAAACACTCCGAAGAGAGACTGAGAGAGTTTTGTTTCTGAAGAAAACTGGGAGAGGCAAAGAGGGAGGGATTTCCTGGATGTTTGTACGAGGCAGTGGTTTGGTTTGACTTCACACATTACACACATACATGGAACATTTAGAATAGCAGGTGTACAGACCAAATGTATAGGCCTCGAATGTTTCATTGTAATGTAAAATACACTGGAAGGTATACCAGACTCTACATGGTAGACTATATGGTCAACACCTCGTGTGCTTTGATAGCAAAGCAAGTGCTGCACCGAATATTCGGCCGCAGAAAAAAAATCGGCAGAAAATGGCTAAAAATGCATTTTCGGCCTATTCGGTTTCGGCCCAAATAGAAAATATATCACCGAATAGTGTATGCAATTAATGCATTCAACAGAGCAGAACAAATGTTTTATGGATCCATAACAGTGATTATTATTTAAGTTAAGTTTTGCCATAACCATAACATTTGTAGAATCAAACTCAGGTCTTAATGGGTTAAGTGGGGATACTAAAACAGCGATATTCAGTTACACTTCATACCAAGTATACTGTGCGGGTGTAGGTATGTTAAGTGATAACCACTTTCAACATGGCATTATAGGCAAAAGCTTTCTAAATCTTTCACATTTTCCAAACAGCAAACATCTACAAGCTTGTATTTGTAGGTCAACTATTTTTGTTGTACAACAAAGTATATAGTGCTCAAGTGGCATTCTGGACTAGACCTGTATGGCTGGAAACATTGTGGTTGCAAGGACTGACCTTCTGACCTTTCAGCTACAGGACTGTGTCACAGTCATTAAGAGAGATTATTTATTCTTTACTTCTGAATAAACATACTATTTTAACTAGTGATGCACCGAATATTCGGCCACAAATGTATCCCAATATAAATAGAAATCATCTAAGTGCGGTTGGAATAACGTGTTCCTTCCACGCGCTACGTCCAACCAGGGAAACTCCCCCCTGTCAGGTGTAAAGGAGCAACTCGGACAATCAGGCATGAAGGAAGTTCAAGTCCGTTGCTCTCCCCTTGTCCCCCATATATGGGGACTAGGTTGGTGGAGGGTGTGTAGAGCCCAGGATCACATTAGATGATTGACACAGGGGTGAAAAATGGGTTACAAAATCGTGGGATAAAAAATATATAAAAAAAAATCATCTAAGCATAATAGCTTACAGATTAGTCAGATTTCAGGAGGTGTAGTTACAGACGTACAGATAAGGTGGGCATAATACGCTTCGGCTTCAGCCCAAACCTTTTCAGTCAAACTGTAACTTTGTTACCCTCATTCTGAATGTTCAACTGTATTGTTTAAAAGTGACTGAGATAAATAAACTGACTAACTAAAAACTCTATATAGCATTCAGAGATTGTGGAATAGTTGTCTGGCTACACGAGACAAATGTCCGACTCTGACTGGAACCAGACAGACAGACAGACAGGCTTGGTTTGAACTACAGTTCAAGTGGAGGAACTGAGAGTCACTCTGTGATGTCACAGATTCCACAGATTCCACAAATTCCAAATAAAAACAAAGAAAGCACTGCCAAATCATGTTTATTTTGTCCTCAATTTAATTAAAAAAAAACAGAATCATCTGGGTTCAAAATCAGGCTAGGGGGACTCTGGCATTTTAAGTCTGTCTAACGAATGAAAAGCATTGAAGTGAGGCTTGTGACTAAATAATAACATTGGATGTATGCATTTATTTTATACATATAAAGGTATTTGGGGGCGTAGCTGAGTGGAGGGTCCACCAATTGTCAAGGACACACTCCTTTGATATGCACTAGGCTACGGACCCCCACCTCCATTGGTTTCCTACAGTCACTATCAACAATTTGGAGCTAGGAACACCACCCCTCAGTCCCCCAAAAAAGGACCCCTGGGGGTCCACCAGACCCCACTTTGAGAATCGTTGCATTAGAGGTGCAAACAGGGAGAGTGGTTCTACCACGCTAGCAAACAACCACAGCTATCCGTCAGTTTGTGAGAGACTCACAAAGTCAAAGATACGGTGATATCGTTGTCTATCCTAGCGCAAAGCTACAGTTACTGTTACAGTGGTTACTGTAGGGCAGGACAACTTGGACTACAATGCCCAGGATGGCAGGGTCTTAACTCTTAAGTGTGGTACAGTACAGGCATGACAAAAAAGAAGCCAACAGAAGAATCACCTTTGCTTGCACCTCCAACACATTTGCGTTACGTCAATTCCTTTCCCCCATGCACTGTATTGCGAGTGTGACATACTACGATTGAAGACATGATTGAGTCGAAGCTACAGACATTCGGAAAGTCATACTTCTTCGGTCCATTTCCGCCACGTCAACAAACTACGAGTATGTGTATTTCACCTACTGTGACTCAGTGATGTACTGTTTGCTTTAACGTTTAGGAACTGCAAGAGCAACAAAGATGATCACAGCTGTGCATAGATGTGAAATCTCAAAGTAATGGAGAATGCAACAACATGAAGCTGCTGCAGCTCTTTGGGACTTGTTCATTTTCTCACAATGTAGTCATTTCCCCCCCCCCCATCACTGCCAACCCCTACTGTTTGGCATGCACACATTTGAGCTTACGTGTCCAAACAGAGAGATCAAATAAAAACATTGTTTTTGAGTGGTGCAAGCACTCCTACAACCAGCAATGTCCGTGTACACCAATGTACCCATGTGGTCATGTATGTATGCATGTACCCATGTGGTCATGAGCACCAGTATATGACTATAGGGTACCAGTAGGGGGCGCCAGAAACAGAGAGAGGGATAGAGAGAGGGATGTTGCCTGCTAATGAGAGAGAGGGAGAGAGAGAGAGAGGGGGGGGGCTGAATCACTTTGCTGTTAATTGCTTTGTCCGCATGGTAGAGAGCAGTTGTTCCCAAACCTTTTAGCTCGAGACACAAAAGACAAATTAGACGTCTCCCCCGAGACCCAAACTAGTGACAATAGCAGATCTACAAGCAACACAAACACATCGCGATGAGCTTGTAGATCTACTAATTTCACTACTTCTTTAAAAGTGTTTATTCATTCATGGGATTCCGAGCAGTTGAGACGAATAAGCAAACATTATCCATAATGTAAGCCGGGTTTAGGACAGATAGGCCATATTTGGGATATTGCCCAGGTCCCGTTAACAAAGTGCAACCTCATCATTCACAGTTGTGCAACAGACTAGTCCCGATTCAGAGCTATACAATATTATGACAACTAACTTTGCTATAATCTACTAATAGCCTATACTAGGTTACTGTATAGTTTACATTAATCATTGCCTCTCAAACCCACATAGCACACGTTGTAATGTGCGTTGCCTAACCAAAAGAACAGACATGTACAAACAATCAACATGCCGCTCGATATATGGCGTGTCGACAGCTTGCAGATCTTTTATTTTGGGCAGTGGGCGCACGATGAGGCGTGCTGCGATACGATTTGGAAACCAAACAGCTGTAGCCTACAGTGGACTGTAACATTGCTTCTTGGTCATCATGTACTGTAACTGTATTACGTGTATGCAGGCGCTTTCATAGTTATATGGAGCATTTACCGTGGTGACTGGTGACGTTGATTAGGAATAGCCTAATTTAGCTTATTCACCCAGCTGGGTTCAACGAGACCCCCGACGTTTCCAAAACGAGCTATTGCTGGATGAATCGATGGTCTTATAAAACATTTAAGCATAATATGGCGAGTTAATTAACTTAAGTTATATACTTGGTGCTGAGCACTAAGCAGCTCATTTGGCTCACGAACCAGAGGCCAGCCAGCAGTAGCAAGTTCAACAACCACCGTTCTAATCTGTCACTTCTCTGGTGCGCTGCTACTGATCATCACCTCCTCCTCCACCATGCAGTCACCTAATAGTAGGCTATAATAGCCTAAACTGTAAAAGTTAATCGCCAACATTCACCAGCTCAGCCCTCTTCATATTAGATAAATAGTCAAATACATTACACAAACAGAATTGTTATTTTTGTTATAAAAAATAAAAAAAAAAATCACGGAAAATCACAGAGCCCGAGGCTCGGCCCTAGCCTGGCTAATAAACCAGACCGAATCAGGCGTTGGCAAAGAATAATTGCCCACCGGCGGTACGTGTGGTATTAGTCTGGTTCATTAGCCAGGCTAGCTCGGCCGGGTCGGTTCGGGCAGAGATTGAGAACTCTAATTAATTTTGAATGTAGGCAGACAGACAGACAGACAGACAGACAGACAGACAGACAGACAGACAGAATAAAACATCATCTAAACATGGAGATAACTTTCACAGAGAGACAGGAACATTCTTCAAAATAAGACTAAAAGACTCTGCTAGAGGTTGCATGCAGCCACAGTGCTCACATTTATTTTGAAAAACAAATCAGTGTAAATTAAATAAAGTTAATGAAAAACATATTGATTACCCGATGGTCGCAAAGTCCTCTATATGAATTAGACCATTCTTTCAACGTCCGCCAAAATAATCAAATTTTAACTGTGGACCCCCCAAAAATAATCAAATTTCACTGGGGACCACCCAAAAATAATCAAATTGCACTGGGGACCCCACAACAAAAACAGTGTGTACTGTTGAATGAGAACACAATGTTCTGACCCACAGTTTGAGAACCAGTGCATTACACTACTATTAAAGTATAACCAATCTACAGACTGACAGAGGGCTCTGTAGTAACATCGACAAGATAACAGGGAATATACTGTACAATGATTGATCTGCAAAGAAACGCATTGAGCGGAACACAATCAATTGATCGTGATGGTGACACATCATTCTAGCACACGCTTCATCTAGAAGGGAGAGTCTAGAATCAAATGAAGAAAACTCAGTTTCCAACTGAATATCGTCATCAGTGTTCTTAACCATGTCTACCATGTCTTACACAGCTCTGCTGTATCTCCATAGTACCCAACCCCTATCCCTGGATACAGAGGTTGTGTGAACGTGGTTTGAACTGTGTGGAGGAGGGTCATTGTGTCAGAGACACTGTAGAAGGACAGAGTACCGGCCTTGTGATCCAGGTACACCCCCACTCTGGAGGAGACAGGCCCTGACACTTTAGTCTCAACACTGTTGTGTATGAACGTGTAGTCTTTATCAGTACACTGTAAAGACCAGGATTTATCAGTGTTTCCAAAGCGGGTTTGTCTGTCGGTGTCTTTATAACAGACTGCTATACGAGCCGCACCACCACTCCTCTCTACTTCCCAGTAACGACGTTCAGACAGACCCTCTGTACACAACACCTGAAAGTTAGTAAATCTCTCTACATGATCAGGGTAAGGTTGTTCTTGTCGTGTAGAAGTCACCTTCCTCTTCTCCTCTGACAGGGAGAGCTGTTTGCCTATTGTGTTGATGTCCAGAGACAGAGGAGAGGAATCTGTGAGAACACAACAAGAGAAAATCCAAACCTCATGAACCTCATTGTGTTTGGACTAGTTAGTCTCTCAGATAAAAGTCATTAGAGCTTTAAATGACAACACATCAGAGTGAAACGTCAACGTTCAGAAACAACATCAACATGGACTCACATTGTAAGAAGTCCTCCCTGGTCTGAGGCTCCGCTGGATGTAAAACATCACCTGCACACACTGGAGACACAAGAAAACAGTGGACGTCATCATGACGTCACACTGAAGAATGGATCCAACTCAAGTGTTTGGTCAAAAAGTTAAAGCTGTTACAGCTCCATAGTATCAGGTCAGTCGTTTTATGCTTGGTTTCATGCTGAAAATAGCAGACCTACAAACTCGCAGCGCGTCTCAGCGTGACGCGTTGTGAGCTTGTAGGTCTGCTATTTTCAGCATGCAACCAAGTGTAAAATCAGCTATGATGACACCATAAAGGCCTGCCAAAATATAGAAATCAAAATGTGCTGTGAAAATCAACACTAATTGGTTGGCTATTAAAAAATAGCAGATATACAAGCTCATAGCGCGTCACTCTGTGCCGCACAAACATACTGTACTGTCCCCCATACTACAGTATAGGCTTTAGTAGCCTATCCTTCCTAGACATACTTCCACCTGTTTATAATCCATTCAACACTTAGAAATGTACTGTACAGTAGAGGCTGCTTAGAAAAACTATAAACACATTGAAATGTCACCTTTGAGTAATATATTCTTACTTCATTCTTACATTTTACTGTCCAATCTGACAGACAGCCAACCTGTGTACCATCAGTCTGTTCTAGTTCAAACATCTCCAGTTGCCTTCCGGGCTTCATCCATCCATGCTTACTATGAACAACTAGAAACACACGTAAATGTCACCTCTCTCTATCTGTGGCCAAGTTGTCTTCAGGATGTCGTCTAGTTGGTCTCTCAGACCAGACACGACATCAGTCACATCTGTGAAGGACCTCAGAGGACGGATGAGCACACTGGGGGAGACTGGAGATCCAGTGGAACTGGAGAGAGACTGGAAACTCTGGAGAGAGACAAGCAGAGAGACAAGAAAACCACTTTAGACAGGGATGGCAGATCAATAGATTAGTGCATTGATCACACTTGGTGGAGTTGAGCGGATGTGCTCGTTCAATCAGTAAAAATAACATGTGCGCACGTACGCACACACGTGAAACAAAAAACAAAACAAAACAAAACTACACAAAACTACACAAACACACAAAAAGACAAAAACAGAAGAAAAAACTAAAGAAAATAAAAATAAAATCAAGTCACCTGAATTCACAGAAAAGTTGAAAAAAGCGAAACAATAGGAACCAAGTATTTTAGACACCCTAAACGGCGAGGTCGCGTGCACGCATCCGCCTCGTTGACGGCAGTCTGCTGGGCGAGCGCTGGCGCTTTGGCATGGGGGAGGGGTCAGATCAACATGGAATGAATTATATACTGGCCATATAAGGAGCATGTCTTGACTGTACAGGGTTTGATGAGGTCAGAACAGGTCAGCTCCATACAGTATATGGAGATCTAAGGGTGGTAGCGGGGACATTCTCTTGAGTGTACAGAGTTTGATGAGGGCCCAGGACCCAGGTAGGGCCGGGCCTTCATTTTCGGGCCTGTAAAGTCTAGTTAGCTTTGCTTTGCTTTGCGTCCGTGAGCTCTAAATCCGAGTCACTGCCACCGTGTATGAAATCTAAAATAACTCTTCCCAGGAGATCGTCTTGTGCATGTCCATTAAAGCGTTAAGCAAGCGTTCTGATTCAAAGTTACTAGCCATCACAAACGAACAACAAGAATGATGTTGTGTTTACTGGCAGCCTGAACAGCCTGATCGGCTACGTGAAACTGGAGAACCATACATAGGTATGGCCAATCGAAACAGCTCTATGTAAATACGTGCAGGAATGTTCACACCCCCAAAATACGGAAAATAATCTGTAATTATAGAGACATTTTTGCAATGTAATTACAACGACTTAATGACACTAAAACGACTTTCTGATGGAATAAAAACATTCTTTAGCATTCCAACTGTGTTAATGTGGCTAAAAATGAAAACCACCAAAATAATTTGGTCTATTGTGAAGTCTCATTAGAGGCGACTTGAAAATACTGGGAGGGGTCACATAATGAGACTGAATGAGTCTTGTGACTGAATTTAATTAATTTAATTTGTCTTTAATTCTCATATAATTGCAATTCAACAATGTATTTGTGTTTTTGGTATTGAACACTGGAATACAAATGATATTTATCGAGATATAGCTAATAATTTTATACTTTCAAAATATTAATAAATTGTGAAAATAGCCAATCTACAAGCTCGCCATCTGATCTTGTAGGTCTGGTGTCTGTAAAATGTTTGAATGATAAGATGGAGTGGAATGAAATCCTGTACTATGAAGCCCATTTGTCCTAAAGGAGTGGAACCAAAGTGTAAAAAAGCCAGACGTGGAACCTGAATGAAAGTGATGTTGTCCTCAGTGTTGGACAGCTCCTCCAGATCAGCATGTCTCCTCTCCAGCTGCTCCAGGGTCTGTTCCAGCTGTCTCAGGAGAGCCTCAGTCTGAGCCACTGCATTCTGCTGCTGATCTCGGATCAGTTCTTTAAGCTCACCACGTCTTCTCTCAATGGAGACCATCATCTCACTGAAGATCCTGTCACTGGCCTCCACTGCTGCTTCTGCAGACCTCTGCTTAACGCGCACGAACACACACACACACACACACACACACACTTAGGCTTGACGTCGAAATTTAAATAAGGTCTTCTAAATACTGACAGTTTTCTGAAATACCTATACAGTATCACTCAATATGTCATGTCAAGGACTCCAAAAATGATATGTAATTGGCCGCCGACCCCCATCTAAAAGTATGTTGTTCCAGGGACTCCCCAGAAGCAAAGATTTGAGTTTAAAACGTCCTGAAAGAATAATGTTCCCAATTTGCAACACATTTTCACGATTTTTCAAAAACAGCAGACCTACAAGCTCGTATAGCGCGGCACAGGAAAGCAGCAATCATTTTAGATTGACGTCATATACTCATTTAAACCATAATTATTTTATACTTTGGCTATTCAAAAGCAGCAGATCTACAAGCCCATATCACGACACTTCGTCACACGCTTTATGGGGTCCTGCGTGAAAACGTTGTGAAAACCACTGATATAAGCAACATACGTTTGTCTGAAAACTGTTAGGATTTGGAAGACATTTTTAGAATCGGCCTCTGGTTTTGATGGGTTAACCGGGCCTATAGAAATTACTGCAGCTGTTTGAAAATAGCCGTTCTACAAGTTCACAACACAATATGTGGAAACATTTTAACAACACAGATCTTATATGTGGCGTTTCTGGCACAAAATACTTTCAAACAAGAAGAAGAACAACAACTATTATCAGAATATCAGCTCACGTTCAGGTCCTCCAAGACCTGTCTCAGGTCTTTCAGCTCCTTCTCTTTCTCCTGGATCTCCTGCTGGACTTCCTCCTGACTTGTCACCAGCTGTTTCTGCAAGAAACAGGAAGAGACACAGTTTGACTTGTAAACATTTTAATGTCGGGATGCCAATTCTATCCAATCGAGAGAGAGAGAGAGAGAGAGATACAGGGGTAAAAAACTAGTGAAATTGGAGATAGTTTGGATCAACGCATCATCAAATTGTGTAACTTCCTCAAAATATAGTTTATTAATGGACATGAAATATGATTCAAGGAAAGTTATCAATCCCTCCGTTCTTGAATTAGTCCTTTAGCCCATTAAAACTTTGTCGTTTTAGATAACTTGGCTTTCAAGAAACCCAAGGACACTTTACAATACAGAAAAATAAACAACAATCATAAAAGCGTCCTTGGGTCTCTTGAAAGGCGGTAAAATTTAAGTAACATTTTAGATTTTATTACAAATGTTTTTCAGAAAACTCTTTAGTATTTAGAACAGCGGTTTAGAACAAACTTGGCTCTCGTTCTCAAGCAGATCTACAAGCTCATAGCACGGCAGTTTGTGCCACGCTGCAAGCTTATTGATCATTTAAAACAAATATTTGAACACAAATGTTCTCTTCTGGGGCTCACTGGCCCAAAACATTTTCAGATGGGGGTCCATGGCGAAATAAATGTGAATTTTGGGATCCTTGGCACAAAAAAACTACTGTTTTAGAAGGCTTTGTAGAATGGGCTCCAGGTTTTAAGGGGTAATTACTTTTTATTATACAACACTCTGATTTGTACTGTTATTTAGTGTTGCTTCCATCTTTAAAACATTATCCATGGGATGGGTCTTCAAGTGATGGCGGTGCTACCTGTTTCAATGCCTTCTCTGCAGCAGCTGACACTATGTCATGGCCCTTGTGTTCATCCATGGTGCACAGATAGCAGATAGACTGTTGGTCTGTGCGACAGAACACCTCCATCAGCTTGTTATGACTGGAGCACATCTTCTCCTGCAGTTTGTCGGTGGCTGGGACCAGCTTGTGCTTCTTCAACACAGGAGCATTGTAGTGAGGCTGGAGGTGAGTCTCACAGTAAGAGGCCAGACACACCAGACAAGACATGAGAGCTTTGCGACGTCTGGCTCCGGTGCAGAAATCACAGGCCACGTCTGCTGGACCGGCGTACAGCGGAGCAGCGGAGGCAGCAGGAGACTGCTGAGCTCCTGTACTGCTCAGCTTCATCACCACCTGGAAGTAAAGAGAAGAGGAGGGGAGGTCACTCACTGAGGACAAATACAACACAGTCATTGACCTGGAAGTAAAGAGAAGAGGAGGGGAGGTCACTCAACTGAGGAGGACAAATACAACACAGTCATTGACCTGGAAGTAAAGAGAAGAGGAGGCGAGGTCACTCAACTGAGGAGGACAAATACAACACAGTCATTGACCTGGAAGTAAAGAGAAGAGGAGGGGAGGTCACTCACTGAGGACAAATACAACACAGTCATTGACCTGGAAGTAAAGAGAAGAGGAGGGGAGGGGAGGTCACTCAACAGAGGACAAATACAACACAGTCATTGACCTGGAAGTAAAGAGAAGAGGAGGGGAGGTCACTCAACTGAGGACAAATACAACACAGTCATTGACCTGGAAGTAAAGAGAAGAGGAGGGGAGGTCACTCAACCAAAGAGATTCTATATAAAGAGGCGACACTCTCATTAAACCCCATAGTAACAACCAGCGCCCAGTGCCTCCGCCATATTGGTGTGATGACGCAACTTCCGGTTTCTCTAAAAAACATGGGTGCGTTCGCAAATGCTCACCGGGAGCTCACTCTCGTATTAGTTTGCATTGCACAGTGCGCTCTTTCCGAACGCTTCCAAAAAGAGTCTTTGAAGTCATTCTATTCCACTTCTAAGATTATCCTCTCCCGCCGCCATCTTGGTGTGATGACGTCAAAGCGCTACCGATGCGCCATCTAGTGGTGATTCCAAATATTTGAGAGTGTCGCCTCTTTATATAGAATCTCTTTGACTCAACTGAGGACAAATACAACACAGTCATTGACCTGGAAGTAAAGAGAAGAGGAGGGGAGGTCACTCAACGGAGGACAAATACAACACAGTCATCGGTGTTGGGACAGTTACTTAAAAATAATTAACTAGTTACAGTTACTAGTTACATCAATTCAAAAGTAATTTAGTTACTTCACTGATTACTTTTTCGTTACAAAAAAATAAAATAAAAAATCACACCCATTCCAGGCTATTCATTCATGCCTTCATTTCAGTACCGTTAGTGATAATAACACCAGGGGGGACTGGTGGTGATTTTGATGATGCTGTGTAGGCCTATCAATACATATTGTTATAGCAAACAACACAAGTAGGCAGAGTAGGTACAACCAACACAACATGGGGGTTCCAGTTCCACGTGTGCAGAGGCTGAGGTAGCTCTGCTCTTATTGGTGGTGGTGGCAATACTAATTTGAGTCTGGATTTATAAACAAAGTAAGACCAAAACCAGAATTAATAGGTTTGATTATCTCACACACACACACACACACACACACACACACACACACACAAAGTCTCTTTCAGTATCTCTCTCTCTCTCTCTCTCTCTCGCTCACATGTACTGTTCGCACACTGTCACACACACACACACACACACACACACACACACACACACACACACACACACACACACCCACACACACACACACAGCCTCTTTCAGCGTCTGTCTGTCTATCTGTCGATCTGACGATCTCCCTCTCTCTCGCTCACATGTGCGTACAGGCACACACGTCACACACACACGCAATCACACACGAAATTAGAGACAGTTTGGATCCACACATCATCTTAAATCAACCGTGAAACTTTACTTTAAAATAAAATTTAGCAGGGGCAAGATGAATGGACATGATGAAATATGATTCATGAAAAGTTATCAATCCCTCAGTTATTTGACATCCTTTAACCCAGGCCACGTCTGCTGGACCGGCGTACAGCAGAGACTGCTGAGCTCCTGTACTGCTCAGTAACATTATCTTAACACTGGTTCTGAACTTTGCATTGTTTAAAGTTAGAGTCGCCTTGTTAAAGATGTAGCCTATACATACAGTGTAAGCATTTAGCAGACACTCTTAACCACTAGAACCATTCAGGGACGGATTAACCACCATGAGGGCCCCTGGGCCGGTAATATTTGCAGGGTCCCCATAGCGCGCTATTGTGCGCAACATTTCCATGTTTTTCCGTGTTTTTATCATCTTTTTAACCTAAATTTAACAAAATCAACAGCCAATGAAGGGCCCCAGGAGCCCTTTTCAGGGCGTCAAACCTAGTACCTCACGGTCCAATTTCCCCAAAGGGCCCCTGATAGCCAAGGGCCCCTGGGCCACGGCCCCACTGGCCCAATGGCTAATTTGTCCCTGGAACCATTATGTTTGCATAATATGAATGACATGCCACGAATAGGGACGTTACGGTTGAATGATTAACCAGTGACTCACAGAGTCAAAGATCAGTGTAAATTACCCTAGCAGCATAAAGTACTGCAGACAGCAAAGAAACTAAGATACCATCAAATATATTGCATATCGTGTTGTGAGCTTGTAGATCCTTTATTCCAGCGATTTATTCCTCCATTCTCACTCTCACACACACAGAAACACAGAACCACTGACGGCACGTGCGCTGCTGCCCGACAAATAAAAAAAAGAACAATGCATGGCCTAATTTAATGTGTGGTTGTAACTTGTAAGGTCATCTCACCTCAGCCAGCATGGTATTTTTCCTCAGGACAGGCCTAGGACTGAAGCTCTCTCTGCACTGGGGACAGCTGTAGACTCCAGTCTCCTCATACTGGTCCCAGTAACCCTCGATACAGCTGCTACAGTAACTGTGTCCACACGGTAGAGCCACTGGTTCCTTTAGAAGGTCCAGACAGATAGGACAGCAGAACTGGTCCTGGTCCAGCTCACATCCCTGTTGTTGTTCTGCCATTTTGACACACAGCCACACTCACACTGAGAGGAGAAAACACACCACTCTGGTTTACTCTGAAGAGACACTGAGAGAGTTTCGTTTATGAAGAAATCTCTGAGAGACAAAGATGGAGGGATTTCCTGGAAGTTTGTACTATGAGGCAGTTTGACTGGTTTTAAAGAGACAGTGCGTGTTGCACAAACAGTATCAGCTTGTGGTTGAACATCGTAGCCTATCTGTACACACTCATATATGGAAAGTTGGAAACGCCTGGTGACACAACTTCACACAAGGTTATAAGATAATAAGGTGTATTGTTTTTTAGTTACGGAGCTATTTGTCTCTGCCTGGGTCCGCCCCTGGCTGACTGCCAGTTTCTCACTGCCACTGTTGCGCAACCACACACACACACACACACACACACACACACACACACACACACACACACACACACAAACACGACATGCACATAACTGTATATATACAGTATATTTTGTGTGTGACAGTGCAGTACAGTACAGTGGAGGGACCACCTTGGGGACCCCCACACGGTAACTGTCATTTCTCGACCATTTGTAGATTCCGGCTGGAATCTACATTAACATTGTTAAAGAAAAGACCGTTTTAAGACTACTGTCATCCAAAGATGGACGTTGCTTCCATCTTCTGGCCACACATGATTACTACAGTTATTAATACTATGCAACCTGACATCTAGAACTAAACTGTATATGCATTGCAATATAAAGTAACACTGTTTTCTATCAAACTGGCCTGGAAAAAAATTAAAAGGACAAAAAATTTGTCGGACCTGTAAAGAACACTATAGTTTTTGCCGGCTGCCGGGCGCGGCTGCACTAATAACTGGGGCAGGCCCGTCTAGAGTTTAAATGGGCAGGTATCAGTCAAAAGGGAGACGTCGAAGAGGAAGGATCAACATGTCAGAAGAGGTCAGCTCCATATATGGAGATCTAAGGGTTTGAGGTCAGATGTAGAGTTGCTGGCCAATATTGATGACATCAGGGATCTCCATATATGGGGGCCTGGGTGACGGCAGACTGCTGGGCGAGCGGTGGCACTTTTGCAGATCAACATATGGAATGAATTCTGTACTGGCCATATATGGACTCCACAGGGTTTGATTAGGTCAGATATGGAATGTCAGAACAGGAAGGACGGGTGCGGAAGGATCAACATAATTATGGAATGTCTGAACAGGTCAGCTCCATATATGGAGATCTAGGGGTTAATTTGAGGTCAGATGTAGAGTTGCTGGCCGGCTCCATATATGGAGATCTAGGTGATGATCCAGTCTTCTCCATGTATGGTTATCCAGGGTTAGATGGGGTCAGTGTTATGATCTTATATGGAGATGGCCATATATGGAGGCGTGATGTCACGAGGCGTGACCATATATGGAGGTGTGATGTCACGAGGCGTGACAGTATATGGAGCCCGACCAACTGATGGGAGACGCAGGATATGTAGAACTAAATAAGATCTGGAAGAGTGCGTCCACTAAGGAAAGTAGGCTTTCTATTGACACAACCCGCCTTTGTTTTGGTGAGTAGCAAAAACGTTCTTTTTATTTTCGCTAAAGAGGAGAGGCTGGTCTGATATCGATTTGAGATTTAAAATTGTAAGTCCCATAGCCTTGTACTGCAGGGCAGAATCGTAGAAGCAGTAGAAGGTTATGAATCAGAGCTATCCTTCCCCCTACTAGTGAATAAGGGCAGGGCCCTGAGTTCCGATAATTATGTTTTTAAAATACGTAATACGTTTAGATTAATTTACCTCTTGTGTTTCAAGTGTATGCCGGTACAATAACATACAAATGGTTCTTTCAAAATGCAAACACAAAATAAACTCAAAATCACAACCCTAGTTGTACACCTATACGGTCAGAAATAATAATCACACCAACCAGAAAAATACCTGTTGTATAATGTCAACTAGTGTAAACAATGTACCTTTTAGAATTAAACCCTATACCAAAACCCTGTTTTTAGAATCCTATTTTAAACCTAATTTAAACCCTGTTATAGACTAATATATATTAACCCGGTGGATTACCTTAAATAACAGAAAAACACTTTGTTCAAAGAACTGTAGATTTAAACCACAATCACACAAAGGAAACTGGTAAGACTTAAATGTGGGCCCACAACCTTTTACACCCTGACGATAAGGAATTAATCACTATTAAACCCCGTTGCAGGCCTGTAGATGCTCGGGTACGTTGTGGCCTAAAACGGAATGGCCCCTTCACTCTCCTGAGCCAGGAAAATAAAAAGGTACCTTACGTTCGTGTGACGAGCGTTTGTGGGTGATGCAACAGTTCAGAGCTCCTCTCCAACAGCAAACCGGTCCCGACGTCCAAACGAAGAACAGCAGAAGAATGTCCTCAGAGCATGCAGGCAGGCAGCTCACCGCAGAAACATCTAGGGGTTACGTATGTAACCAAAGTTATATAACAGCGAGCAAGGCTGCTCACTTATGGGAGTTTGCGCCCCCTAGCGTAAACACAGAAGCATTATATAAACTCACAGACAATTTTGGCTGGGACTTTGAGACGTGATGACGTTGAGAACCGCCCACCGGTGCGCTAGTATAAAAGCGCGTCAACGTCCCTTAGTCTCCATTCGATAACAATTGTTCTCTTCTCAAGCAACAAGAAGGGAATCCTAGTGAGCAGCCTTGCTCGCTGTTATATAACTTTGGTTACATACGTAACCCCTAGTTATATTAATCAGCTTAGCAAGGCTGCTCACTTATGGGAGACTTTATTAACTCCCTTATTGTCATCGCGAAGTCTGGACCCTTAGGGCCCGTACCATCTGTGAGCAAGGACCACAGTACGTCCCCAAAAGGACTACTGCCCCTCCTTGGGAAAGCCAACCAGGCCCAGGTCTGTCATAAGCGCCTAAGAGGAGCCGACAGAACAACCAGCTCAGCACCCTGGAGAAGACCAATGTCCCCCCAGGGAGCCGAGTCACTCCACTAACTGGAGGCCACGCTCAGGACCGCATGCGCCATCGGTGCTGCTGTCACATCCAGCCTATAGAAGGTGGCAAAAGTGGAAGACGATGCCCAACTTGCAGCGGAACAAACATCCTGAACAGAGACCCCCCTACAGAGGGCCCAGGATGACGCCATACCCCTCGTGGAATGCGCCTTCAACCCTATGGGAGGCACTATATTCCTACCAGAGTAAGCCCGCTCTATAGCCTCCACGATCCACTGGGAAAGCCTAATCTTCGAGATAGGCAGTCCCACAGTCTTGGGATCCCAGGAGACAAACAGCTGTGTAGTCATCCTTGTCGCCTTAGTTTTGTCCAATACAACCTCAATGCCCTCACCGGACAGAGGTTATGCCTCCTCCTCTCCTCCTCAGAGGCAAAGGGGGGCGGACAGAACGCCACCAGGTCCATCGGTACCGGGGTAGCCAGGCGGTTCTTAGGTAAAAACGCCGGATTGGTCTCCATGACCACCCTAGCATCCCCATTAAACCTCATGCATTCCGCACTCGTGGACAGCGCATGGATATCACCGACCCTCTTAGCGGTCACCAAAGCTATTAACAACGCTGTCTTCAGCGACAATAGCTTCATACTCAACCCCTCCAAGGGCTCAAACGGTGGTCGGGACAGAGAGTCCAGAACCAAAGCAAGGTCCCATGAAGGGACCAGAGACTTAGTCACCGGAAGGAGACGACTAGCTCCCTTCATGAACTGGCGTACCAGCGGGAGCTGGCCCACCGTCCTGTCCTCAAAACCGATGTGGCAGGCAGAGACAGCAGCCAGATACACCTTGACAGTACTAAAGGCTCTGCCTTTATCCAAGAGGTCCTGGAGGAACGACAGAACGACCCTCACTGGCGCTTGAAAAGGCACCACTTGAGCTGGTGAACACCAGTCCTCAAACAACCGCCACCTCAAATCATAGGCATCCCTGGTCGACTGCGTCCTCGCACACTGAATAGTGTTGATGACACTCTGGGGAAGACCCTCCGCGCCAAGATTCAGCCTTTCACGGGCCAGGCCCAGAGGTCTAGATCTTCCGGCCGCGGGTGGAATATCCCGCCCCCCGCCTGAGTCAATAGGTCCCTGCGTACTGGAAGCTGCCAGGGCCGATCGTACAGGAGAGGGACAATGTCCGACCTCCAAGGGCCCCATCCTGGGGCCACTAAGATCACCGACAGGCACTGCGTCCTCACCCTCTCCAGTGTGGGAAGGGTGAGAGACAGCGGGGGGAAAGCGTAAAGAAGGCCCCAGGGCCAACGGTGCGCCAAGGCATCCAGACCTAGCGGAACCGTCCCTGCTATGAAGAAGAACAGAGGACACTTGCTGTTCTCTTCCGACGCAAACAGATCCACCCGTGGCTCGCCGAACCTCCCCCACATCTGCCTGGCCACTGTCTTGTGCAGTGACCAAGCCGCGTAGAGGTATCGGCCCCTGGATAACGGATCCGCCCCCGTGTTCTGGAGTCCCGGAACGTGGGAGGCTCTGACCGAAAGAAGGTGCTCGTCGCACCATAGCGTCAGCCTGTGTGCTAACGCATGCAGTTTGGTGGACCGTAGGACCCCTTGCTTGTTGATATAGCACATCGTCTGTGTACACTTCACAAAAGTCCTTGGACTTAGTGACAGTCCGAACGGAAGGACCAGATATTTGTATATCTGTCCCTTGAAGCCGAACCGCAGGAATTTTCTGTGTGGTGGGTAGATGGGAATGTGGAAATACGCGTCTCTGAGATCGAGAGTTGTATACCAGTCCCCTCGACGCATCATGAGCAGCAGAGCCTTGCTCGTGAGCATTTTGAAGCGAAACACTTTCAAATAGCCGTTCAGAGCACGTAGGTCTAGAATGGGCCGCATGCCCCCCCCTTTCTTCTTCACGAGAAAGTAGCGGGAGTAAACCCCGGCGTTGCTCTGTTCCATAGACACCACACGTATAGCCTTCTTCTCCAGCAGAGACGTTATCTCGTCCTGGAGAACCTCGGCTGACTGACCACTCGCTTGCGAAAACAGAACGCTCCCACAAGTGGGAGGTCTCCTGGCAAACTGTAGTTTGTTACCCTTCGAGGTGGTGTTCAACCCCCAAGGATGAACACCACAACGATTCCAGTCCTGTAGACAGAGGGGCCAGAGGGGTTGAAGCCAGCTCCGAACCTTTTCGTGGTAGAGCGGCGTCCCTTCCGGTCTGGCGCGTGGAAGCTGAGAGTAGGGCCATCTATAGCCATCATCACAGACCGTCACACAGCGCGGAAACCAAACCGTTTCCTGAGGTCGCCCATTTGTGGGGGACCGAGTTGGCATTGTCTAGGTGGAAGCCGGGGCAAAGCCGTCAGGCTGGGGTTAGCCACTTTCCCCTGTAGACCAGGAAACACGTGACTGGAACCGTAGACCAAGCTCGCCGGTGTCATAGGCATGTGGAAGCTGAGAATAGGGCCATCTATGGCCGTTATCACAGACCGTCACACAGCATGGAAACAGGCTGTTTCCTAAGGTCGCCCACTTGTGGGAAACCGAGGCGCGCGAAACCGTCACTTTATCTTGTAAGGTCAAGAAATACGTGGACAAGCAAGCCGCAGGCCGGGCTCGCTGATTATGGAGCTCTAGTTACGCAAGTAACCTCCATAGCGGCTTTCGAGGCTGGGTGCCTACAGTAGCCGAGTCGGCAGGCAGCCACGTTAGAGTGAGGGTCCGGGCCGAGCTATTGCACGTTGCCGAGGGACAGTCACTCTCAACTTACGGGCTGCCAGGCCACCGAGGAAGACGCCACACGCGTGTGGGAGCTGAGAATAGAGGCTATTGTTAGCCGCCACCAGAGACCATCACACAACGCGGGGTCGGGCAGCATTATCATTAACACTGCCCAGAACAACCCACCATCGCGCGCTTAGGAAGGTTGCGGGACGCGTATGTGGAGGCTGCAAAAAGGGCTATCGTTAGCGGTTTAGCAGGTACCGTCACACAACGCGGGAGCTTAAACAGAATATTGCTATATGCTGCTCAGTTCGCCCCATCGTCGCAGACCCAAAGCCACGGGGCGTGTAGGTGTGTGTCTCGGCTAGAGCGGGCTACCAGTAGCTACCGCTAATGCCGGCACCGTGTGGAAGCTAACATGAGGTTGTACACCGTTCACGGCTCTTCACACGTTCGAGACCTGTAGGTCACCGAGGGTTCGTGTGGAAGCAAAACGGGCCGTAGCTAGCCGCGTTACAGACCGTCACACTGGTAAAGAAGCCTGCTAGGCCAACACACAGAGCTAAATTACCCATTGAGTTAGTGCTAACTTAGTAAAGAAAGCGGACTTACTGTTTAATAGAACTATGGTCACAAGAGTAACCCCCAGTTTCAATAAGCAGTTTCACAAGGTCGCCCACTTGTGGGGGACCGAGTCAGTGAGGTCCAGGCAGGAAGTGGCATGCCGCTGCGAGCAGCCGCCTCATCCTGTAAGGTCAAGAGAGGCGTGGGCGGACAGGTCGCAGGCAGGAAGTGGCATGCCGCTGCGAGCAGCCGCCTCATCTTGTAAGGTCAAGAGAGGCGTGGGAGGACAGGTCGCAGGCAGGGCTCGCCGATTAAGGAGCCCTAGTTTCGTCAGTAACCTCCGCTTCAATGGCCGCTCTTACAAGCTAAGTGCAGCGATAGCTGAGTCGCAGACCGCCACATCAGTGGGGTGCGAAGCAGCAGCCCGAGCCATCAGCCACGTAGGCGGAGGCTCCGTGGGCGAACACGCTACCTGCATGGTTCGCTGATTCATGCCACCCGGGTTACTAACAGTACCCTCGAGTTTTATTAATCAGTTTTACAGGGCTGTAAGTTTCAGACCAACACGCTGCCGTGGGCTCGAAGGGCCGCGGGACGTCGTGTGTGGAAGCTGGGGAAAGAGCTATCACTAGCTGTTCACCCAGACCGTCAACACAGCGTGAGAGCTAAACAGGCATATCACTATATGCTGTTTGAATCATCGGGGCGTCGGAGAGCGGCGCCTCCATGTCAGGGGACCAGTGCCTGGCTCCTTGTTTCAGAGCGGCAGTGTAGGCCTTCTGTGCAATAGAGGTTGCCATAGCCCAGGAGACACTCGTCATGCAAGTCGTCATGGGCGAGCAGGCCCTTGCAGGTCTTGCACGCCCCTTGTATGCACTGGCCGTGAGCGTCCGCGTTGGCGACGGGTTGTCGGGGACTCTGCCATCACACGAGGCTTAGAAGCACGTGGAAACGAAGAGCAGAGTTACAAGCAGCCACGTAGGTGGAGGCTTCGTGGGCGAACACGTTACAGGCAAGGCTCGCTGGTTCATATAACCCTGGTTACAACAGTAACTGCGAGTTTTAATCAACCAGTTTCACAAGGCTGCGCGTTTCAGATCACCACGCTGCCGCGGGCTCGAAAGGCCGCGGGACGTTGTATGTGGAGGCCCGAGAAAAGAGCTATTACTAGCTGTTAACGCAGGCCGTCAACACAAACGTGAGAGCTAAACAGAAATATTACTATATGCTGTTTAGAATACACGGCGCCACGGGCTAGAAGGCCGCGGGGCGTTGTATGTGGAGGGCGAGAAAAGAGCTATTATTAGCTGTTAATGCAGGCCGTCAAACAGACGTGAGAGCTAAGCAGAAATATTACTATATTTCGTGCAGCTCGCCACGCCGTCACGGGCTTCGGGGCCGCGGGACGTGCGTGTGCTGTGTCGGCTACACTAGCTGTTAAAGCAGGCCGTCAACACAGACGTGAGAGCTAAGCAGAAATATTACTATATTTTATGCAGCTCACCACGCCGTCACGGGCTTCGGGGCCGCGGGACGTGCGTGTGCTGTGTCGGCTACACTAGCTGTTAAAGCAGGCCGTCAACACAGACGTGAGAGCTAAGCAGAAATATTACTATATCTTGTGCAGCTCACCACGCCGTCACGGGCTTCGGGGCCGCGGGACGTGCGTGTGCTGTGTCGGCTACACTAGCTGTTAAGCAGGCCGTCAACACAGACGTGAGAGCTAAGCAGAAATATTACCATATTTTGTGCAGCTCACCACGCCGTCACGGGCTTCGGGGCCGCGGGACGTGCGTGCGCTGTGTCGGCTACACTAGCTGTTAAGCAGGCCGTCAACACAGACGTGAGAGCTAAGCAGAAATATTACTATATTTCGTGCAGCTCACCACGCCGTCACGGGCTTCGGGGCCGCGGGACGTGCGTGTGCTGTGTCGGCTACAGCGGGCTATGGTAGCAGCCACCGATGCCGGCACACGTGTGGAAACTAGCAAAGGGTCGAGACCGTTTCTAGCCCGTCACACGTTCGGGACCTTAAGTCACCGAAGTTTGTGTGGAAGCAAAAACACGCTATTGTTAGCCGTGTCAAAGACCGTCACACGGGTAAAGAAACTTAGCAGGGCTCGAGCCACCACACAAGTTACATTACCCACCAAGTTATTATTAACCTTGGTTAAGGAAAACGGACTTACCGTTTTTCTTTACTTCTCGAAGCCTCTAGGAAAGCAGTTTCCGCGGTACCGAGAAGTTTTCTCGTCCTTATGGAAATAACTCAGATGCTAAACCTTAGGGAGACTTCGCTTGCGCTGTGTTACACACATGAGAAGAAACAAATGAATGGAGACTAAGGGACGTTGACGCGCTTTTATACTAGCGCACCGGTGGGCGGTTCTCAACGTCATCACGTCTTAAAGTCCCAGCCAAAATTGTCTGTGAGTTTATATAATGCTTCTGTGTTTACGCTAGGGGGCGCAAACTCCCATAAGTGAGCAGCCTTGCTAAGCTGATTAATATAACTCTCCTCCCGTCCCGACGTTAGCAGAGACTTGAAGGCTGACGGTCTCCAGCCCAAACAACGTCTCTCTGAGCTAGTGTAGTGAGACGTGCGGCTAAAAAAAGTCACTTGCCCTCGCTGATTTAGCAAGCACTGATAATCACTTAGTTCACACGCAGCATATCACGGTATAAAACGTTGTGTAGACGTTCAGTCCGAGTCCACACGTGATTACTGCAGCTTCACTGTAGTTGTCGAGCAGACACACACAGAAACTACAGCTAAATACTATTTTACATTGTAAAGTTAAAACTTTAGATCACACAGCAAAACGGACGCAGCCTCTGTGTAGGCTACTCTCCTTCTCTCTCTCCTTGATTGGAAAATCACAGGCACCTGTACACTCACTGACTCCGGTTCTCTGAAACTACCCAATTCCCCACATCTACCAATCACACTAGGCAAGCTATAATTGACACAATAATGACATCATCATTAATTCAGCTTTGACCAAAACATACAGACCCATAGAAAATAAAAGCACCAGTCAATGTTACAAAATAAAACACTGTTCCACCAGGAGCATTTGGAGCATTTACCGTGGTGACTGGTGACGTTGATTAGGTATAGCCTAATTTAGCTTGTTCACCCAGCTGGGTTCAACGAGACCCCCGACGTTTCCAAAACGAGCTATTGTGGATGAATCGATGGTCTTATAAAACATTTAAGCATATGGCGAGTTAATTAACTTAAGTTATATACTTGGTGCTGAGCACTAAGCAGCTCATTTGGCTCACGAACCAGAGGCCAGCCAGCAGTAGCAAGTTCAACAACCACCGTTCTAATCTGTCACTTCTCTGGTGCGCTGCCAGAGGCGGAAAGTTCTTATAACGGCAGGGGGTTCAAGCAGCCACGCCCCCTCCCCCCCCCCCCCAGCGGTGGAAAAAAAACGAGTTTTGTTTTTTCGAACAAAAGCCACCTTATTAGCATTTGAATGCGGCATGCGCGGCGGCCCAACACCTATCTTAATGTAACCCCTCGTAAAGGTATGTGTCTACGTGCATGACAACATGACCACTGGGGAGGGGGAATTTCAGTGGACAGTCAGTGGGTGCATAATTTACTGCAGTGCATATAGATATATTTTGCCAAAATGCAGTGGGTTCAGTCGCGCCTTTGCCAAAATGCCAGGGGGTTCAATCGCGCCTCTGAACCCACGGAGTTTCCGCCACTGTGCGCTGCTACTGATCATCACCTCCTCCTCCACCATGCAGTCACCTAATAGTAGGCTATAATAGCCTAAACTGTAAAAGTTAATCGCCAACATTCACCAGCTCAGCCCTCTTCATATTAGATAAATACATTACACAAACTTTTTGTTATAAAAAATAAATAAAAATCACAGAAAATCACAGAGCCCGAGGCTCGGCCCTAGCCTGGCTAATAAGCCAGACCGAATCAGGCGTTGGCAAAGAATAATTGCCCACCGGCGGTGTGGTATTAGTCTGGTTCATTAGCCAGGCTAGCTCGGCCGGGTCGGTTCGGGCAGAGATTGAGAACTCTAATTAATTTTGAATGTAGGCAGACAGACAGACAGACAGACAGACAGACAGACAGACAGACAGACAGACAGACAGACAGACAGACAGACAGACAGACAGAATAAAACATCATCTAAACATGGAGATAACCTTCACAGAGAAACAGAAACATTCTTCAAAATAAGACTAAAAGACTCTGCTAGAGGTTGCAGCCACAGTGCTCACATTTATTTTGAAAAACAAACCAGTGTAAATTAAATAAAGTTAATGAAAAACATATTTATTACCCGATGGTCGCAAAGTCCTCTATATGAATTAGACCATTCTTTCAACGTCCGCCAAAATAATCTAGTTAAACTGGGGACCCCCCTAAAATAATCAAATTGCACTGGGGACCCCCCAACAAAAACAGTGTGTACTGTTGAATGAGAACACAATGTTCTGACCCACAGTTTGAGAACCAGTGCATTACACTACTATTAAAGTATAACCAATCTACAGACTGACAGAGGGCTCTGTAGTAACATCGACAAGATGACAGGGAATATACTGTACAATGATTGATCTAGAATAAATGCATTGAGCGGAACACAATCAATTGATCCATTGATCATGATGGTGACACATCATTCTAGCACACGCTTCATCTAGAAGGGAGAGTCTAGAATCAAAATGAAGAAAACTCAGTTTTCAACTGAATATCGTCATCAGTGTTCTTAACCATGTCTAACACAGCTCTACTGTACCTCCATGTCCATACCAATAAAGACATATCCCTGGATACAGAGGTTGTGTGAACGTGGTTTGAACTGTGTGGAGGAGGGTCATTGTGTCAGAGACACTGTAGAAGGACAGAGTACCGGCCTTGTGATCCAGGTACACCCCCACTCTGGAGGAGACAGGCCCTGACACTTTAGTCTGAACACGGTTGTGTCTGAACGTGTAGTCTTTATCAGTACACTGTAAAGACCAGGATTTATCATTGTCTCCAAAGAGGGTTTGTCTGTCGGTGTCTTTATAACAGACTGCTATACGAGCCAGACCACTCCTCTCTACTTCCCAGTAACGACGTTCAGACAGACCCTCTGTACACAACACCTGAGCGTAAGGAGTAAATCTCTCTACATGATCAGGGTAAGGTTGTTGTTGTTGTGTTAAAGTCACCTTCCTCTTCTCCTCTGACAGGGAGAGCTGTTTGTGTATTGTGTTGATGTCCAGAGACAGAGGAGAGGAATCTGTGAGAACACGACAAGAGAAAATCCAAACCTCATGAACCTCATTGTGTTTAGACTAGTTAGTCTCTCAGATCAAGTCAACACATCAGAGTGAAACGTCAACGTTCAGAAACAACATCAACATGGACTCACATTGTAAGAAGTCCTCCCTGGTCTGAGGCTCCGCTGGATGTAAAACATCACCTGCACACACTGGAGACACAAGAAAACAGTGGACGTCATCATGACGTCACAATGAAGAATGGATCCAACGCAAGTGTTTGGTCAAAAAGTTAAAGCTGTTACAGCGCCATAGTATCAGGTCAGTCATTTTATGCTTGGTTTCATGCTGAAAATAGCAGACCTACAAACCCGCAGCGCGTCTCAGCGTGACGCGTTGTGAGCTTGTAGGTCTGCTATTTTCAGCATGCAACCAAGTGTAAAATCAGCTATGATGACACCATAAAGGCCTGCCAAAATATAGAAATCAAAATGTGCTGTGAAAATCAACACTAATTGGTTGGCTATTAAAAAACAGCAGATATACAAGCTCATAGCGCGTCACTCTGTGCCGCACAAACATACTGTACTGTCCCCCATACTACAGTATAGGCTTTAGTAGCCTATCCTTCCTAGACATACTTCCACCTGTTTATAATCCATTCAACACTTGTACTGTACTGTACAGTAGAGGCTGCTTAGAAAAACTATAAACACATTGAAATGTCACCTTTGAGTAATATATTCTTACTTCATTCTTACATTTTACTGTCCAATCTGACAGACAGCCAACCTGTGTACCATCAGTCTGTTCTAGTTCAAACACCTTCCGGGCTTCATCCATCCATGTTTACTATGAACAACTAGAAACACACGTAAATGTCACCTCTCTCTATCTGTGGCCAAGTTGTCTTCAGGATGTCGTCTAGTTGGTCTCTCAGACCAGACACGACATCAGTCACATCTGTGAAGGACCTCAGAGAACAGATGAGCACACTGGGGGAGACTGGAGATCCAGTGGAACTGGAGAGAGACTGGAAACTCTGGAGAGAGACAAGCAGAGAGACAAGAAAACCACTTTAGACAGGGATGGAAGATCAATAGATTAGTGCATTGATCACACTTGGTGGAGTTGAGCTGATGTCCTCGTTCAATCAGTAAAAGCACGCAGGCACGCACGCACACACGTGAAACTAAAAACAAAACAAAACAAAACAAAACAACACACACACAAAAAGACAAAAACAGAAAAGTTGAAAAAAGCTAAACAATAGGAACCAAGTATTTTAGACACCCTAAACGGCGAGGTCGCGTGCACGCATCCGCCTCGTTGACGGCAGACTGCTGGGCGAGCGCTGGCGCTTTGGCATGGGGGAGGGGTCAGATCAACATGGAATTAATTATTTACTGGCCATATAAGGAGCATGTCTTGAGTGTACAGGGTTTGATGAGGTCAGAACAGGTCAGCTCCATACAGTATATGGAGATCTTAAGGGTGGTAGCGGGGACATTCTCTTGAGTGTACAGGGTTTGATGAGGGCCGAGGTAGGGCCGGGCCTTCATTTTCGGGCCTGTTAATAATATGAGACTGAATGAGTCTTAATTGTGACCTGTGATTGAATTTAATTAATTGAATTTGTCTTTAGTTGTCATAGTTGCAATTCAACAATGTATTTGTGTTTTTGGTATTGAACACTGGAATACAAATTATATTTATCTAGATATAGCTAATAATTTTATACTTTCAAAATATTAATAAATTGTGAAAATAGCCAATCTACAAGCTCGCCATCTGATCTTGTAGGTCTGGTGTGTCTGTAAAATGTTTGAATGATATGATGGAGTGGAATGAAATCCTGTACTATGAAGCCCATTTGTCCTAAAGGAGTGGAACCAAAGTGTAAAAAAGCCACACGTGGAACCTGAATGAAAGTGATGCTGTCCTCAGTGTTGGACAGCTCCTCCAGATCAGCATGTCTCCTCTCCAGCTGCTCCAGGGTCTGTTCCAGCTGTCTCAGGAGAGCCTCAGTCTGAGCCACTGCATTCTGCTGCTGATCTCGGATCAGTTCTTTAAGCTCACCACGTCTTCTCTCAATGGAGACCATCATCTCACTGAAGATCCTGTCACTGGCCTCCACTGCTGCTTCTGCAGACCTCTGCTTAACACGCGCGCACACGCGCACACACACACACACACACACACACACACACACACACACACACACACACACACACACACACACACACACACACACACACACACACACTTAGGCTTGACGTCGAAATTTAAAAAAGGTCTTCTAAATACTGACAGTTTTCTGAAATACCTATACAGTATCACTCAATATGTCATGTCAAGGACTCCAAAAATGATATGTAATTGGCCGCCGACCCCCATCTAAAAGTATGTTGTTCCAGGGACTCCCCAGAAGCAAAGATTTGAGTTCAAAACGTTCTGAACGCTCTGAAAGAATAAATGTTCCCATTTTGCAACACATTTTCACGATTTTTCAAAAATAGCAGACCTACAAGCTCGTATAGCGCGGCACAGGAAAGCAGCAGTCATTTTAGATTGACGTCATACTCATTTAAACCATATTTTATACTTTGGCTATTCAAAAGCAGCAGATCTACAAGCCCATTATCACGACACTTCGTCACACGCTTTATGGGGTCCTGCGTGAAAACGTTGTGAAAACCACTGATATAAGCAACATACGTTTGTCTGAAAACTGTTTTGGATTTGGAAGACATTTTTAGAATCAGCCTCTGGTTTTGATGGGTTAACCCGGCCTATAGAAATTACTGCAGCTGTTTGAAAAAAGCCCTTCTACAAGTTCACAACACAATATGTGGAAACATTTTAGCAACACAGATCTTATATGTGGCGTTTCTGGCACAAAATACTTTCAAACAAGAAGAAGAACAACAACTATTATCAGAATATCAGCTCACGTTCAGGTCCTCCAAGACCTGTCTCAGGTCTTTCAGCTCCTTCTCTTTCTTCTGGATCTCCTGCTGGACTTCCTCCTGACTTGTCACCAGCTGTTTCTGCAAGAAACAGGAAGAGACACAGTTTGACTTGTAAACATTTTAATGTCGGGATGCCAATTCTATCCAATCAGGAGAGAGAGAGAGAGAGAGAGAGAGAGAGATAGAGATAGATACAGGGTAAAAAACTAGTGAAATTGTTGATAGTTTGCATCCACGCATCATCAAATTGTGTAACTTCCTCAAAATATAGTTTATTAATGGACATGAAATATGATTCAAGGAAAGTTATCAATCCCTCCGTTCTTGAATTAGTCCTTTAGCCCATTAAAACCAGGAAAGCATCTTTGTCTTTTTAGATAACTTGGCTTTCAAGAAACCCAAGGACACTTTACAATACAGAAAAATAAACTACAAACATAAAGGCGTCCTTGGGTCTCTTGAAAGGCGGTTAAATCTAAGTAACATTTTAGATTTTATAACAAATGTTTTTCAGAAAACTCTTTAGTATTTAGAACAGCGGTTTAGAACAAACTTGGCTCTCGTTCTCAAGCAGATCTACAAGCTCATAGCACGGCAGTTTGTGCCACGCTGCAAGCTTATTGATCATTTAAAACAAATATTTTAACACAAATGTGCCCCTTCTGGGGCTCACTGGCCCAAAACATTTTCAGATGGGGGTCCATGGCGAAATAAATGTGAATTTTGGGATCCTTGGCACAGAAAACTACTGTTTTAGAAGGCTTTGTAGAATGGGCTCCAGGTTTTAAGGGGTAATTACTTTTTATTATACAACACTCTGATTTGTACTCTGACATTGTTATTTAGTGTTGCTTCCATCTTTAAAACATTATCCATGGGATGGGTCTTCAAGTGATGGCGGTGCTACCTGTTTCAATGCCTTCTCTGCAGCAGCTGACACCGTGTCATGGCCCTTGTGTTCATCCATGGTGCACAGATAGCAGATAGACTGTTGGTCTGTGCGACAGAACACCTCCATCAGCTTGTCATGACTGGAGCACATCTTCTCTTGCAGTTTGTCGGTGGCTGGGACCAGCTTGTGCTTCTTCAACACAGGAACATTGTAGTGAGGTTGGAGGTGAGTCTCACAGCAAGAGGCCAGACACACCAGACAAGACATGAGAGCTTTGCGACGTCTGGCTCCGGTGCAGAAATCACAGGCCACGTCTGCTGGACCGGCGTACAGCGGAGCAGCGGAGGCAGCAGGAGACTGCTGAGCTCCTGTACTGCTCAGCTTCATCACCACCTGGAAGTAAAGAGAAGAGGAGGGGAGGTCACTCAACGGAGGACAAATACAACACAGTCATCGGTGTTGGGACAGTTACTTAAAATTTTTTAACTAGTTAGTTACTAGTTACATCAATTCAAAAGTAATTTAGTTACTTCACTGATTACTTTTTAGTTACAAAAATTAAATTAAAAAATCACACCCATTCCAGGCTATTCATTCATGCCTTCATTTCAGTACCGTTAGTGATAATAACACCAGGGGGGACTGGTGGTGATTTTGATGATGCTGTGTAGGCCTATCAATACATATTGTTATAGCAAACAACACAAGTAGGCAGAGTAGGTACAACCAACACAACATGGGGGTTCCAGTTCCACGTGTGCAGAGGCTGAGATACAGTAGCTCTGCTCTTATTGGTGGTGGTGGCAATACTAATTTGAGTCTGGATTTATAAACAAAGTAGGACCAAAACCAGAATTAATAGGCTTGATTATCACACACACACACACACACACACACACGCAAAGTCTCTTTCGGTATCTCTCTCTCGCTCACATGTACTGTTCGCACACTGTCACACACACACACACACACAGCTTCTGTCTGTCTATCTGTCGATCTGACGATCTCCCTCTCTCTCGCTCACATGTGCGTACAGGCACACACGTCACACACACACGCAATCACACACGAAATTAGAGACAGTTTGGATCCACACATCATCTTAAATCAACCGTGAAACTTCACTTTAAAATAAAATTTAGCAGGGGCAAGATTAATGGACATGATGAAATATGATTCATGAAAAGTTATCAATCCCTCAGTTATTTGACATCCTTTAACCCAGGCCACGTCTGCTGGACCGGCGTACAGCAGAGACTGCTGAGCTCCTGTACTGCTCAGTAACATTATCTTAACACTGCTTCTGAACTTTGCATTCTTTAAAGTTAGAGTCGCCTTGTTCAAGATGTAGCCTATACAGTGTAAGCATTTAGCAGACACTCTTAACCACTAGAACCATCATGTTTGCATAATATGAATGACATGCCACGAATCGGTTGAATGATTAACCAGTGACTCACAGAGTCAAAGATCAGTGTAAATTACCCTAGCAGCATAAAGTACTGCAGACGGCAAAGAAACTAAGATACCATCAAAAAATATTGCATATCGTGTTGTGAGCTTGTAGATCCTTTATTCCAGCGATTTATTCCTCCGTTCTCACTCTCACACACACAGAAACACAGAACCACTGACGGCACGTGCGCTGCTGCCCGACAAATTAAAAAAAATAACAATGCATGGCCTAATTTAATGTGTGGTTGTAACTTGTATTGGTCATCTCACCTCAGCCAGCATGGTATTTTTCCTCAGGACAGGCCTAGGACTGAAGCTCTCTCTGCACTGGGGACAGCTGTAGACTCCAGTCTCCTCATACTGGTCCCAGTAACCCTCGATACAGCTGCTACAGTAACTGTGTCCACACGGTAGAGTCACTGGTTCCTTTAGAAGGTCCAGACAGATAGGACAGCAGAACTGGTCCCGGTCCAGCTCACATCCCTGTTGTTGTTCTGCCATTTTGACACACAGCCACACTCACACTGAGGAGAGAGGAGAAAACACACCACTCTGGTTTACTCTGAAGAGACACTGAGAGAGTTTCGTTTCTGAAGAAATCTCTGAGAGACAAAGAGGGAGGGATTTCCTGGAAGTTTGTAAGACGCAGTTTGACTGGTTTTAAAGAGACAGTGCATGTGTTGCACAAACAGTATCAGCTTGTGGTTGAACATCGTAGCCTATCTGTACTACACACTCATTTCCCCGCCGTATGGAAAGTTGGAAACGCCATGGTGACACAACTTCACACAAGGTTATAAGATAATAAGGTGTATTGTTTTTGAGTTACGGAGCTATTTGTCTCTGCCTGGGTCCGCCCCTGGCTGACTGCCAGTTTCTCACTGCCACTGTTGCGCAACCACACACACACACACACACACACACACACACACACACACACACACACACACACACACACACACACACACATGCACATATTAACTGCATGTATGTATATTTTGTGTGCAGTACAGTACAGTACATTCCGGCTGGAATCTACATTAACAGTCATTGTTAAAGAAAAGACAGTTTTAAGACTACCATCATCAAAAGATTGACGTTGCTTCCACTTCTGGCCACACATGATTACTACAGTTATTAATACTATGCAACCTGACATCTTGAACTGTTTCTATGCATTGCATGATATAAACTAACACTGTTTTCTATCAAACTGGCCTGGAAAAAAATTAAAAGGACACAAAATTTGTCGGACCTGTAAAGAACACTATAGTTTTTGCCGGCTGCCGGGCGCGGCTGCACTAATAACTGGGGAAGGCCCGTCTAGAGTTTAAATGGGCAGGTATCAGTCAAAAGGGAGACGTCGAAGAGGAAGGATCAACATGTCAGAAGAGGTCAGCTCCATATATGGAGATCTAAGGGTTTGAGGTCAGATGTGGAGTTGCTGGCCAATATTGATGACATCAGGGATCTCCATATATGGGGGCCTGGGTGACGGCAGACTGCTGGGCGAGCGGTGGCACTTTTGCAGATCAACATATGGAATGAATTCTGTACTGGCCATATATGGACTCCACAGGGTTTGATGAGGTCAGATATGGAATGTCAGAACAGGAAGGACGGGTGCGGAGGGATCAACATATGGAATGTCTGAACAGGTCAGCTCCATATATGGAGATCTAGGGGTTAATTTGAGGTCAGATGTAGAGTTGCTGGCCGGCTCAATATATGGAGATCTAGGTGATGATCCAGTCTTCTCCATGTATGGTTATCCAGGGTTAGATGGGGTCAGTGTTATGATCTTATATGGAGATGGCCATATATGGAGGTGTGATGTCACGAGGCGTGACCATATATGGAGGTGTGATGTCACGAGGCGTGACCATATATGGAGGTGTAATGTCACGAGGCGTGACAGTATATGGAGCCCGACCAACTGATGGCAGCAGTGAGACTTCAGGGCAGCGGCTATGAAGCAATATAGCACTAAGGGGCAACGGTTAAGGGATCTCTTAAAGCCAAGACTGGTGATTGGTTAAATTCTGTTTCATTATTGTAACGCCCCCACTCCTAAATCCCCAAATAGTGGCTTTATAAAGACGAGACAAAAATGGAGCCCAAAGTCCCTTAACAGGGCTAAAGCAGCTCTCCCATGTAATGTAGAGGGGGTAACAGATCCAGTAGGCATCGCTGCCCTCTGGAGGCAGCATTATGCAACACTATTTAATTGTGTTAATGGTGAGCCTTACCATGTAGGATTGTAGGTAGCCTACTATAGAAGAGGAAAGTACTTTTCTTAACACCCACGAGGTTGTTAATGCCACACGGCAACTTGCTGACAGAAAATCCAGTGGTCTGGACAATAGTACAGCAGAACACTTAAAGCTAGCTGGTCCCAGATTGGCAGTGTTGTTGTATATCTGCTTCTCAGGGATGTTGACTCATGGTACTTTACCAGACTCCATGCTGTCTGTCGTTCTGGTTCCTATAATAAAAGACAAGGCTGGGAAAGTAGGAAGTATAGAGAACTACAGACCCATAGCTCTTGCCAGTATTGTGTCTAAAGTAGCCTACTAGAAAAACTACTCCTTGACAGATTAAGTATATACATTTCCACCACTGACAATCACTTTGGCTTCAAGCCCAAACATAGTACAGACTTATGTATGTAATACTATTTATGCTCTGAAAGAAGCAGTGGAGACATATAGAAGGCAGCAGAGCTCTACTATGCAGGTTGGTTTTATTGATGCATCGAGAGCTTTTGATAGAATCCATCACTACAAGCTTTTTAATAAGCTCAAGCTTAGGGGTGTGCCAAGCTGTTTAATACGCATTCTAGTTTACTGGTATGCTAACCAGAAAATGCAGGTGAAATGGGGGAGAACATTATCCAGCCCTTTTCGGGTGGGTAATGATGTCAGGCAGGGAGGGATTTTATCCACAGCCCTCTTCAATTTATATATGGACAGCCTGTCAATGCAGATAGGGGCGGAGGGGGGGGGGGGGGTGCAGAGCAGGATGTATGATTGGTGATACCCTAATTAATCATTTTATGTACGCAGAGGACCTTGGCACTTGCCATACTTTCCCCTAGTAGCAGTGGGTTCCAACAGCTATACTCAATATATGTTCAAATTACGGTATTGACTTTGATATTAATTATAATGGTAAGAGCATGCATGGTACTGATATGTAGAACTAAATAAGATCTGGAACTTACGTTTCCTGCCTTTCACCTGGCTGGTCAAATCATGGGTGTGTCCAAGAGTACAACATATCTTGGGCACATCATAACAGATACCTTAAGAGGATGATGAGGACATGTTTAGACAGAGGAGAATGCTATATGTACAAGCCAATGTAAAATTCACCATTGTAGCTACTATGGACGTTATGGTAAACCTGTTTAGAGCTTATTGCACCCCTCTCTATACAGCTCCACTGTGGGTGAAGTATAAGAAGGAGAGCTTACGCAAGCTGCAAGTAGCCTACGTATAATGAATATATAAATGAATTCTAGAGCCAGTGGGATTTTCTGTTCGTTGGGTCTCACTACCTTCATGGCTCTGTTGAGTTGAGAAACCTGACTTTCAAATTCATGAGCAGGCTGGATCGATCACTGAATGGACTCATTGGACAGATGACAGACCCAGGCCGTAGTTCTGTCAGGTACACTTCTACCATCAGAGGACACTGAATGGACTCATTGGACAGATGACAGACCCAGGCCGTAGTTCTGTCAGGTACACTTCTACCATCAGAGGACACTGAATGGACTCATTGGACAGATGACAGATCATAACATAACCATAACATTTGTAGAATCAAAAAAGTGGGGATACTAAAACAGCGATATTCAGTTACACTTCATACCAATTAATACTGTGCGGGTGTAGGTATGTTAAGTGATAACCACTTACAACATGGCATTATAGGCAAAAGCTTTCTAAATCTTTCACATTTTCCAAACATCTACAAGCTTGTAGGTGAACTATTTTCGCTATTTGTTGTACAACAAAGTATATAGTGCTCAAGTGGCATTCTGGACTAGACCTGTCTGGCTGGAAACATTGTGGTTGCAAGGACTGACCTTCTGATCTTTCAGCTACAAGACTGTGTAACAGTCATTACCAAGCCTCACAGTCACAGTGTCAATCTTTTCAAGTGAGAATTGAATGTATTTGTTTGTAACACAAATTAGTTTAGTTTGCAAGGCATACTGTTTTCACTTTGGACACAAGGGGGCAGCGTTGCTCATGCAGGACTTTTGCTGTCAATGCAACTGGAACTCATTTTTTTCTAGAGCAAATATCAGTGTGTAAAACATTTAGTTTGAGGACACTGTCAATCCAACAAAATAGTGTTTGATTTATCTCAACTGGTTATTACAAAATAAAGGTCCACAGCTCTTGAAAAGAACTATGACATGAAAAGTACATTTATTTCATGTTTTATTGGATAAAATGAGGCTTGTTCAAGCTCACATTCAAACTATCAAAAATACTGTATATTGTTTGTCACCGTTATGCAGAAAACCTTTATATAAATATTTCAACTTTATATGTTTTTTTTTCATAGACTAATGCCCTAGTTCGAGATGTGACACACTTTTGCGCGAAAGTAGTGAAAATAATTAATTTTGTAAAAACATAGCAAACAATACATTTTTGTATAATGAAATGCCCAAAATAGGGACACCAGGTTGAAAGTCAACACTGTTTGTGGTGGGAAAGAGCATTAATATTTACAATTTACAATTTACAATTTTACAATTTAGGCATTTAGCAGACGCTCTTAATCCAGAGCGACTTACATTAAGCAAGAACATTAATATTTGAATTTGGCATTTAACTGTTCCCAAACCTTTTCATGTAAAGGACCCCCAAATTGACACTGATTAGCCCACGGACCCTCATTTGAAAATAAATGCAGGGACCCCCATAAGAAAGGATTTTGACGTCTCTAGCAGTGATTCTCAACCCGTTTAATTTCAAGGACCCCCAGTTTGACATGCATATTAGTCTACAGACTCCCATTTAATGTAATTTCTATCTCTGAGACCCCAATTTATATTGTAAAATCAATGTTAATTTAACTCTGAGTTAAATGTAGGCTACAAATTTGTACACTCCCAGAGGACTCCAGTTTATGTCAGACTATAGTCTCGTGTTACCAGACTGTTGCCTCTCGCACATTTTCAAATGCTTTCATCATAGAGCCTGGAGCACTGAAGCTCTGATCATGAGTAAAACATTATATAAGTCTTTACAGTGGTGCAAATGTATCCTAATATAAATATAAATCACCTAAGCTAGCTTGCTGCTTAGCAGAAAAAAGAAAAGCTCTATAGATATTTTTTTAATATATTTTTGAGAACAGAAATGACAAACGGATTACTCCGATTTCAGGAAGTGTATAGTTACAGACGTACAGATAAGATGTCAGGGTCTTAACTCTTAAGTGTGGTACAGTACAGGCATGACAAAAAAAGAAGCCAACAGAAGAATCACCTCTGCTTGCACCTCCAACACATTTGCGTTACGTCAATTCCTTTCCCCTATGCTGTGACTGTGACATACTACGATTGAGGACATGATTGAGTCGAAGCTATACAGACATGCGGAAAGTCATACTTCTTCAGTCCATTTCCGCCACGTCAACAAACACGAGTATGTGTATTTCACCTACTGTGACTCTGTGATGTACTGTGTGGCCACATGCACTGTACTACAGAAGGAAATACAGCTTCATATGGAGTGTGACTAGTGATGACTAGTCATCAAATGACGACCCTGTTGTTTGCATTTTAATACAGACCCCTTGGCTCAAGGGGTTATAATTTAAAAGCTATACGCCCATAAGTACATTTTAACCACTTAAAACTGCAGAAAAAGGGATGCTTATAGGGTACAAGTGGTTAAGACAAATAGTTTGAGATAGCCTATGTGCTTTAACGTTCAGGAACTGCAAGAGCAACAAAGATGATCACAGCTGTGCATAGATGTGAAATCTCAAAGTAATGGAGAATGCAACAACATGAAGCTGCTGCAGCTCTTTGGGACTTGTTCATTTTCTCACAATGTGGTCATTTCCCCCCCCATCACTGCCAACCCCTACTGTTTGGCATGCACACATTTGAGCTTACGTCCAAACAGAGACCAAATAAAAACATTGTTTCATATTAATCACTTTGCTGTTAATTGCTTTGTCCCCATGGTAGAGAGCAGTGGCTCCCAAACCTTTTAGCTCGAGACACAAAAGACAAATTAGACGTCTCCCCCGAGACCCAAACTAGTGACAATAGCAGATCTACAAGCAACACAAACACATCGCGATGAGCTTGTAGATCTACTAATTTCACTACTTCTTCAAAAGTGTTTATTCATTCATGGAATTCCGAGCAGTTGAGACGAATAAGCAAACATTATCCATAATGTAAGGGTTTAGGACAGATAGGCCATATTTGGGATATTGGGGATATTGAACCAGGTCCAATACTGTCCCCGTTAACAAAGTGCAACCTCATCATTCACAGTTGTGCAACAGACTAGTCCCGATTCAAAGCTATACAATATGACAACTAACTTTGCTATAATCTACTATAATAGCCTACTAGGTTACTGTATAGTTTACATTAATCATTGCCTCTCAAACCCACATAGCACGCGTAATGTGCGTTGCCTAACCAAAAGAAGATGTACAAACAATCAACATGCCGCTCGATTGCAGATCTTTTATTTTGGGCAGTGGGCGCACAACGAGGCGTGCGGCGATACGATTTGGAAACCAAATAGCTGTAGCCTACAGTGGACTGTAACATTGCTTCTTGGTCATCATGTAACTGTATTACGTGTACATGCAGGCGCTTTCATAGTTATATGGAGCATTTACCGTGGTGACTGGTGACGTTGATTAGGTAGCCTAATTTAGCTTATTCACCCAGCTGGGTTCAACGAGACCCCCGACGTTTCCAAAACGAGCTATTGCGGATGAATCGATGGTCTTAAGCATATGGCGAGTTAATTCACTTAAGTTATATACTTGGTGCTGAGCACTAAGCAGCTCATTTGGCTCACAAACCAGAGGCCAGCCAGCAGCAGCAAGTTCAACAACCACCGTTCTAATCTGTCACTTCTCTGGTGCGCTGCTACTGCATCACCTCCTCCTCCTCCACCATGCAGTCACATAATAGTAGGCTATAATAGCCTAAACTGTAAAAGTTAATCGCCAACATTCACCAGCTCAGTCCTCTTCATATTAGATAAATACATTACACAAACTTTTTGTTATAAAAAATAAATAAAAATCACGGAAAATCACAGAGCCCGAGGCTCGGCCCTAGCCTGGCTAATAAGCCAGACCGAATCAGCCGTTGGCAAAGAATAATTGCTCACCGGCGGTGTGATATTAGTCTGGTTCATTAGCCAGGCTAGCTCGGCCGGGTCGGTTCGGGCAGAGATTGAGAACTCTTAATTCATTTTGAATGTAGGCAGACAGACAGACAGACAGACAGACAGACAGACAGACAGACAGACTAAAACATATCTTCTAAACATGGAGATAACTTTCACAGAGAGACAGAAACATTCTTCAAAATAAGACTAAAACACTCTGCTAGAGGTTGCAGCCACAGTGCTCACATTTATTTTGAAAAACAAATCAGTGTAAATTAAATAAAGTTAATGAAAAACATATTGATTACCCGATGGTCACAAAGTCCTCTATATTAATTAATTAATTAAACCATTCTTTCAACGTCCGCCAAAATAATCATATTTTAACTGGGGACCCCCCAAAAATAATCAAATTGCACTGGGGACCCCACAACAAAAACAGTGTGTACTGTTGAATGAGAACACAATGTTCTGACCCACAGTTTGAGAACCAGTGCATTACACTACTATTAAAGTATAACCAATCTACAGACTCTGTAGTAACATCAACAAGATAACAGGGAATATACTGTACAATGATTGATCTGCAAAGAGACGCATTGAGCGGAACACAATCAATTGATCCATTGATCATGATGGTGACACATCATTCTAGCACACGCTTCATCTAGAAGGGAGAGTCTAGAATCAAAATGAAGAAAAATCAGTTTTCAACTGAATATCGTCATCAGTGTTCTTAACCATGTCTACCATGTCTTACACAGCTCTGCTGTATCTCCATACACCCCAACATGCCCCATCCCTAACCCTGGATAAAGAGGTTGTGTGAACGTGGTTTGAACTGTGTGGAGGAGGGTCATTGTGTCAGAGACACTGTAGAAGGACAGAGTACCGGCCTTGTGATCCAGGTACACCCCCACTCTGGAGGAGACAGGCCCTGACACTTTAGTCTGAACACCGTTGTGTCTGAACGTGTAGTCTTTACCAGTACAATGTAAACACCAGGATTTATCATTGTTTCCAAAGAGGGTTCGTCTGTTGGTGTCTTTATAACAGACTGCTATACGAGCCCCTCTACCACTCCTCTCTACTTCCCAGTAACGATGTTCAGACAGACCCTCTGTACACAACACCTGATAGCAGTACTCAGTAAATCTCTCTACATGATCAGGGTAAGGTTGTCGTTGTTGTGTTAAAGTCACCTTCCTCTTCTCCTCTGACAGGGAGAGCCATTCGTTTATTGTGTTGATGTCCAGAGACAGAGGAGAGGAATCTGTGAGAACACGACAAGAGAAAATCCAAACCTCATGAACCTCATTGTGTTTAGACTAGTTAGTCTCTCAGATCAAAGTCAATAGAGCTTTAAATGACAACACATCAGAGTGAAACGTCAACGTTCAGAAACAACATCAACATGGACTCACATTGTAAGAAGTCCTCCCTGGTCTGAGGCTCCGCTGGATGTAAAACATCACCTGCACACACTGGAGACACAAGAAAACAGTGGACGTCATCATGACGTCACACTGAAGAATGGATCCAACTCAAGTGTTTGGTCAAAAAGTTAAAGCTGTTAAAGCTCCATAGTATCAGGTCAGTCATTTTATGCTTGGTTTCATGCTGAAAATAGCAGACCTACAAACTCGCAGCGCGTCTCAGCGTGACGCGTTTTCAGCATGCAACAAAGTGTAAAATCAGCTATTATGACAAAGCCTGCCAAAATATAGAAATCAAAATGTGCTGTGAAAATCAACACTAATTGGTTGGCTATTAAAAAATAGCAGATATACAAGCTCATAGCGCGTCACTCTGTGGCGCACAAACATACTGTACTGTCCCCCATACTACAGTATAGGCTTTAGTAGCCTATCCTTCCTAGACATACTTCCACCTGTTTATAATCCATTCAACACTTAGAAATGTACTGTACAGTAGAGGCTGCTTAGAAAAACTATAAACACATTGAAATGTCACCTTTGAGTAATATATTCTTACTTCATTCTTACATTTTACTGTCCAATCTGACAGACAGCCAACCTGTGTACCATCAGTCTGTTCTAGTTCAAACATCTCCAGTTGCCCTTCCGGGCTTCATTCATCCATGTTTACTATGAACAACTAGAAACACACGTAAATGTCACCTCTCTCTATCTGTGGCCAAGTTGTCTTCAGGATGTCGTCTAGTTGGTCTCTCAGACCAGACACGACATCAGTCACACCTGTGAAGGACGTCAGAGGACAGATGAGCACACTGGGTGAGACTGGAGATCCAGTGGAACTGGAGAGAGACTGGAAACTCTGGAGAGAGACAAGCAGAGAGACAAGAAAACCACTTTAGACAGGGATGGAAGATCAATAGATTAGTGCATTGATCACACTTGGTGGAGTTGAGCTGATGTCCTCGTTCAATCAGTAAAAATGTGCGCACGGCCGCACGTACGCACGCACGCACACACGTGAAACAAAAAACAAAACAAAACTACACAAACACACAAAAAGACAAAAACAGAAGAAAAAACAAAACAAAAAAAAAAGAAAATCAAGTCACCAGCTGAATTCACAGAAAAGTTGAAAAAAGCGAAACAATAGGAACCAAGTATTTTAGACACCCTAAACGGCGAGGTCGCGTGCACGCATCCGCCTCGTTGACGGCAGACTGCTGGGCGAGCGCTGGCGCTTTGGCATGGGGGAGGGGGTCAGATCAACATGGAATTAATTATTTACTGGCCATATAAGGAGCATGTCTTGAGTGTACAGGGTTTGATGAGGTCAGAACAGGTCAGCTCCATACAGTATATGGAGATCTAAGGGTGGTAGCGGGGACATTCTCTTGAGTGTACAGGGTTTGATGAGGGCCCAGGTAGGGCCGGGCCTTCATTTTCGGGCCTGTAATGTCTAGTTAGCTTTGCTTTGCGTCCGTGAGCTCTAAATCCGAGTCACTGCCACCGTGTATGAAATCTAAAATAAATCTTCCCAGGAGATCGTCTTGTGCATGTCCATTTAAAGCGTTAAGCAAGCGTTCCGATTCAAAGTTACTAGCCATCACAAACAAACAACAAGAATGATGTTGTGTTTACGGACAGCCTGAACACGTTGCTATACTTATGGGGCGGTGATCGGCTACGTGAAACTGGAGAACCATACATAGGTATATGGCCAATCGAAACAGCTCTATGTAAATACGTGCAGGAATGTTCACACGCCCAAAATACGGAAAATAATCTGTAATTATAGAGACATTTTTGCAATGTAATTACAACGACTTAATGACACTAAAACGACTTTCTGATGGAATAAAAACATTCTTTAGCATTCCAACTGTGTTAATGTGGCTAAAAACGAAAACCACCAACAAAACAAAAGGTCTATTGTGAAGTTTCATTAGAGCCGACTTGAAAATACTGGGAGGGGTCACATAATGAGACTGAATGAGTCTTGTGACTGAATTTAATTAATTTAATTTGTCTTTAATTCTCATATAATTGCAATTCAACAATGTATTTGTGTTTTTGGTATTGAACACTGGAATACAAATTATATTTATCTAGATATAGCTAATAATTGTATACTTTCAAAATATTAATAAATTGTGAAAATAGCCAATCTACAAGCTCGCCATCTGATCTTGTAGGTCTGGTGTGTCTGTAAAATGTTTGAATGATATGATGGAGTGGAATGAAATCCTGTACTATGAAGCCCATTTGGAAACCAAAGTGTCAAAAAGCCACGCGTGGAACCTGAATGAAAGTGATGTTGTCCTCAGTGTTGGACAGCTCCTCCAGATCAGCATGTCTCCTCTCCAGCTGCTCCAGGGTCTGTTCCAGCTGTCTCAGGAGAGCCTCAGTCTGAGCCACTGCATTCTGCTGCTGATCTCGGATCAGTTCTTTAAGCTCACCACGTCTTCTCTCAATGGAGACCATCATCTCACTGAAGATCCTGTCACTGGCCTCCACTGCTGCTTCTGCAGACCTCTGCTTAACGCACACACACACACACACACACACACACACACACACACACACACTTAGGCTTGACGTCGAAATTTAAAAAAGGTCTTCTAAATACTGACAGTTTTCTGAAATACCTATACAGTATCACTCCATATGTCATGTCAAGGACTCCAAAAATGATATGTAATTGGCCGCCGACCCCCATCTAAAAGTATGTTGTTCCAGGGACTCCCCAGAAGCAAAGATTTGAGTTCAAAACATTCTGAACGCTCTGAAAGAATAAATGTTCCCATTTTGCAACACATTTTCACGATTTTTCAAAAATAGCAGACCTACAAGCTCGTATAGCGCGGCACAGGAAAGCAGCAGTCATTTTAGATTGACGTCATACTCATTTAAACCAGATTTTATACTTTGGCTATTCAAAAGCAGCAGATCTACAAGCCCATTATCACGACACTTCGTCACACGCTTTATGGGGTCCTGCGTGAAAACGTTGTGAAAACCACTGATATAAGCAACATACGTTTGTCTGAAAACTGTTTTGGATTTGGAAGACATTTTTAGAATCAGCCTCTGGTTTTGATGGGTTAACCCGGCCTATAGAAATTACTGCAGCTGTTTGAAAATAGCCGTTCTACAAGTTCACAACACAATATGTGGAAACATTTTAACAACACAGATCTTATATGTGGCGTTTCTGGCACAAAATACTTTCAAACAAGAAGAAGAACAACAACTATTATCAGAATATCAGCTCACGTTCAGGTCCTCCAAGACCTGTCTCAGGTCTTTCAGCTCCTTCTCTTTCTCCTGGATCTCCTGCTGGACTTCCTCCTGACTTGTCACCAGCTGTTTCTGCAAGAAACAGGAAGAGACACAGTTTGACTTGTAAACATTTTAATGTCGGGATGCCAATTCTATCCAATCGAGAGAGAGAGAGAGAGAGAGAGAGATATACAGGGTAAAAAACAAGTGAAATTGGAGATAGTTTGCATCCACGCATCATCAAATTGTGTAACTTCCTCAAAATATAGTTTATTAATGGACATGAAATATGATTAATGGAAAGTTATCAATCCCTCCGTTCTTGAATTAGTCCTTTAGCCCATTAAAACCAGGAAAGCATCTTTGTCTTTTTAGATAACTTGGCTTTCAAGAAACCCAAGGACACTTTACAATACAGAAAAATAAACTACAAACATAAAGGCGTCCTTGGGTCTCTTGAAAGGCGGTTAAATCTAAGTAACATTTTAGATTTTATAACAAATGTTTTTCAGAAAACTCTTTAGTATTTAGAACAGCGGTTTAGAACAAACTTGGCTCTCGTTCTCAAGCAGATCTACAAGCTCATAGCACGGCAGTTTGTGCCACGCTGCAAGCTTATTGATCATTTAAAACAAATATTTGAACACAAATGTGCCCCTTCTGGGGCTCACTGGCCCAAAACATTTTCAGATGGGGGTCCATGGCGAAATAAATGTGAATTTTGGGATCCTTGGCACAAAAAAACTACTGTTTTAGAAGGCTTTGTAGAATGGGCTCCAGGTTTTAAGGGGTAATTACTTTTTATTATACAACACTCTGATTTGTACTCTGTCTCTGACATTGTTATTTAGTGTTGCTTCCATCTTTAAAACATTATCCATCTCATGATGTGTCTTCAAGTGATGGCGGTGCTACCTGTTTCACTGCCTTCTCTGCAGCAGCTGACACTATGTCATGGCCCTTGTGTTCATCCATGGTGCACAGATAGCAGATAGACTGTTGGTCTGTGCGACAGAACACCTCCATCAGCTTGTTATGACTAGAGCACATCTTCTCCTGCAGTTTGTCGGTGGCTGGGACCAGCTTGTGCTTCTTCAACACAGGAACATTGTAGTGAGGCTGGAGGTGAGTCTCACAGTAAGAGGCCAGACACACCAGACAAGACATGAGAGCTTTGCGACGTCTGGCTCCGGTGCAGAAATCACAGGCCACGTCTGCTGGACCGGCGTACAGCGGAGCAGCGGAGGCAGCAGGAGACTGCTGAGCTCCTGTACTGCTCAGCTTCATCACCACCTGGAAGTAAAGAGAAGAGGAGGGGAGGTCACTCAACTGAGGACAAATACAACACAGTCATTGACCTGGAAGTAAAGAGAAGAGGAGGGGAGGTCACTCACTGAGGACAAATACAACACAGTCATTGACCTGGAAGTAAAGAGAAGAGGAGGGGAGGTCACTCACTGAGGACAAATACAACACAGTCATTGACCTGGAAGTAAAGAGAAGAGGAGGGGAGGTCACTCAACTGAGGACAAATACAACACAGTCATTGACCTGGAAGTAAAGAGAAGAGGAGGGGAGGTCACTCACTGAGGACAAATACAACACAGTCATTGACCTGGAAGTAAAGAGAAGAGGAGGGGAGGTCACTCACTGAGGACAAATACAACACAGTCATCGGTGTTGGGACAGTTACTTAAAAAAATAATAACTAGTTACGGTTACTAGTTACATCAATTCAAAAGTAATTTAGTTACTTCACTGATTACTTTTTCGTTACAAAAATAAAAAAATAAATCACACCCATTCCAGGCTATTCATTCATGCCTTCATTTCAGTACCGTTAGTGATAATAACACCAGGGGGGACTGGTGGTGATTTTGATGATGCTGTGTAGGCCTATCAATACATATTGTTATAGCAAACAACACAAGTAGGCAAAGTAGGTACAACCAACACAACATGGGGGTTCCAGTTCCACGTGTGCAGAGGCTGAGGTAGCTCTGCTCTTATTGGTGGTGGTGGCAATACTAATTTTAGTCTGGATTTATAAACAAAGTAGGACCAAAACCAGAATTAATAAGTTTGATTATCACACCACACACACACACGCACGCACGCACGCAAAGTCTCTTTCAGTATCTCTCTCTCTCTGTCGCTCACATGTACTGTACGCACACTGTCACACACACAGCCTCTTAAATCAACCGTGAAACTTTAAGCTCTAAAATTTAGCAGGGGCAAGAATAATGGACATGATGAAATATGATTCATGAAAAGTTATCAATCCCTCAGTTATTTGACATCCTTTAACCCAGGCCACGTCTGCTGGACCGGCATACAGCAGAGACTGCTGAGCTCCTGTACTGCTCAGTAACATTATCTTAACACTGGTTCTGAACTTTGCATTGTTTAAAGTTAGAGTTGCCTTGTTCAAGATGTAGTCTATACAGTGTAAGCATTTAGGAGACACTCTTAACCACTAGAACCATCATGTTTGCATAATATGAATGACATGCCACGAATAGGGACGCTACGGTTGAATGATTAACCAGTGACTCACAGAGTCAAAGATCAGTGTAAATTACCCTAGCAGCATAAAGTACTGCAGACAGCAAAGAAACTAAGATACCATCAAAAAATATTGCATATCGTGTTGTGAGCTTGTAGATCCTTTATTCCAGCGATAAGTCCATTGAACTCCGTTCTCACTCTCACACATACATACACACACTGAACCACTGACGGCACGTGCTGCTGCCCGACAAAGAAAAAAAAGAATGCCACTTTAATGCATGGCCAGCGCAGCTGCTGCGCGGCCATGCATTATCGGGCTTCAGGCCCAACATTATGGTAATTTTTAGGGTCGGGCCGAGCTTCGGGCTGACACGGCCAGTTAAGGCCGGGACGGGCCGAGCTTCAAATTTCGGGCCCGATGAGAACTCTACCGAGAGGGGCTAATTTAATGTGTGGTTGTAACTTGTAAGGTCATCTCACCTCAGCCAGCATGGTATTTTTCCTCAGGACAGGTCTAGGACTGAAGCTCTCTCTGCACTGGGGACAGCTGTAGACTCCAGTCTCCTCATACTGGTCCCAGTAACCCTCGATACAGCTGCTACAGTAACTGTGTCCACAGTGTAGAGTCACTGGTTCCTTTAGAAGGTCCAGACAGAGAGGACAGCAGAACTGCTCCCGGTCCAGCTCACATCCCTGTTGTTGTTCTGCCATTTTGACAGACAGCCACACTCACACTGAGAGGAAAAAACACACCACTCTGGTTTACTCTGAAGAGACACTGAGAGAGTTTCGTTTATGAAGAAATCTCTGAGAGACAAAGAGGGAGGGATTTCCTGGAAGTTTGTACTATGAGGCAGTTTGACTTTGATTTTGTGTGCAGTACAGTACAGTACATTCCGGCTCTACATTAACAGTCATTGTTAAAGAAAAGACAGTTTTAAGACTACTATCATCAAAAGATTGACGTTGCTTCTGGTTATGAATCAGAGCTACGTTGCTTCCATCTTCTGGCCACACATGATTACTACAGTTATTAATACTATGCAACCTGACATCTAGAACTAAACTGTTTCTATGCATTGCATGATATAAACTAACACTGTTTTCTATCAAACTGGCCTGGAAAAAAATTAAAAGGACACAAAATTTGTCGGACCTGTAAAGAACACTAGTTTTTGCCGGCTGCCGGGCGCGGCTGCACTAATAACTGGGGCAGGCCCGTCTAGAGTTTAAATGGACAGGTATCAGTCAAAAGGGAGACGTCGAAGAGGAAGGATCAACATGTCAGAAGAGGTCAGCTCCATATATGGTTTGAGGTCAGATGTAGAGTTGCTGGCCAATATTGATGACATCAGGGATCTCCATATATGGGGGCCTGGGTGACGGCAGACTGCCGGGGCGAGTGGTGGCACTTTTGCATTGGGGGGTCCGGTCAGATCAACATATGGAATAAATTCTGTACTGGCCATATATGGACTCCACAGGGTTTGATGAGGTCAGATATGGAATGTCAGAACAGGAAGGACGGGTGCGGAGGGATCAACATATGGAATGTCTGAACAGGTCAGCTCCATATATGGAGATCTAGGGGTTAATTTGAGGTCAGATGTAGAGTTGCTGGCCGGCTCCATATATGGAGATCTAGGTGATGATCCAGTCTTCTCCATGTATGGTTATCCAGGGTTAGATGGGGTCAGTGTTGTGATCTTATATGGAGATGGCCATATATGGAGGTGTGATGTCACGAGGCGTGACCATATATGGAGGTGTGATGTCACGAGGCGTGACAGTATATGGAGCCCGACCAACTGATGGGAGACGCAGGATATGTAGAACTAAATAAGATCTGGAACTTCAGTTTCCTGCCGTTCTCATTGGACAGATGACAGACCCAGGCTGTAGTTCTGTCAGTAAGGCATCGATTATACTATAATGCTAATGCTACCCATACAGTAGTTCACCCTGCAGCAACAGAACACATTACAGATACCAAGTTACAGCAATGACACTATACTGCATGGGGTCTAGTCGATCTACTTTGTTATAGAAAATGCTCCACAACAACACAGTGAAACAGTGAACAGTGAAACATTCCTTAAACAGTACTTAATTATCTGTTTTGAATCTCAGGTATGTTTCCATTGCAGTACACACCTTAATGAACTGACACCAACTATTTAAGCTACGTTGACAAACACAAAACTAGTTTAGCTTGTAGAACATCCTGTCTCCTCATGTCCCCAAGTAACACTGTCCTCTGAAAGGCCATCTGCAATAACCTAATATTAAGTATACTGCGCACCCATTCACCTTTGCAGCTAAGTGTCCCTTTCTCGGACTGCAACTGTAGCCTACTTACTGTATAAGACGGAAGACCCATTTATTGAAATCCCAAACATGGAATATACTTGGACCATGCATTATGCCACATATAATGCCTGTCTGGACGGCCACCTGCCAGTATACAGTGGATAACTTCCCAGTCTTTCTGGGTAAGTTGGGTGACTATATAGCTATTTTTACCCTGAAATCCCAATTTTGGGCCTGTCATTATAGGCTAAGAAGAAAGGACAATTGCTGATCTACAAGGTCACAACATGCCGTAATGTGTTTACTTTTCCCCAAAAATAAGTTTTGATAAATTACTTATTTTAAAATGTGTAGCGCAGTGGAATAGAGTAGACACTATGACACGTCAAGAGTCAATTAGTACAATAGGCTATACATTTGTGTTCTGGTAATATCATTGATCACTTGTTTTGCATGTCCGTGGAAAAAATAAAATATTAATGGAAATGTCCATCACATTCACAAGCTGGCAAAGTGATTTCCCCGGGTGCAGATAGCTGCTGTATTATCATGGTTATTGGTGGTGGTGGCAATATTAATAATTTTAGTCTGAATATATCAAATCCTGTTTTGAGGATCACACAAGAATAGCATCACTTTATGGACAAAATAACACCCAAAAGGGTTCATAATTTCAGTCTGCTTGAGGTGTAATGCAGCTTTAAACAAAATAGCAGACAGTGGCACTGGTACATATCTGAACTCATCTTCTCACAGTGCGTGCCAACCACATAGCCGACACTTTTTCATACCAATCGTTGAATAGAAGCATCATGGTTTTGTTATGCGTATACACACCCATGGTACTGTGCCAAGAGAACTCATAAATCAAACGCACGTACAGTACACGCAGTCAAGTTGTTTACAGTCTACCGATGTTAACCATCTCAAACCCACACCCTAACCTCCCACGGGGAAGCACACCTAAACCTAACCTAAGAGTCTGTTTAATTATTTAATTATTTCGTTTCATGAAGGTTTACATTTTATACTGTGAATTAATTGCACTAGCAAAGTGTAACATGCAGTGAGGACGGAACGTTTGTTCTACCCCATTGGTTCTCTGGGGTCCTAATATAAGGAGTCTTCTACCCCATTGGTTCTCTGGGGTCCTAATATAAGGAGTCTTCTACCCCATTGGTTCTCTGGGGTCCTAATATAAGGAGTCTTCTACCCCATTGGTTCTCTGGGGTCCTAATATAAGGAGTGTTCTACCCCATTGGTTCTCTGGGGTCCTAATATAAGGAGTCTTCTACCCCATTGGTTCTCTGGGGTCCTAATATAAGGAGTCTTCTACCCCATTGGTTCTCTGGGGTCCTAATATAAGGAGTGTTCTACCCCATTGGTTCTCTGGGGTCCTAATATAAGGAGTCTTCTACCCCATTGGTTCTCTGGGGTCCTAATATAAGGAGTGCCGTAACAGAGGCTTGTCATGTCAGCTGTCACTCAACTCAATGAAGGCGTGTTTTGGGCTGTAAAACAATCTGCCCATTTTGACCTATTTAGTTTTTCTTGCAAATATTTGATGCTGCTGCTTTAGATTCTACCAGCATATAAACACAGCAGAGGCCCTTCCAGGGACCCCTGGGTGCCTCAGGCACACAGTTTCATTCGACTATGAATGGACCTTTTGCGCCATGACACAGTAAGTGCCCTCTTGCCCTTATATGCTCCAAGGGCTAACTGAGCTGACAGTCCTGGTCCACCTAAATGCTCCAGGGTATGCCCTATGCCCTATAGGTATACCAGGGTCAACTCACATAAGTTACCCCAACCTAAAAGTCTATGTACGTGACCTGCCTCGTCTAGAGGCGACACCCAGGACTACGTGAGTCATAGCAAGCTCTGCCACGTCCAGGTTATAGAATCTTGCAAAAGGTTGACGGATGACCAACTTGCAACCGTACACAAGATATGGTTCAAGAGTTATAAGCCAAAACGTAAAGTGGGCTGTTATAGCGCCACCATGAGGCCGACCGATATAATTATAAGTTCATTCATTTTAGTAATTATTATGAACCTATTATTATGACGAGACGAGACAAGCTGTCAGCCAATTTCATTGGGAAAAAATGCTGTCTGTATTACACTATACACTATTATACGTATTACACTATTACTATACTTATTACACTATTACATTTATTACACTTATCGGATTGAGGGAACATAGGGCTGAGGGAACATAGGGTCTGTTTTGGAATGGGACAACATAGGGCTGAGGGAACATAGGGTCTGTTTTGGAATGGGACAACATAGGGCTGAGGGAACATAGGGACGACCCCCACACTTGGGAATCAAATTTTTTATCTAGTAGATCATGCTATTTTTGCTCTTTTTTAAATTGAAATTATGAATTATTTTTAGCTATTTCTGAATTGAAATCTTGAAAAGTTAATGTTTTATTTCATTTCAAATACTTTTTTTTTTTAATATATTTTTTATCCCACGATTTTGTAACCCATTTTTCACCCCTGTGTCAATCATCTAATGTGATCCTGGGCTCTACACACCCTCCACCAACCTAGTCCCCATATATGGGGGACAAGGGGAGAGCAACGGACTTCAACTCATGCTTCCTTCATGCCTGAGTGTCCAATTTGCTCCTTTACACCTGACAGGGGGGAGTTTCCCAGCGTGTGGAAATACAAATACATTTATATGTTCTTACTTCTTATGTTAAATTTAGGAATTTAAATGCAAATACATTAGACATAAAAAAAACGTAGACCTACTCATAATATAGACTATAGTAATTAAAGCGGATCATGTTTGCATGTGTGGAATTGTAATTGTAATTGTTTTGGGGGAAAACTTTCACCTGGACAGGACCTTTAATGACAATGTCACACCGCTCCCTATCACTCAGCTGTCCTGGCCAAAGAGCTGGGCCATCAGTTATGATGTCATTCACTGGCACTGCAGGTGCTTCAGAATCAGATAGCTCCTCCTCTGGCTCCTCATCTTCAATTCCATCTTCAATATCATCATTATCACTGTCACTGCTACTGTTACTAGTAATAATATTAACAGCCCTAGTTGCAGCAGCAGCCTCACTGGTACTAGCCGATGATGATGGTGGTGGTACTACTGGGGCCCCAGTAGTACCACCACCATCATCATCATCGTCGTTCTTCAACTCTTCATCATCATCATCATCATCATCATCATCATCATCACTGATGCTAGTAGCAGCCTATAGTAGCAGCAAACTCACTTGTAGTCAATCGACTAGTAGTTGCAGCCTCAGAACCAACCTCATTGTTATTGTTAGTGTCTACATTAGCCTCCTGGTGCAACACTTCCTCTTGCTCTCTCTCCTCTAAAATTGGGTTGGGTTCTTCTGCTGGCTTGAAATAACTTGTTGGGTAAAGAAGCCCCGGAGCATTTCAGCTTTTTCTTGTCCTTTTGAGATCCACTGGGGTAAACTCGTTTCATGATTGGTGTTGCTCTTAGTTGCACTCTGACTCACTCATTCAACTAAACTAGTACAAACGCAAATGAACAACAAACTGATGCAGCAGAAAATGCAACCAGAGAACAGATGCATGACACTCACTGAACACCTTATTGGTAGAGGAAGCCTATTTGTTGTAATTACAATTGGTTGGTATTAATACCCAAACAATCATTTTCGACAGGAGAATGATCTGCAATTTACGTCACTGAAAACTTTCATATTAAATTAATTTACTCACCTAGAGTTTAAATCGTTAAATGGAGTATCATGTAAGAACACACTTTTGTTATTGAAGAGCAGGGTAAATATGACGTTTTGCGCCAAGGTCCTATTCCTTTAGGCTGTATGATTGACTTATTTGTTGTTTTGTTTTGCAACATTATTTCCACGTTGAATCGTTCTGACGGCCGGGTTTGAGGCGCAGTATAGGGGGACAAAGACCAACAGGGAGGGAGCCCATGACGGGACAGATGGCCGCGACCCGGCGTCGCTTAACGGGGGAGGATCATGAAGAAGTGACGCCGAGGAAGCGACGCCATGGCCCTGGGGGGGCCCCCCTAACCGACCGCAATAGGCGAAAAATCAACTGCGAGTCTGCGACGGAACGGGCTGGCGGGGCTGCGATATTAAACATTTTTCAGGGAGAACTCTCGGGCCTCTAGCCGTCGGGGCTCTACGCAGCTGCGTAGTTTGCGTAGCGGTAAAAACCGGCCCTAACACTTGAGAAAATAACAAACAGTGACTTTTACAGGCTTAAATGCCTCCTGCGATGAGGCCCTGGCTCACAGTTCTAACCTGTTGCTCTTAGTTCTTACTAGCCTCAAGTGAGACTGAACAGGTGGGGCAAACCATATCCTCTAATCAGTAAGTGATCATTAACTCACCACACGGCTAACTAAAGCCTACGAGTAATCTTTCACACTACTATCTTTTAGAGGAATATACAATCGACTACATTTCACACATTTCATTTACTAGTAAGACAACATAATACAATGACAAAATGCAACATAAAAGGAACAAACACAACACCCCTCCTCCTCCATAGTACTTGGCACCCTCCAATCTAGAGAGGAGTGCCAGCCCTGCAGAGGGGAGACGGGTGACAAATAATGCAACCTCAGTGTCAATACAAATATTATTTAAACCTCTTGCAATCACTGTGTGGAATAATAACAATGTCATTTGTACAATATATATATAGGGCACGTATACATATATACTTGCTGGAACAGGAGGATTGACAGATAGAAATACTGTATAAAAGATCAGAAGACAGACAGACAGAAAGGGTTGCCTATCAGCTATCTTTGTTGCCACAGTAACAGAAGCTACAGTGAGGTTCAGTTAGCATTATCAGAGAGAGAGAGAGAGAGAGTGTGTGTGAGAGAGAGAGAGAGAGATAGAGCTTTAGATGAGATGAGTTCCTTTTGGTTCCATGCAACCTACATTTATCTCTCTCTCTCACTCTCACTCTCACACACACACACACACACACACACACACATGACACAGGTTAATATTGTGTAGGATCAAACAACCCGTGTTCCCTACAGAAAGAAAGAAAGAACTAAAAGTATAGAAACCAGATTTATATGAGAGAGAGAGAGAGAGAGAGAGAGAGAGAGAGAGAGAGAGGTGTGTGTGTGTGTGTGTGTGTGGGGGGGGGGGGGGGAGCAATCTGTCTAAGTAGTTGCAAATATTTCAAACCACCCTGCCCTGGTTTACAACCACATCATTTGTGCGTGTGTGTGTGTGTGTGTGTGTGTGTGTGTGTGTGTGTGTGTGTGCACACGCAAGCATTTATGGGAGGCTGCAGGCAAATAGGAGAAAAACACCTCATCCATTACCCATGAGGCTTTGCAGCTTGTTGACAGCACAATAGCAGCGTTCCTCGGGGTCTCTCTCTCACACACACACACACACACACACACACACACACACACACACACACACACACACACCTTTGAAGTCTCTCCATGTTCCTATACCCTATACTTTTCTCCTCTCCTCGTATAATATTCATAAATGATACCGGAGATTAATTCAAAGGATGTGTTATGTATGTCAGCCTGAGCCTTGACACAGCTGTGCTTCTCACCACGACGGACCGCCACAGCACAACAGGCCTGCATAGGCCGCATAATTACGATCATGAGATTTATGTAATAATTGTGATAATCGCAACAATCTTTTGCATAATCATTTCCACGTTGAGAAAGCACTTTTAAAAAAAATGGTTTATTCACTGTCGTATGTGCTGTCTACAAGCTCAAAATGTGTCACGTGACGCGTTTTGAGCTTGTAGATCTGCTATTTCCACAATTTGTATCGTCGTCATTGTCACGTCTGTCCTGTCTGTCTGTGCGCCGTTTGTTCAGGAAGGGCTAAAAGCCAAACAAAATGCAACCGTCATTCATAATGTTTCAACGACAGAAACACAACTAAATTGTCAATCGCAATTAACCGTCAAGTAAAATGTCATAATCATGAGTAACCTTGCAAGTTGCAATTCAGTAAGTCTTCAGCTATGTCCAAAAGTCTTGCTTTTCACTTTCACTGAAGAAAGAAAAAGAAGAAGAAAGAATAGCAGATAATCACATTTCTGGTAGTTTTGTGACTGTTTTGTTTGACGTTGAAGCATTAAAGGAGCATTCAGTGATTTGGGATGTGCATGCATGCACGCACTACAGTGGGGGGGGGGGGGACACCCGTCAGGCCACACACACACACACACACACACCAAGGCCCACCCCCGCTCGATCATGATTGGCAGAAGGCCCCTCTCTATCCTGATTGGATGATGATGGTCCACCTAGCCAAAAACGAAACCTACGGTTCTTTGACCCCCCCCCCAGGGGTTAACTGGGGACAGGGATGGAACTCCTTATATGGTCGGCACACTCTATAGTAGGGAGGATTATCAAAACAAAACAAAAAAATATATATTTGAATGAAGTGAAATCACTGAATATACCTTTAATTTACAAGACAAAACGTATTGAAATATGGAGATACAATGTTTTGTATATGTTGGGGAAATGCTAAGACCCGCTTCCAATAATTCCATTCCCTTTTAGCCTGATTTATTCACTGTCGTAATTGTATGCTGGAGTATAAATTGTTTAGAATCCTTTTTTCCACTTTAAGAGTATAGCCAATTATGTTCACCCTTTTTTTTTGTGGTGTCCAATCAACCCTATAGCCACACATTTCTGCGACTGCCACTGCAGTTGTATAACCTGACGCTGCCAGATCCAAAAAGCTTGCTACACAAATTTGTTTCCCAATACCGCCCTCATCTGGCAGCGTCAGGTTAGCAGTTGTATACCCTGCTGGCTGGCTCACCTGCCAGTGAGGAGGAGCCTCTACCGGACGGCCTCCCATCCAACATTCCCTGGCACTGCACAAAGATGGGCCGTCTGGCTTCCCTCTCTCCTGAACGCAGCCTCCTGATTCCTGAACAGGGCTATATATGTGTGGTCGTCAGCCAAATCCAGACGCACCGCGGTGGATTCAAACCTTCCGGTGGTACTATATGGACATGTATACTTTAGCCCTGTGCCACACACAAGCTTTGGTCACAATGCGTCAGGATGAACTCAACAGTCTCCTCGGACGGACAACGATTCTACCGAAACTATACGTACCACAGCGGCTGATTCTGCACTCGGAAAAACACACTGAGGATCTGCCCCTACTTCAGAGTGCTCTGCTCTGGTATCAGTCAGTTATTATTAATGTTGCCAGTTTCAGCTTTTGAAGCTCATTACAACGGTTGTCAATTCATCCATATATAAATGTGATTATTACCCGTTTTGTTAAACAAATATGGCTGTTGAATACTGCCTATATTATGCACAGTTTCCCAAACAGTGGGTGCGTGCACTCTGTCTAAGTAGACCCATTTGTGGACCATTTTTTTATGGGTCATGACATGTTTTCCTTAAAAAATAAAAATAAATCTATTAATCTTAAAAACAAACAAATCTAAGAAATCACATGAATAAAAAAATAGCCAATCTACAAGCTCTATGGAGAGACAAGCTGCAACTATGACATTATGTAATGGCGTCCTCCTCCATTATTCAGACACTCGGGGACAGTGGTCAGCTTGCATTGATTGGTCAGATCTCTGCTGTCGGGGAGAAATTAAAGTTGAAACTACAAAAGGTTAATTTTTTCAGTTTCACTTTGTATCGTCAATTACTTGCATGAGAGGGGGAGAGGTGGTGGAGTTAGCAGCTTTATAGCACCGCAGACAGTTTGAGGGGTCCAATGCGGTAAAGGTTTTGTCCAAAGCGCTTCCTAATACTTTTAATTTGTTCAATATTTGTTTAACGAACACAAACACACGATTTATGGGGGGGGAAAAAATCAAACGCCTATAAAAAACGGAGTTAGGTGGTTTCTTCACACACAGTGCAAATAAAGGCTGTGTGATAAAATACTGTATTCTGATCATGCTTTCATAAAGCACGTGCGAGGCCCCTGAAATATACATCAAACTCCTCATGAATATTGATCGGTGTTCGTCAGTCGACTGACCCGAGCACAATCTGTGTTGTTGTTTTCAACTGCTAATTAACTCAAGGCTCGTTAACTCCTCTCCCCCTCAGGGTGCGTTTTGGTCTCATCTTTTAATCTTTTTATAGAGAGCAGAACTCCAGTTTGTTTACAACCCCCTCGTATATCGGATGTTTATACCAGTAAGACGCGGGAAGCGAACGCAGCTCGTACATATGACTCAGCCATAACCATAGAAGGAGTCCCCAAAGCAGCTATACGTCCAAATATGGAGTGTGTTGCATCAATCACAAACAAATCACTCAGCTCCATATATGGGCACAAAGGGGGGACACACAGACAGACAGACAGACAGACACACAGACATGATCTGCTAGGTCTCATAGTAAGTGCTCACAGCGTTCGCAAAAAGCATATAGCTTTGCAGTATCCAAACAATATGAGCATGGCCCTACAGTGTAGGCTACACAGTAGGCCTATAGGCATAGGCCATATATGGAGCACCTGGGTGTGATAATATGACATCAGACTGTGCCTAGACTCCATAATATGGTCATAAAAGGGACACAGACGGGTACAACGGGCATTCCACAATGAATATAAGAACGCTCGCCCCCAGAACAGAGCTCTGGTCAGCCTATATAGATTGTATGAGCATGCATAAAGTTAGTAGCAAATCGAGTGCCAAAGTTAGTGGCAAAGTGAGTTTAACGTTGTTTAATGCAACGATAGCACTTTTCCTTTTGGATGTTGTAGGCTGTCAAGGCAAGAAAGACGTTTTTCGCCACTCAGTAGGCGTTTCCTCCTAACTTCCGGGTAGGATGATGAATGATGTCACACGCATACCCTCTGTATAAAGTGTAGCAGACATTTAAACACATGAATGCCCATAGATAACCTCTCACATTGAGAGCCAGAGACACAGAGACAACCTCTCACATTGAGAGCCAGAGACACAGAGACAACCTCTCACATTGAGAGCCAGAGACACAGAGACAACCTCTCACATTGAGAGCCAGAGACACAGAGACAGAGAGATATAGACGGAGACACGAAGCAAAAAGGGGTGTGTGTGGACTTTTTATTAATTGGAATTAATCGATTTAGGAAACCTGTATCATTGATCATTTGGTCACAATGTTGACACAGCACAGCATCTTAAAATAAAAGAAATTTTATTTTTCCAAGTCTCAAGTCTAAGGAGTTTTACTTCTTTGTTTATACGGTGAGCGAGTCTTTTCCTGTCAAAGTTTCCCTTATGTTTTTGAGACCACCGCTACCGTAGTCTAGTTTAAAGAGAAAAAAAGGACGAAGAAAGGCGCAACAGTTTTCTCAGTGTCACAATGTTGACCAAATTTGAAAAGAAGTCGGCTAGCCGGGTCAAAGGATTAAGTTTCCACCCCAAGAGGCCTTGGATTCTTGCGAGTTTGCACAACGGCGACATCCAGCTGTGGGACTATCAAACGGGCACGTTGATTGACAAGTTTGAAAATGAGCACGACGGTCCCGTCAGAGGAATTGACTTTCACAAGCGGCAGCCTCTCTTTGTGTCCGGAGGACATTAAGGTCTGGAACTACAACCTGAAACGCTGCCTCTTCACTCTACTGGGACACGTGGACTACGTCAGAACCACCTTCTTTCACCACGAGTGCCCCTGGATCCTGAGTGCCTCGGACGACTGGACCGTTCGCATCTGGAACTGGCAGTCCCGAACACAGGTCTGCCTGCTGAGAGGCCATAGACACTACGTGACGTGCGCCCAGTTTCATCCCTCCGAGGACCTGGTGGTGTCGGCCAGCCTGGACCAGACCGTGCGCGTGTGGGACATCTCCAGTCTGAGGAAGAGGTACCAGTCTCCCGGTGCAGTGGAGCATGAGGTGCGTGGCGGCAACTCTGGCACCGATTTGTTTGTACCCTCGGGTCCGGTTGTCAAGTATATTCTCGAGGGTCATGACCGTGGGGTCAACTGGGCAGCCTTCCATCCCACCCTGCCGCTCGTTGTATCAGGAGCCGACGACCGGGAGGTCAAAATCTGGAGAATGAACGAGTCCAAGGCATGGGAGCTGGACACGTGCCGTGGTCACCGCAACAACGTGTCCGCTGTATAGTCTTCTGCCCGCGCCGGGAGCTCATTCTGTCCGTCTCCGAAGACAAGAGCATCAGGGTGTGGGACGTGGCCAAGAGGGTGGCTGTCCAGACATTCCGCAACAACGACCACCACCACGGCCGCTTCTGGGCCATCGCGGCCCACCCCAACCTCAACTTGTTTGCCGTCGGTCACGACAACGGCATGCTGGTGTTTTAAGCTGGAGCGGGAGCGGCCGGCCTATGCCGTCTGCGGTGACACGTTGTATTATGTCAAGGATCGCCTCCTCCGCCGACTCGACTTCAACACCGGCAAGGATACGACTGTCATGCGGCTACGCGGTGGGTCAAAGCTCCCCGTCTTTAACATGTCTTACAACCCTGCCGAGAACTCCGTGCTGCTCTGCACCAGGGCGAGCACCCGGCCGGGCAGTATCTACGACCTGTACTCCGTTCCCAAAGAGAGTGACTCTCAGAACCCCTCTCAGGGACAGAGGTCCTCTGGTCTAACAGCTGTCTGGGTCACCGGGAACAGATTTGCCGTCCTGGACAACAACAGGCATTCACTGCTGATTATAAAGAACCTGAAAAACGAGATAGTGACGACGGTTCCGGTACCGGGCGGCTGTGAGGAGATTTTCCACACCGGCATGGGTTCTCTGTTATTACTGCGCGACGTAGACGGCATAAAGCTGTTTGACGTGCAACGGAGACAGTCGCTGGCTACCGTCAGGATTGCCAACGTCAAGTACGTGGTGTGGAGTGCAGACGCCAGCCACGTGGCCCTTCTAGCGGAACACGACAGACACACACACACACACACACACAGACAGACAGACATGATCTGCTAGGTCTCATAGTAAGTGCTCACTGCGTTCGCAATGAGGAGATGTCACACAATATTCCATCAGCTTCCCAGTATAACCGCAGTCTTCCACTGTTGCACTGGGAAGCTAACCAGTACAACAGTATCAGACTGTGTTTGTACTGGTCAGCTCCCAGTACAACAGTAGAAGACTGTGGTTGTACTAGTCAGCTCCCAGTACAACAGTATCAGACTGTGTTTGTACTAGTCAGCTCCCAGTACAACAGTAGAAGACTGTGTTTGTACTGGTCAGCTCCCAGTACAACAGTAGAAGACTGTGGTTGTACTGGTCAGCTCCCAGTACAACAGTATCAGACTGTGGTTGTACTGGTCAGCTCCCAGTACAACAGTAGAAGACTGTGGTTGTACTAGTCAGCTCCCAGCACGACAGTAGAAGACTGTGGTTGTACTAGTCAGCTCCCAGTACAACAGTAGAAGACTGTGGTTGTACTAGTCAGCTCCCAGTACAACAGTAGAAGACTGTGGTTGTACTGGTCAGCTCCCAGCACAACAGTAGTAGTCTGTGGTTGTACTGGTCAGCTCCCAGTACAACAGTAGAAGACTGTGGTTGTACTGGTCAGCTCCCAGCACAACAGTAGTAGTCTGTGGTTGTACTAGTCAGCTCCCAGTACAACAGTAGAAGACTGTGGTTGTACTGGTCAGCTCCCAGCACAACAGTAGTAGTCTGTGGTTGTACTAGTCAGCTCCCAGTACAACAGTAGAAGACTGTGGTACAGTCTTACTTCATCAGTGTTTAATCCATTAAGTGGTGCTCAAACTTTTACATATCAAGGAGCCTCAAAATTGTATTATTTGGCCATGGACCCGACCCCCCCCCCCCCCCCCATCTCAAAATATCATGTTCCAGGGAACCCCAGAAGCAAAGATTTGAGTATAAAGGTTTGCTGTCTCTCTCTCTCTCTCTCTCTCTCTCTCTCTCACACACACACACACACACACACACACACACACACACATTTCATGATTTTTGAATATCCAAAGTATAATGCTTTTTTTTAGCTCAAATCTAAAAAGGAACAGATACCAATGGGATAAAAATAAATATTACAAAAACCACATCCTCGACTCCGACTTCAAACAAGAAGCAAACAGTAAAACCCCAGAGACCTTTATAGAAAAAAAAGAAACATCTTTATTTAATCATACTTTTCCCATCCCCTCATCTGTCGTTTTCTCTCCCCGCCGCTCACATCTGAGCGACGGAACATCATTCTCATTGGGACAATAGCGTTGTCCTCATTTCATATAAAAACCTGAATTATGTACACCACATTTTTATATTTACACTATTTTACATTTATTACAATCAACACACTAGCTCTGCTTATGACATCACTCCCTCACACACACACATGGGCTCTTACTCCCGACTTATGACCGAAAATAAGCCGACCTACAAGCTCACAAAATAGCTACGCAAGCTTGTATAGGTCGGCTAATTGTCAAATAAGAAGAAAATGCCAGCGCTCAATATTTGTCCTTTTTTCCCCCCACATGATTCTAAATACCTCCGACGAGCAGACAACGTTGACGATGTCGTCTGCTCGTTAGAGGTAAATACAATCATGTGGGAAAAAAGGGGACATATTGAGTGCTGGCATTTTTCTTTCATTCCATTATGCATTATCAAGCTTTGCACCTATAAGAATCTGTTCTCTAACCTGGAGTGCAGATCTACAAGCTCATAGCGCGCCACTCGGTGGCGCGCTATGCTATGAGCTTGTAGATCTGCGGGTTGTCTGCCTCAGCAGTACGCTTCTCTTCTCTGGCTAAATCGTCAGCCTATGTTTTCTTTTCCACTAACAACAACAATGTGTACAGCCCCCCCCCCCCCCTGCCGAACAGATTCAGCAGCGCAGCTCGCGGGAATCTGTTCTTGAGAAGTATATAAATCAGGCTTTAGACTTCCTTTTCACTTCCTGGTTCAGAACAAGGACTGTCTAAAGAGGGACGAGACGCGAGGACAACATGGTGTCGTACGGGCGACGCCATGGTGCTCCATGGAAGGAAAGAAACATGCGCAGTGGGCTTTATGCAGCCGACACTTCCTCCTTCAGCTTCCTTGGTCTCAACTGCGCATGTTTCTTTCCTTCCATGGAGCACCCATGTGAGCAACATGGCGGCGCCCTTACGGTCTTCGCGTCTCGTCCTCTTTTAGACAGTCCTTGGTTCAGACGTTCGTTTGCTATAGGCGGACCGTCCGCTCACTGGCTGAAGTTGTGTTAAGTTTGTTGCCCAGGAATGGCAGCATATTGGAAAAAATGCACTAAGCAAGTGTTCTTTGGAAGGGAAGGGGGGGGGGGGGGGGAGGGGCTTTCACATTGGTGTCTAATGGCTCTTTCCAACCAGACCCTTCCATAACCTGAAACTTTCCAAAAACCTGTGAGGTTCTGGTGATGGTTATATTTTTATGTGCATGTTTCGTTTAATAATAATAATAATAATAAATAAAAAAAAAGAACTCTGGGTTAGTGCCACCTCCTGAGCGACGCCCCAAATTAGGTTCCGAGAACCTTTTTTTTTATCACAAACAGAGCCGTACCGGAAACGAATCCAGAACCTGTGAAATTACGTCAACCCGGCACCGCTCTCGAACGGTCGAAAAGAGCCATATGTTCAATTTATTAAATCAGCACTCGATCTCCTCTTGCTTTGGAAACGTGATCGATTCCAGACTTTCAAGCCTCGCTTGGAGTAGAACAAGGCCGCAGCGAGTTCAAAAGACACATAACCTGCAGTCACTCATGCTTCGTGGAAATAATATACCAGAATGCTCCGACATCCCGTATAGGACATTCTATGCTCGATAGAACCCCTCATATCCGATGTTAAAAAAAACGTCTTTGCAATAGAAGGTTGGGGGGAGCCTTCAGTCCATCGCCGTCTAGTGGTCCAGCTGGCGTACAGTAGCAGCGAGGTTCACATGTTTAACCCATTATTCTGACCCGAGATCAGATTCATACGAGGTTTCCACCGGACCACACACTGGTCTGATTAACCCATTCTGACCTGAGATCAGATTCTAAAAAAAAAATGTCAGTCGATTTTTCAAAAATAGCAGACCTACAAGCTCGTAGCGCGCCACTCGGTGGCACGCTATGAGCTTGTAGATCTGCTATTTTTCAATAGCTAAAGCATAACACGATGCCTAACACCAAAATGAGTTCCCGTTCAGAATGGGTTAAACAACACACTGTAGAGTCAAACATAATATTCTACATTATGATACAAAGTGGACAGAGCACTCACTCTGGGAGACAGTGTTCAGAGTCGGACGAAGTTGGGCAATGTTGCAGGTCAAAGGAAAGGTTTAAGGAGGTTGAAGAATGATGCCCCGACAATGAAGATGGTTCATGATGAGTTTATAACAATAGCTGGAATGGGTCGAGAGAGAGAGGCCGTTTGGGGAAACAGAAGGTCACGGGTTTGCCCCTCCTCTCTCTCTCTCTCTCTCTCTCCTGGACCACCCAAGTTTGTGTCCCTGGGGCAAAACACTGCTCCCCAGAGCTGTGTTAACACTATAGCACTTCTACACTGCTCCTAATAGCCAAAGGACAAATCGCTGAAGTCACTGACTGAACCCCTTATCTTCTTTCCGGTGAGCAGGGTGATGCCCTTGCATGGTTTTCCTCTACACTGTCGTCGTGTACTGTGAATGTGTGCGAATGTGAAATACATTGTAAAAAGCTTTGGAGAGAAAGGAAAAGGCGCTATCAAAAAAATGCAGTCCATTTACAAAATGGTCACGTACGTGCAAATGTACAGTGACAGAAAATACCCCCCCAAAGGATCGCGGTCAAAATGGTCTGTTATTTATAAATTATCGTTACAATGTGTGAGCGAAACATCATGTAAAATAGTCTAAGTACAATACGTATGTCAACCCCCCCCCCCCCCCCACTACCTCACACCCACAAATCTGCAAAACAAAGCATGATCAATCGTCATCTTCATTGATAAGTGAGTGACAATATTTAAGGACATCGATGTTCAACCCTCCAGCACAACCACACCCACACACACGCTCGCTCTGATGCAACATTTCCCAACTGCGCCACCTCCACAAGGTACCCACTACCCACGTGCCCCGGGGGCCGCGTTAAGGTTCGGCGCGGGCCCATTCCGATTGGACCGACTCGAGCGGTGCCGTTCCTTCCTCATCGGTTCAGCAGCGAGAGGAAGGAAAAAGTCCAGCTTTCATTGGCACCACCAATCACATTCAGGCTTCTTCAGAGGCCAATTCCTTTAAGCCTTCATCACCATCGCCGCCGTCGTCAGTCACAAAAATAACTGTCCCTGTGTTTTTGCCTGTCCGTCCACATTCGGTCGGTTCGAACGATCCATTCATCGATTGGTCGGGAGTCCCAAGCGTCCAATCATTGACCGTGTTCTGTACATCCATCCATCTGTCCGTCCGTCCGTCCGCCGGGGGCTGTGTCTCCATCCATTTGTCTCCCGACCGTACAGCTGTCCACTTATACGCTCGAGTTACGTCCCACTCAACACTTCGCGGGACACGAGCGGTGCCAGCCGTGCGACAAAGTATACGAACTGGGCTTTTTTACATTTAATTAGTCCGGGGTAAACATTCACTTCGCTTCAAAATGGCGTCTTATAGTAACTGAAACCCATGTCGTCGTGTCGTGTCTCTGTCCTCTCGTGGGGTTCCAGTCGTCTACTGAGGGACAAGTTGCAACATTCATGTGTGTCTGTCTCTCTCTGTTTTTCAGTGTGGGTTTCAAACTGGGAAAGAAAAAAATGTCAAGGACCCCCCCCCCACACTCTGAGATTGTACAAATGTACATTTTTGTAAACTCTCAGAGTTACGGACCTGTAAGGGCTCCATTCGAGAACCACCGCTCTACTTATAGATCCAGCCATGAGACTTTGGTCAGAAGCAAGGTGTGTGCGTGCGTGTGTGTGTGTGTGTGTGCGTGCCAGTGTATTCCTCCAGTTTTAAAAAATCTTTAAGTAGTGTAAAGGCCAAGTCATACAGTACAGTCATAAGGTGATGAGGTTGAGGACCACCGTTTCGGTTGTCGGCAAAAAACCCGGAGTATGAATTTTTAGGCATTCATCTCGTCACTTTCCTCTTCCTCCCTATCCCGTCGCAGGGTGGTGATGACATCATCATCGTCGTCACGTTCACCGTCACTCGGGCGCCGTCTTTCCGCCGCCGTCCTCGGCGTCCTCGTCCAGGTCAAGGTCAAGGTCAAAGTCCAGCACCAGCAGTTTGGTCTCCTCCGTCCCGTTGCGGCTCCCGGCCGCGCACACCAGCGAGTGTCGGACGCTCTGATTCGCCACACCACGCCGCCTGTCGGCGAGTTGAAAGAAGAAAGAAGACATGGATTGGTCAGCGGCGGAAAGTAAGTGCAAAGTGCTGCAGTTCCTTCTACATCCTGAAAGTTTTCTAGAAAAAAGCTATGTTTCTGTGTCAGTCGTTCTTCAATTTTCAAGAATAGCAGACCTACCAGTAAGACGCGCAACGCGGGAAAGCGAACGCAGCTCGTACATATTTAAGTTAAGTTATTTTTAAGTTACGTTTTTAACTTAGCCATAACCATACAAGGAGTCCCCAAAGCAACTCCATATATGGGCACAAAAGCGTGACACACAGACACACGGACGGACACACAGACATGAGCTGCTAGGTCTCATAGTAAGTGCTCACTGCATTCGCAAAACAAGCTCGTAGCGCGCCAGCAGCTTGTAGATCAGCTATTTTTCAATAGCTAAATTATAACAATGTTTAAAACGTCAAAAGGGGTTTCCAGCCCAAAATGGGTTAAGTACAATTTTGAGGTATTTGAGTATTTCCAATAATTTTACTTCTACGTCCACTATACATCTCAGATCCAAATACTGTCTACATCTGTTTGACATGCTTTAGTTACTAGTAACTTTGAAAATGTCGATTATTATTTAAAAAAACATACTGTAACCACTTCCGCTGTAGATCTGCTATTTTCTAAACATATTCAGACCGCAAGGACGTGTGGAAACGTCATATGAAATACAACCGATGGATCCAGAGGACGTGTGTATACACGTCCTAGCGCTTTTTCCATTTAAAAAAAAATTCAATTCTGATATTTTTCTCTTTTTTTGGGGGGGGTTGGCCTCTCCTTCTGCACCATACTCCTTGCTGTTCGCGCATGCGTGCCGCCGTTCACTTGCTTGTTCGCGGCTCAGAAAGAACGGCTCGTCTCTCCTAATCTAGGGAGCTCTCCGTGTTTTTGTTGACCAGTCTTCATTTCTGACTCCAACATGCCTCTCGTTTAGAATATTAAAGGGGGTGTCAGTGATTTCAGTCAAAAACCCTTAGGTTTCGTTTTTGCCTTGGGACCCAAGCTTTCATCCAAACAGGATAGAGAACAAAAACGAAACCTAAGGTTTTTTGACCACCAGGGGTTAACTGGGGACAGGGAGGAACTCCATATATGGTCAGCACACTCTATAGTAGAGAGGATTATCACAACAAAACAAAAAAATAAGTGATATTTGAATTAAGTGAAATCACTGACTCTACCTTTAATGCTTCAAGAGAAACTTAACGTATCGTAATCATCGCACGGTAAGCAAGCAACATCATGCATAGCTGCCATATCTGCCCCGGCACCACCGAACTCATTAACTAAAAATGAAGAAGAAAAATAATAATAACCATAAAAAGGCAAAAATCTGGAATTATGTGTTTACCGGTATTCCAAAATCTTACAAGATTTTCTGCGTCACAAACTGGCCAATAAGTACATGAATCTTGCCTCCTCCTCAGTAGAACACTGATTGCAACTTTGCAACTTGTCCACAACTTGTCTGTGCACAACAATGGGTAGCACTACTGCCACAATCTATTAGAACACAGGGCAGTGTTGCCAGGTTTGCGAATTGTAAGCGAGTTGTAGTGTGTGTAAGTAGCGTGGTTAAAACTAAAAGGCCTTGTTTCTGGCCCTGTTGGCCTTGTTTCTGGCCCTGTTGGGGCAACAGCATATGTCCACCAGTTATGTTCACAGCTTTTGGCGGTTTTCATTGAATTCATTCAATTGTAATAATAGATATGCCTAAATGTAATGTTGTCCTTTGGCGCGTCTCATACCGGATCCTCGGCTCTGCAGGGCCACCACGTCCGGAGCCACGCCCCCGTCTTCAGGTCCCACAGTTTGACCGTGCCGTCGTCGGAGCTGGACAGCACCAGGCCTCGGCAGAACTGGAGGCACGTCACCGCCGACTGGTGCTTGTTGGGCCCTGAGAGAGAGGAGCAGACCGCGAAGAGTTAAAACCATTCTGACCTGAGATCAGATTCATACGAGGTTTCCACTGGACACACGCACTGGTCTGATTAACCCATTCTGACCTGAGATCAGATTCTAAAAAAAATGTCAGTCGTTCTTCGATTTTTTCTAAATAGCAGACCTATACAAGCTCGTAGCGCGCCACTCGGTGGCGCGCTATGAGCTTGTAGATCTGCTATTTTTCAATAGCTAAAGCATAACGTGAAAAAAAAAAACTCATTGACCGACCAAACAGCCCCATCTAGTGGCGGCTCCAGAGCGCCAGCGGATTTCAGTTTTTTTTTTTTTGAGTGGTGCAACCACTCCTACAACCAGCAATGTCCGTGCGTATCTATCTATGTATCAGTGGTCATGAGCATGAGTATATGACTTATTAGTACCAGTAGGGTGGCGCCAGAAACAGAGAGAGGCAGCAGTGCTGTGCCTGCTAATGAGAGAGAGGAGAGAGAGAGAGAGAGAGAAAGGTGGGGATATTTATATATCAATGCTAAAAGCGAGTGGAAGTGTGTAGGGCGAAGTAGCGAGGAGCTGGTTTCAAAAAGGGGGGTTAGGGTTCCATTTGTACTCTCTCCGACTTACAAATGGTGTGTTTTTTTTGTGTCATTTTCCAAAATAATGAAATCAAATAATTTTAATTTTAATAAAAACAAATCCCCCTCACGGATTAGAAGGACAACCAGGGGAAAAAAGGACAGGTGATTAATCTATCGTGGTTAAAATGGGAGCTTGAAGTTTACAATCAAGTAATTTTTAAACTGTCCAGCAGGGTGTTCCCAAAAAATATGAAATGACCCCCTAAAAAGGTCAGGTAGGTAGGAGACTTAATACACATCTTCATTTCAGATTTTGATCTCTTGCCACAAACGCCACACTGTCAAATCATTGGTTTTGTCTTGGCTCATTGGAGTCTATAATTGCATCCTCAACCAAAACACATCAAGGAGTGCAAAAAACAGTGCTGATCCGAATCTGTCACTATGTGTTCGCATCTCAAGCAGCGGCTTTAAAAACCGTCACCGTGTTCACACAAACAAACATCTTCTCGTGTTCAATTAAAAATAGTTTCTACTTTTGCGGCATGTTTTTGTCGTTTTGTGTTTCTTTGTGTCTGTTGGAAAGCTTGGGGGGGGGGGGGGGGGGGGGGGGGGGGGGCATTGGGAATTGGATGTTTGCACTGTGAATGAATACGATACAGAAAATAAAATGAAAGAATACTTCTGAAGATTTTTCAAGGCCATATTCTCTCTCTCTATCTCTCTCTCTCTCTCTGAGTGAGGACTGTCGTCTATAGTGTTACACTGCTGAATAAGCCACTATCTGACCTACATACGTAGTGTACAGAAAGTATACACAAGTAAGACGAGCAAACGCGTGAAGCGAACGCAGCTCGTGTGTGTGCATGTCTGTCTGTCTGTCTGTGTGTGTGTGTCTGTCCCGCTGTTACTGTATATGTGGACCAAATCACTCAGCTCCATATATGGGCACAAAGGGGGGGGGGACACAGACAGACAGACACACACACACACACACACACACACAGACAGACACGATCTGCTAGGTCTCATAGTACGTGCTCACTGCATTCGCAACAATACACCAGTGGTGGACAGCAACGAAGTGCATGCACTCAAGTACAATTTTGAGGTTTTTGTACCGGTACTTTACTGGAGTATTTCCGATTTTCAATACTTCTACCTCTACTTCACTACATCTCAAGAGACAAATATTACTACTTTTACTCCACTACAATAATTTGAAAACTTTAGTTACTAGTTACTTTGTAGATATGGATTGTTATTTCAAAACTTGACCACTTCGGCACTCCATATACTTTTCGGCTATTTAAGAAAAAAAAAATATATATTTTATATACATTTGAAAACTTGAAATGGGACATTCTACCGGTACTTCTACCTTGGTGCTTTAAGTACATTTTGATGCCAATACTTGTACTTTTACTTTACAGTACATTTTGATGGATAGAATCATTACTTTTAATTTTTAGAATTTTACTAGTATTGATACTTTTACTTAAGTATGTGTGTGTGTGTGTGTGTGTGTGTGTGTGCGTGTGACTGTGTGTGTGTGTGTGTGTGTGTGTGCGTGTGTGTGTGTGTGTGTGTGTGACTGTGCGCGCACACCTTGCAGTGTGTGTAGACATTCTCCCGTGGTGATGTTCCAGACCCGTACGGTGGAGTCGGCGTTCCCAGACACCAGGATGTTGTCGCGCAGCTCCATGCCGCTCGTCAGCGATTGGTGGCCGGTCAGCGTGTGGACACACGCACCTGGGGACGGGACAGAAAGTGATCAGGGAAGTCAACCTTTCTCACAGTACAAGTATCCACACTTTTCCTGGGCTGTGTGTGCTCCAGTTCCTGTTGATTTCATTGGATATCATTGGTCATCTGACCAGTTTCATTGGCTTTCATTGGATCAAATTGACAGGAACTGGAGCACACACAGCCCAGGAAAAGTGTGGATATATTACGCTGCAATTAGACACTATAGACATGGTTCCCAAAGTGGGGTTAGGAACCAAATGGACCCTTATGGGTTTGTAACTCAGAGAGTGTACAAAATGGATTTGGTTCCATTTGTACACTCTCAGAGTTAAATTAACATTGATTTTACAATATAAATTGGGGGGTCCCAGGGATAGAAATGCCATTAAATGCATGTCAAACTGGGGGGTCCTTGAAATTAAACAGGTCGAGAATCACTGCTAGAGCCATAAAAATCTTCTCTTATGGGGGGGGGGGTCCCCTGGCATATCTCTTCAAATGGGGGTCCGCGGGCTAATTAGTGTCAATTTGGGGGGGGTCCTTGATGTGAAAGAGTTTGGGAACCCACTGCACTATAGTCATGAATAAAGCCAAAAATAAATACTCAAGAACTGAAAATGAAATGATGTTTTAGGTGTGGTCATTCTAAAACCCATTGTTGCTGCTGTTTCCACATGACAGCCGTGTTTCTGGAAGACGCTTCTATAAACCTGTGTTCTATTGCTAGTTTGACCACTTCAAATACTCTCTTTCCTCTTAAAATAACTAATGAACGAAAATAGCCGATCTACAAGCTCACAAAACAACACATTTTTGTCTTAATTCTGGACTACTATAGCCTAGTATTATATGAGTGCAGGTTCAAGGTGTGTGTGTGTGTGTGTGTGTGTGTGTGTGAGCGTGTGCGTACCTGTTTCTGCATCCCACACTCGTATGGAGGTATCCAAAGACCCACTGACAACATACACACCATCAAACTACAGAGAGAGAGAGAGAGAGAGGAGATTAAAGTCTGAAATGCAATTGTGATAATAATTCACTGAGGTATAGCCTGTGACTGCTTATTTATTGACTTCACCTTGTGTGTGTGTGTGTGTGTGTGTGTGTGTGTGTGTGTGTGTGTGTGTGTGTGTGTGTGTGTGTGTGTGTGTGTGTGTGTCTACAAGCTCATCTACGAATTTGTAGGTCTGCCATTTTTGAAAAATCGTTAAAATGCGGCGCAAATCTTTTAAATAATATTCTTTCAGAGCAAACGTTTTTAACTCATATCTTTACTTCTGGAACATCATATTTTCAGATGGGGGGGGTCCGCAGCCAAATTCAGACAATTCTGGGGGTCCATCATGGTACATGAAAAAGGTTGAGCACCAACTGACATAGAAACAGACGTTTTTTCAAAAAACTATTAGGATTTAGAAGCTATTTTCCAGGTCTAAAATGGGTTAAGTGAACATCAACTGTCAACCCCCGTTATATTTGTTTGTATTGTAATTTGTGGAATCAAATAAATAACTAAAATGTGTGTGTGTGTGTGTGTGTGTGTGTGTGTGTGTGTGCGTGTGTGCGCGCGCGTACCTGCAGCGAGTACACTCTGTTGGTGTGTCCCTGCAGCGTGTGCAGACACCGCTCCGTGTCCGGGTCCCAGACCTTGACCACGTAGTCGTAGCCGCCCGAGACCACGCGGCGCCCGTCGTACTGGACGCAGCGCACGGCCGCCACGTGGCCCGTCAGCACGCCCACGCACTCCCCCGTGCCGGTGTCCCAGACGCGCAGCGTCGAGTCCCGGGAGCCGCTGACCACCCTGGAGACACACACACACACACACAGCACGGTAGTAGAGAGAGAGTCAGTGGAAACACAGATTTGTGCGATTGTGGCGCTTCATGTCTGCTCCCCATCCGTCTCTCCCGCAAAATATGAACGCTTTTTGGATCATACATCGTATAAATTAAAATGATCGCAATGTGAGGTCAACTTTTTTAGGAAATTGTTTCCGGTTCATGGCTTTCAGAGTAAAAGCGCTCAGACAACACAAAAAATTAAACAGCACGGATAACACACACAAAAGAATATGTATTAACCCATTCTGAACGGGAACCCCTTTTGGTGTTAGCATTACGTTATGCTTTAGCTATTTAAAAATAGCAGACCTACGAGCTTGTAGGTCTGCTATTTTTGAAAAATCGAAGAACGACTTGACATTTTTTTTTAGAATCTGATCTCAGGTCAGAATGGGTTAATCAGACCAGTGTGTGTGTGTGTGTGTGTCCAGTGGAAACCTCGTGTGAATCTGATCTCAGGTCAGAATGGGTGTGCGTCCCGTCCTATACCTGTTGCCGTGCAGGTGCATGCAGCGCACGGTGGACGTGTGTCCGTACAGCGTGTGCACACACTCGCCGCTCTCGGCGTCCCACACGCGCAGCGTCCGGTCCGTGGAGCCGCTGATGACCGTGGCGCCCGCCATCTGACTGCACCACACGCCTCCGGTGTGCCCCGTCAGCGTGCGCAAACACTGAGGAGCGCACACACACACACACACACACACACACACACACACACATACAGTGTTAAAGAAAAAACATTCATATAATTGACTAGAGGCTTTGATCGGCATCTTCTCCCATTGCGTGCACTGTGGTTAAGGGGGTTTGTTGCCCATTGGTTTGGTGCACCTGAAACTCCTCCAGTGAGAACTGTGTTATTACAAAAATAGCAGGTCTGCAAGCTCACAACTCATGGCATCGTTGACAAATACTAAAACTGAGCTAAATTGTTTTCAGATTTTTCATATTTCAGTTCACTAAAATTGTTTTCTCCAATACTAGTTTTGGTTTAGGGTGCGCCCGATGGCTTGCTATATGGAATGTCTCCTATCCAACGTTCCACAGGCTTTCTTTCTGTCTGAGAAGGCAAGCCTATATGTGGTCCCAGGTTACCCAAACACTGTGTGGGCGAAACACGTCTGTTTTGACTGACTAATAAAAACACGCTGGATGTATGCACACACACACACACCCCCCAACACACACACACAGTGAAACAGCTATGGAATAAGGCTGCTGGCCCCTAAAATGGCAGTACAGAAATGTGCAGCATTATTATACTGCGATGGAGCGTGCAACACACACACACACACACACACACACACACACACACGTCTTGCTGACTCAGGCCGAGTGCGTGTGTGTGTGTGTGTGTGTGTGTGTGTGTGTGTGTGTGTGTGTGCGAGAGAGGTGAAGGAATTTGTATTTTTACTTTGATACTGCTGACTACTGCATTCCGAAGACAGATACATGGGGAGGACTGTGTGTGTGCGCGCACGTGTGCATGTGTGTGTGTGTGTGTGTGAGAGAGAGAGAATAGACAAGAGACAGTGAGTGTAGGTTAAGGCAACTTGTGTTATAGCACATCTAGAATTCAGCCAATGTGTACATACAGTGTGTTACATAATGTATACAGTATGCGAACACGTCATATCATTATAGATGACAAAGTCCAATATTTGAGTCAATATCCGTCTTCCGTTCACAGAGAGAGCGAGAGAGAGAGAGAGAGAATGGAAGGAGAAAGACCTTTGACCTTAGAGGTGCTGTTGCCGTGGTTACCAAGGCAACGGGGGTAAACAACACTGCCTGGGAAGCTTATGTAAACATTTGTGAGATTTCTGATAAAGGGGGAGGAGGAGAGCAGGGTGGAATGACAGATGGAGGGAGGGGGGGAGAGGGAGAGAGAGAGAGAGAGAGAGAGAGAGAGAGAGAGAGGGGGATGGAGTGATAAATGAAGGGAGAGTATAGATTTTTTTTTTTGACGATCCCACAATTGTGTAACAAATATTTTCACCTGGTGTCAAATGCCTAAGCTGTAATTCTGGGGAGAGCCCGGAAGTTCATGCTTCCTTCAATGCATGAGGAGTGAGCAGACAGCTTCACCTGACAGGTGGGGGGGGGGGGGGTTTCCCCGGTAGGACGTAGCGCGTGGAACGAACACGTTATTCCAACCTTTACCCTCCATCAGGCTGACCAGGGGGGAAGGCAGTATATAAAGAACAGGATTACTGTTATGTTTTTTGTGACGGTACCTACCCTATAGGGGACACAGGGGATAGAACATGCAAACTCCACACAGAAAGGCCCTTTTCGCTAACCCCACCTTAGGGTATGGCTGCTGATGACGCGGACACGGATGAAAGAAAATTTAAGCAAACAAATAAATAAAAATAACCTCAACAACCTTTTGGAAATACGACATACATGTGCATATAGATATATGCCGAAATTCCAAAATGTCAAAACAGCAGATCTACAGGCTCTAAAAAAACGCATTGCGACCACGTTTTGAGCTTTTTAGATCGGCATTTCCTTTCTTTATGTTTAAAAAAAACCCTTCTATAATGAGTGGTGGGACACATTGGGCTGCATAAGTGCCGATACCGATTTAGTACCTAGAAAAGACACAAATGAAATAATTGGTCGATATGTCAGCCAGACAGACTGGTTGTAGAGAGGAGGTGTGGAATGGAGTGATTAGGTGGCGGAGTGTTTTCACACCTGACATTCCACACATCCGTGTGTGCGTGTGTGTGTGTGTGTGTGTGTGTGTGTGTGTGTGTGTGCGTGTGCGTGGTAACGAGAGAACGAGACAAGGTCAGAGGTAATAAAAGGAGTGCAGTAGAACCAGACTGACTCCTACTGTACATGTCTTGTCACCTAACTATGCATCTATCTATCAATCAATCATCACCCCTCCGTCCTTTATTATAGTTTGTCTGTTACAGAGTACACACCGTCTGAAAGGTTTGCTTTCCATAATCATAATCCCTGGCTAAATCTTCTCTCTCTCTCTCTCTCTCTCTCTCTCCCCCTCCCTCCCCCTCTCACCGTTTGGTTTCGGTACAACATTTCTTTGTCCAGACACACCTGTTCCAACCTGCCTCAACAAACAACCCCCCTGTGTGTGTGTGTGTGTGTGTGTGTGTGTGTGTGTGTGTGTGTGTGTGTGTTTTACACGCAAAGTGTAAAAGGTGTGTTTTCTTTCCATTCTGTTCAAAGTTCAAAGAACGTCCGCACTTGAGTTGAAGAGGAGGGAACGAGAGCAACAGTTAATTGAACGAACCGATTAAATTGATTATAAAAATGATGACGACGACGATGAGGTATAAAATAGGGCTTAGGTGGTCAATCGATCGGACTAATGAATTTAGTCGATTCTCAATGTAAGAGGAACATACATATATAAAAGAAAAGACGCTCCTCGATTTAAACAAAATGAATCAATATAATAATCACTAATAAAAGGATTGATAGTTGCCTCAATCAGAAATCATGTGTTGCTTTAGATGTGTGGGTGGGTCCTGTGAATTAATAATCACGTTGCAGACCAATTGTCCCTCCAGTCTATAGGACACTGTATGCGTTTGCAAGGACTTATTCCATCGGGTGCAGTGCTGGAAGCTTTACGTTCTAGCATAATATGGGATCGTATAAGCGCCTTGCTCAAGGACACTTCCAGCATGTAGTAGATCGTAGACATGAGCAGGCTGGGGAGGTGAAACGGTGACCTTCTGATTACCAGGTGGCCTCCATCATCCACTAATAACTCTGATGCTAATTGGAGCCATTTCATCCCACAGGGGAAATTCCCTTTTTCAGCTTCATCCAGTTGAGAGCTTCTCAAGTAAACGCATGGGGAGGGGGGGATCTCAGTTAGGGATTCAGGGTCTTTCTCAGGGACGCCTCAACACATTGCCGGGGCCCGGGAATCGAACCTGGGAGTGCTTCCCAAGCGGGCTCTCGATACATTCAGATATGGTGTTTTGTTGTCATTGTATTGCATTGGGGAGAGATACATAATCTGTTCCACACTGAAGCATATTCAGGGAGAGAGATACAGAGACAGACAGCAAGAGAGACAGACGGACACACAGTGAGAGAGACAGATAGCAAGAGAGACAGTGAAAGAGAGAGAGGCACAGCGAGAGGGAGAGACAGAGGAAAAACATAGACGACGCAGTTTCTTTGACGTGGTTAAGACAGTGTTTCTAGAACACGCCTCTGGGTGAAGATGTGACCGATTACGGCACAAACTCACAAGAACAGTGCATGGTTCTCAAAGTGGTGTCCCGGGGGCCCCTAGGGACCAGGGGGACGCTAATTAAGTCAATTAGTGTGGTTGCAGTAGGCAACCAGACCTTCCGTTGTGACGTCATGTGACGTCATGTGGGGTCAATACATCATCAGTACTGTACTTAGTGAGCTGCTGGAGGGGAAATTGCAAGCACATCGATTACTGTACACAAGCGTGCTTTGACAGCGAAAATGTGTACCGGGTAGGGTACGCACACAACGCATATACAGGCCAGCCAGGTGTTGGATCTCGTCTTCGGCTGTTGTGACCTAATTATTGTTCTACTTCACGTTTCTATGGCGAACGAAAATAACACGTGGCCTCTCTGATTTTGACCCAGGGGGGGGGCACACACACACACACACACACGCACACACACGCACACACACACACGCACACACACACACACACACACACACACACACACACACGGTAGTGCGTACCTTTCCAGTGTCGGCAGACCAGACTTTGAGCGTGTTGTCATCAGAACCGCTGACGATGAGGTCACTGCTGAACTGAAGACACGTGATCACGTGATCATCGTGACCTTTTAACACCTGAGAGAGACACAAGAGACAGAGAGACAAACGCAGTGTGAGTGAGAGAGAGAGAGAGATATGATGATGATGATGACAGATGTTAAATGTTTTGTGAAACAGTATTACATAGGGATGCACCGAAAGGGAAATTCTTGGCCGAAACCGAATACCGAATATAGGAAACAGTTGGCCGAAAACCGAATACCGAATAGCCGAATACATCTTTGTTGTAAAGCTACCTGATTATGGAAAAAGACATGATTATGGCAAAACCTAAACACTTATGGGTCCATTAAAAAAACATCTAATTAATTGGAGGCTTTGTGATTAATTAATCTCAAATAATCACATTTTAATCGCATATCAATAGGCCTATTTGACCTGAGCAGTGAGCTTTTTTTTCTACATAAGCATAGGCAATAAAACAAGTAGTAATAATAATAGTGATAATAATATTATTTATATAATGCTTCTCTGAGTACTTAAAGATGCTTTTCAAGGGGAACATGAGAAAACTAATAAAAAACAACTTTATTAGGGAAAAACTAAGACTATGGAATAAAATAAATGAAAGTGGAATGAGATAGCTGGGGAAAGTAATATTCTAGAGGTGGGTTTAGCATGTCTCTGAGAAGTGCATAGTTTCGACAGGTCTTCCTGCTGTGGACACTGGACAGTGAAACTAAACACGGGCAGATGCAAGGATAGTCTATCATTCATTTTATAATGGAAACCAGCAACATGTTGATGCAAAGACGTGTAGCTGCTCCAAATGATATTCCCATTCGTCTTTGTGTCTGCCCGTGTAAACCTGGTGTAAACGCAGCATCGAGTGTGAGGTGTTTAGTTGGGGAACGGATGGAAAGTACTATAGTGTTATTAAGGAGGACTCCTTCTAACGATATGGACCAGAGCTAAAGTAATGTTAGCTCCCATGCTAGCTAGTAGCTACACTCGTCAGACAACACCACCACCATCCAGATCGGGTGGAAGGCAGCTGCTGATATCACGTTGCTTGTGCCCGTGGATGGGAAATAAGATTTAAAAGGCTATGGAAGCGCGGATGAAAGCACAGATGTGTGCAACAATAAAGTTGTGTCGGACTCGGATCTGTCTGTGCATTCCGTCTGCTGACTGCTGCTCGTGTGTTGTGAGTGACTGTCTTAAAGAGCGTCATAAGCATGCGCCCTTCCTGCGCTGGAAGTAGCAGATCTACAAGTTATCTACCCGTCGCAATGCACAGCGCTTTGGGCTTGTACATCTGTGTTTTCCCCGCAGTTTAGTTGAATTATATCGATTCACAACTTTAGGACCACTACTACTATTCGGTGATATTTTTCGGCTTATTTGAGCCGAAACCGAATAGGCCGAAAATACATTTTTAGCCATTTTCGGCCGAATATTTTCGGTGGCCGAATTTTCGGTGCATCCCTAGTATTACACTATCATTTCATCATTAGTTGACTGTACAAATAAACAACCAATCGAGTCGCTTTCCATTGATCACACAGCTGTTACCACAGCGACAGAGGTGATTATGGCCCAAGTAGCTGTGTGCGTGCGTGCGTGCGTGCGCATACCTTTGGCGTGCGCGTGTCTCCGGTTCTCCAGTTCCTCTCTATGCGATGTTGTCTGATGAAGGCAGACTTCCATGGACTATTGTTAACACTCCTCCTCCTACGAGACAACACACACTCTGGAATACCTACAGAAAGAGAGAGAGAGAGAGAGACAAATATTACATTTGTATTTGACGGCTTCATAATATAACATAATTATACATACACATATCTATAAAGCTATAGCATCATTAGGGCGATGCGTATCGAATAAAAGGCGGTTCGGCTCTGTAGAGCCTACAATGCGACGTCATTTGAGGGGGGGGGGGGGGGGGGGGGTTAGTACCGTCCTAAAGTCGCCTCTTCGGTGCTACTGAGATTTTTTGACGAGCCGAAATCATTTCGGCACTACAGCGGTAAAATGGGAGTATGTATCGGCCCGTGGAAGCCGACATACAGCTAGCACAGGTTATGTTATGACAGAAAGCATACAGCTAACACGTTATCTTATGACAGAAAGCATACAGCTGACAGGTTATCTTATGACAGTAGCGTACAGCTAGCACAGGTTATCTTATGACAGTAGCATACAGCTAACAGGTTATCTTATGACAGTAGCGTACAGCTAGCACAGGTTATCTTATGACAGTAGCATACAGCTAACACGTTATCTTATGACAGAAAGCATACAGCTGACAGGTTATCTTATGACAGTAGCGTACAGCTAGCACAGGTTATCTTATGACAGTAGCATACAGCTAGCACAGGTTATCTTATGACAGTAGCATACAGCTAACAGGTTATCTTATGACAGTAGCATACTGTAACCTGTGCTAGCTGTACAGCATGTGCCATCAGTAGCACACACAGATGCATTAGTACGACAGTAGCGTACGCCTACAAGCTAGCACATGCTGGCTTCATTAGGACGATAGCAGCAGCCAGGTGCCGCCCGGTGTTAATACTGCATCCTTTGGTAAAGCTAATACGTAGCCAACCTAAGAACACACATTCTAGGTTGGCTACGTATTACACACACGAATTGGGCTTAATGCCCAATTCATACGCACTTGGGTATAAGACTTAGTTTTGCCGTATCTTTAGCATCGTTGATATCCCTGAAGAATAGCTAGCTCGCTTCATTGGTATTGGCTGTGGCACAGTGGGCAGCTAGCTTCATTGGTATGCTAGAAGTGTAATGCTAACGCTAGCTAGTTTCATTGATATGGCTGCAGTGTTCACAGTACATTTCTGTTGGCTGGCACAAAGCCCAGGCGCGTGCGTGCGCACACACGCGCACACACACACACACACACACACACACACACACACACGGTATGTGGTGCAGTGCAGTGGCTATGTGTGTTTCTAGAATATGTCAGTGTGTGTGTGTGTGTGTGTGTCATTATGTGTGCGTGTGACTGTGAGAGTCGGTATAGCTGTGTATTGTGCATGCATGCGTGTAAATGTGTGTGCGAATATCTCAGTGTGTGCACGATTGTGTATGTGCATGCCTGAGTGTGTGCGTGCGTGCGTGTCGTGTGTGTGTGTGAGTGAGTGCGTGTAGTACATACCCTCCTCCCTGCATTTCTCCCTCCACAGCAGATTGTCTTCAGCCAGGATCCTCCAGTACCTGCACGTCTGAGAGGCCTGGAGTAGGTCCTTGGGAGCCAGGAACGTTAGCACGTACAGAGCCAACTGCACACACACACACACACGCACACACGCACACACGCACACACACACACACACACACACAGGGGAGACAGAAGGTGAAGTCAGTGATGATCAGCATTTCCGTTGTGGTGCCAAAGTTGGGTTTGGAGTGGACTATAGACGAGAGCTGCTTCACAAAGTGACCCGCAGAGGTCCTTAACCCATTCTGACCTGAGATCAGATTCATACGAGGTTTCCACGGGACACACACTGGTCTGATTAACCCATTCTGACCTGAGATCAGATTCTAAAAATGTCAGTCGTTCTTCGAATTTTTCAAAAATAGCAGACCTACAAGCTCGTATCGCGCCACTCGGTGGCGCGATATGAGCTTGTAGATCTGCTATTTTTCAATAGCTAAAGCATAACATGATGCCAACACCAAAATGGGTGCCCGGTCAGAATGGGTTGAGGGGGTTCCAGGGGGTCCACCAGCGAAATTATAAGCAACAGTTTAAAAGTTCACACGTTGACAAAAGTGAGAGAAAAAAAATCACTCAACTCTTTACAGGTTCGTGGCCTGGGGTGGGCGATTATGGAATAATGTAATAATAACACGATATTTTTTCAAGCTGTATCACGATATCCACGATATTATCACGATTCTTTTTCATGTTGGTTTTTATGGTTATTTTACAAGTCACTTAACCCATTCTGAACGGGAACCCATTTTGGTGTTGGCATCATGTTATGCTTTAGCTATTGAAAAATAGCAGATCTACAAGCTCATAGCGCGGCCACCGAGTGGCGCGCTACGAGCTTGTAGATCTGCTATTTTCGAAAAATCGAAGAATGACTGACATTTTTTAGAATCTGATCTCAGGTCAGAATGGGTTAATCAGACCAGTGTGTGTCCAGTGGAAACCTGGTATGAATCTGATCTCAGGTCAGAATGGGTTAAACAGTACAACCACCTACAGGCCGGGTGACAAAAACCTTTTTTGGTGAACGGAACCGGTAATTAAGGTATAGAACTGCAAATCATAGAATGTGCATTTCATTGTATCACAATATATACACACAATGGCTGGGTTTTCCCATAGAGATTCTGGGTCGCACACATATGCCGTTAGAAAAAAAAGGTTGCACGTTCGTAGCTTGGACAGGAGTTGCAGCGCATGCGCACATGCCCTCTAGGCCGCACACAGAAGCCTGTGTGTGCGGCTGCCTGCATGGCAGCCAATTACACACTTTTTTTTGGGAAAAACACGACAATATAGACACATACAACCTAGACTGGAGCACTAACCCTAACCTGCATGAATACATTTGGAAGCAAACCCGTTTCCCTAAAGCCTTTTTAGCCTATACACACACACACACACACACACACACACACACACACACACACACACACACACACACACACACACACACACACACACACACACACACACACACACACACACACACGTGTCGACCTGTGGGCAGTAACGCTACCATTTTGCAGAGAAATGTGTGATGTGAGTGGTGACTTTCTTCATCTCATTTAAATATTAAAAAGTCGTAATTAAATTAATATTTTTTACCACAGCATCATCATCTAGAGAATTTCCGCCATCTTGCCATATTTTTAAGTGGTGCAACCACTTCTACAACCAGCTTGCAATGTCCGTGTACCTGTTTGTTTGTCTGTTTGTCTACGTGCAATGAGCACGAGTATGTGACTTATTCATAGCAGTAGGGGGCGCCAGAAACAGAGAGAGGGGTAGTGCTGTGTCTCTGAGAGAGAGAAAGAGAGAGAGAGAGAGAGAGAGAGAGAGAGAGAGAGAGGGGAGTTGCACCACTTGGTTCACACAGGTGTGTTTTTTTAAGATTATTTGATCATCCGTGAGAGCAAATTTAGGAAAATTCAGTCTCTCTCTCTCTCTCTCTCTCTCTCTCTCTCTCTCTCAATAGAAACTGATAGTCACTTGACCATGCTCTCTCGCATTTTGAGACAGAGAGGGGGGAAGAGAGAGAGCATGCAGTGTTTGGTCAGCACAAGTCACTATAAAAAAAGAACAAGTAAGATATGAAATTTCAACAAGTAGTCTGGAGCTCTGCAAATCCCTGAATCCCTGTGAGTAATAATGATATATAGGCTTAAAAAAAGGGGGGAAAGAAAGGGTGTGTGCAGTCAGTTGCCAACACAGCAGGCTTAAAGCTAGCTAATTCAGCATTCTTTTATTGACCGGGCGGTCACAGTGAAAGGGACGTGTTGTGGAAGACTGCCCTTAAAGGTATATTCAGTGATTTCACTCAAAAAACCTTAGGTTTCGTTTTTGGCTGGCACCTAAGCCTTTCATCCAATCAGGATAGAGAGCCAAAAACGAAACCTAAGGGTTTTTTTTACCCCCAGGGGTTAACTGGGGACAGGGAGGAACTCCTTATATGGTCAGCACACTCTATAGTAGAGAGGATTATCACAACAAAATAAATAAAAAAAGTGATATTTGAATTAAGTGAAATCACTGAATATACCTTTAAGAACCACACCCCCACTCGCTATACGCATATATGTTCCCTTTGGGAAACCCAGCCAATATCTCTGAAAATGGCATATCGTTGAGACATTGTACAATGATATATTTATCACCATATCGCACACACCTACCAAATACATATTATTACTCTGTGGGTCCTGTTTGAGAACCAGTAGACTCAAGGTCTTCACAGGTCAAACATTATGGACCTCAAGCCTGACGGAAGTGTAGGAGATTACGCCACAAATAACTACTCTTAAAAAGGCCGTTTGAAAAGTAGATTGAGTATGAACTTCTTATATCGTTTGTCGTCGACGCCACATTTCAACCGATGAAATCAATGTCACTTCAACAGCGACAATTTTGTTATCAGCTTGTCACATTACTGTGATGGCATAATCCGTATAGCTTTGTTGTGGACAGTGTTGTTTGTGCGTGTGCGCGCGCTCACGTGCGTGCGTGCGTGTGTGTGCGTGTGTGTGTGTGCGTGTGTGTGCGTGCGTGCGTACCTCTTTAGGCAGTAGCGATATAAAATCTCTCTGGAACTGAGGTTCGATGACCTGCAACATGTGTTTGACCTGATTGGTCTCACACCTGTCAATCAACTCATCCAGAGCCAATAGCCTCTCAGGACCGCTCCACGCCTATCATGAGAGAGAGAGAGAGAGAGAGAGAGAGAGAGAGAGAGAGAGAGAGAGAGAGAGAGAGAGAGAGAGAGAGATATGAAGGACGGATTGAAAGAGAGAACAGTTTAGTGAATATAACTGTGTTTACATGAATGTGAATGATGCATTCATTTGACGTGTGTGTGTGTGTGTGTGTGTGTGTGTGTGTGTGTGTGTGTGTGTGTGTGTGTGTGTGTGCGTGTGTCGTGTGCACACCTGAAATGTACGAAGCCAGTCTTGTAGGCCTGTTGGGGGCGGACCTGAAGTGACGCGTCTCCGCTGCGCTGAATGCCCATTGGCTAACCGCAGGTCACCAAATGTAGTCGGTGTGGTCTGAAATGGAACGAGACTAGAGGGACTGAGAGAGAGAGAGAGAGAGAGAGAGAGAGAGAGAGAGAGAGAGAGAGAGAGAGAGAGATATTAGTAAGCGCAATATAATTAAGTTCATGTTCAGGTTTATTTGTATAGATACAGAGTATAAATACAATGAAAATTATTTTGCTCAGAGCACTCTCAGTCTTACATACACAGGAGACAGGACATAAACAAACATCTATAGTGCAAGAAAAAGACAAAGAAAGTGACAAAACAGTGCAATACAGTTCAAGCCTGACTGCCTGGGGGTATAGAAACTGTTACTGAGACGGGTGCTGCGAGATTTGATGCTTTGGTAGCGGGTTTTTTGGAAGGGATTGGTTTGAAACAGGGTATTTGCGGGGTGGCTGGTGTCTTCCATGATGTTGTGGGCTTTTTTCATACAGCGAGTGGTGTAGATGTTATGGAGACTGGGTCATTCTGTGCTGCCGATGATTTTAGCTGCCGTTTTTAACGGTCCTCTGCAACCTGTTGCAGTCCTGAGCGGTCGTGTTACACGTACACACACACACACACACACACCTCATCAGACCATCACATTGAACTGCCCCCAGTTTCACACTGCACTGTTATTACAATGCATCATCTATCGTAAACAGAGTTTACAAAAGCCTGGGGAAATTAACTTCAACTTTCAACCACAGAACGATAGAAGTACAACTCTGACATAACGACGTTATTGTTAAAGCAACAGGAAGACAAATTAACCCATTCTGAACGGGAACCCATTTTGGTGTTAGCATCATGTTATGCTTTAGCTATTGAAAAATAGCAGATCTACAAGCTCATAGCGCGCCACCGAGTGGCGCGCTATGAGCTTGTAGGTCTGCTATTTTTGAAAAATCTAAGAACGACTGACATTTTTAGAATCTGATCTCAGGTCAGAATGGGTTAATCAGACCAGTGTGTGTCCAGTGGAAACCTCGTATGAATCTGATCTCAGGTCAGAATGGGTTAACAGAGCTCATTTGGTGGCGGTGATCACTGACACTTGTGCACAGTGTCATTTGCCAGGAGACTTAAAGGGACACTTCACCCTTTTTGCTAAAATATATATGTTAATGACATTTAGAAGCTTTAGAACACTTTCCTGGGGGGTCTTTATGTGTGCAATATGTGGTTTTAGATATTTTAGATTGTATCAGTGAGCACAGTGTCTCTGATGTCATGGGACACTGGGATGACTTACTTCCTGGACTACCATGTGGTCTCAGTAAGACAGACCTCCCCCCTATCCACAAGGAGGAGCAGTGCACCAACGTATTATGGGAATTGTAGTCCAGGAAAGAAGTGAGCCCAGCTGTGTCCATGACATCAGAGACACTGTGCTCACTGCTACAATCTAAAAATAAAATATCTAAAAACCACATATCACACACATAAAGACCCCCAGGAAAGTGTTCTAAAGCTTCTAAAACGTCATTAACATATATTTTTTTGCAAAAAGGGTGAAGTGTCCCTTTAAGGACCCCCTGGTTTGGCATGCATCAGTCTCTTATCTCTGGGACCCCCAATTTATATTGTAAAATCAATGTAAATTTAACACCATTTTGGGGGCGGGAACCCGTTTGTGTTTTATAAAGCATTACGTTATACTTTTAGCTATTGGAAAAATAGCAGATCTACAAGCTCGTGAACTTGTAGGTCTGCTATTTTTTTTGAAAAATCGTGAAAACGCGGCACACATCTTTGAATATATATTCTTTCAGATGCCTTTTTTTTTTTTCTCGACGTCGGGCCTGAATGGGTTAACTCTGAGAGTGTATACAAATGGTTCAATTTGTACACTCTCAAGAGTTACAGACCCATAAAGGGTTCCATTTGGTTAGCTGGAGGAGACCCCCTGGAACTCCCTCAAGGACCCCTGGGGAACCACTGTACACTAAGTTACTTTTCCTCCACTGCCAGCAGTGTAACAGCATTGCATTGAGAATATACCCATCGCACCGTGCCAGCTGTGCTCTGCACACGCTGATTGGGCATGTGGAGATGAGGAGGTGGAGGAGGCGTACACACCACCTGTGCACTGCATTGCACTGTAACTGTAACTGTACCGTATGTTATCAATGTGAGACTGGGCATACAAAATGAAGAACAGCGTGTTCCCTGACGGCAGAGCTACAACGAGCGCGTGTGTGTACAGTATTTGCGCAAACGCACACTGAAAAGCCTACTGGTGGTAGCTCGGCCATTATCTCGCATAGACACATAGCTTATCACCACCAGACTGAGCTCACTCTCTGTGGCCGCTTAATGGGAGGGACCTTTCGTTTTATCGTATCGTTTTGCCTTTCATTTTGGGAGAAACGGGAAATCTCCTGCTGTCTGGGCCGTGGGATTTTGTGTCGTTTTGTTTTCATTCATGTTTTGTTCTTGGGTTGGGGGGGGGGGGGGGGGGGGGGGGTGTTGTACACCATTTTTTATACAATTGTGTCAAAAAAATAACTAACTAACTAAAACTAGATAGGCTATTTTTGACAGTCGACACGTAGTATAACTCGGGCATTAAGTCTACTACACCAGGTGTCTGCAACCTTTTTTCAAATGAAGTGCCATGTTTTTATTTTCTATAGAAGATAGTCGATGTGCCATGTCAACATAATGAATAACGATGAATTGCATTTTATAGCGCTTTTCCAAGTGCTCAAAGCGCTTTACAACGGTTCATTCATTCATACATTTGGAGGTGAAGCTGCGAACAGTCGACGCCAGCGTCCTCACTTCCACCACATTCACACACCAATGGTGGCGAGCTCACACCGACCGACTCATTGGAGGCAACGTAGGGTTCAGTGTCTTGCCCAAGGACACTTCGACATGTGGACAGGAGGAGGTGCCGGGATTCGAACCGCCGACCCAGGGATCGTTGGACGACCTGCTCTACCTCCTGAGCCACAGCCGCCAAACATAAATTGTAATCAACACCACATAAAAAAAACTCCAACCTATTTTGATTGATCATTAGACTCCATTAGCAACAATCCACCTATCCCCAGTCAAGAGTTCAGAGTTTGAATGAACTAGAATTATGTGCAGGATATTTACTTACTAATGTGAAGGACTTCCATTTATTTGACAAAACAATATAAAATGAAATTGTTTATTTTAAACAAAACTCCTCTCACACACTTATGCCCCCCCCCCCCCCCCCCTTTGTGCCAATGTTGGCACTGTCTGGTGCCAACATTGAGCAAGTGCCAAATTGATATTTAGCTCAGGGCAGAATCATGTAATGATGTGTTTGTATTGTTATTACATATTTAACGTTCCCGTTCATGTACTGTATCTACTGTATACATGATGTGGCAATACTGTGTGTGTGTGTGTGTGTGTGTGTGTGTGTGTGTGTGTGTGTGTGTGTGTGTGTGTGTGTGTGTGTGTGTGTGTGTGTGTGTGTGTGTGTGTGTGCAAGTATGTCTTTGCAGGCGTTTCAGTGTGTTGACCTGCAGGTCAGTCAGCTGTGAGAAAACTTTGACCCTATCAACCCCCCCCCACGCCACACTGCGTGCGTGCGTGCGTGCGTGCACCAACCTGAGGTAGTTCTTGTCTTTACAATGTTTCTTCCCGGAAGGAAACGGCCGGCCGTCTGGTCCGTGATCCAACTTCCTTTTCATCTGATACAGAGAGAGAGAGAGAGAGAGAGAGAGAGAGAGAGAGAGATGCAGGAGGGGATTAGTTGCGACCGTAGATTACGATGAGAACCTGCTAAATCTGTCAGTCACGCTAAAAAACCTGTCAGTGCTTGCTATAAGGTAGGTTTGTTTCCCTGCCCACATCCCCCTGTGAATTTCACCAGTGTTTAGTGATGGAGAAAAGTCTATATATATATTTCATGTCATGATGAAATATTAAAGAAGAGTACCTCGAGTTGACATGTATCGCTGTATTTTTTTTAATGGAACACATTACATTGGGTAAAATATACCAGTTTTAGTGATGGTTTGCCGTGATTTTTTTTGTATTTTTCATATGAGGCGACAGTACTTCGTTAGACCCCTTTGGTGTGGTCGTTACATGTATGTGGTCCCATTTGTATTCTCGGGTTATTCCTGGAGAGGCTGAAACCTTGACAGTCAAACGTTCCAATAAAAAAAATAAACCATTGATATTAGTGACATTACAATATCGCCCCCTCCCCTAACCCCTCCGCCTTTATCATAATTTCTGAAAGGCAAACATTGGAGGGGCTCCAATGTTGGGTCTTTTCACATTCTAGCGTGAAACGTGTCTGCTAGGTGCCTGTACGGCTGCATCCGCCTAGAACCAGTTTTCACGTCACGATATATATAAACACCGCACACACACACAATGTCCCGTCACTGAGTCCCGACCTCATTTGATTCTTGAGACAGCTATACCACCACACCGCTAAGCTTATACACCACCACCACCACCACCCACACTGCATGGGGGGGAGGAGAACCAGAGGTCCCTCGTTTTGCTGCTTTTGCACGCGTCTGTCGCCGGTCTCAATCAATTGTTATTACGTGCAGCCGATGCGGTTTCACCGACATCCATGGCTTGTGAATGAATACAGCCATGGATATAACAGTGTTTTTGACGTGATTATCGGTGCTTGTGGTTCAAGAAAAGAAAAGTACAAAATAAAAAAAGTGTATGTCGTTATGTCATGGCTAATCATTTACCAATCATCTAATTAGTGTACCCTATATATAAGCTGGGGGGGGGGGGGCTGCCTGGTCCGCCTATACCTCGTATTGTTGCCTTACTCATAAAGATTGCCTGGCTCCGCCCCTGCTTGGCCACACACATGAGGTCATGGGTGGAACACACAAAGCCAGGCATTGGAGGCATTTATATATATATATATATATATATATATATATATATATAGAGAGAGAGAGAGAGAGATAGATAGATAGATAGCTGTGTTAAACTGAGATATGCTATATGCTAGAATGTTAACGTTCTAGCAATATTAAAGGGACACTTCACCCCTTTTGCAACAACAAAAAAATATGTTAATGATGTTTAGAACACTTTCCTGTGTCATCGTGAACGTGCACAATGATAGTCAACGGACCAGCGCGCTCATGTGTTTGGGGCCCACGCTGCAATACCAAATTCGGCCACTATGTCCATTTCGCCTCAGGGTTTCCTCCGGGTGCCGTCTCTATTCATAATATATACTCTAAGTCATAGACACTGGGCTCACTTTCTTCCTGAACTATACAATTCCCATAATGCTTTGGTGCACTGCTTCTCCTTGTGAATAGGGAGAGAGTGGCTGTCTTACTGAGACAACATGTATAGTCCAGGAAGGAAGTGACAGCCCAGTGTCCATGACATCAGAGACACTGCATGGGCTCACTGCTAAAAAAAAATCTAAAACCACACATAAAGACCCCCATGAAAGTGTTCTAGACTTTCTAAACGTCATTAACGTATATTTTTTTTGTGCAAAAAGGGTGACGCGTCCCTTTAACAGAGTTTGACTCGTCTTCTATAGAAACAACAGAGCACACACACACACACACACACACACAAACACACTATCCTGTGGGTAAATTCAACACCAGCAGTAAACATGAATCCCTAGTTGTCTCTACTGTACATACAGTGGACCAAATTGGGTAAGATTTCACAGCTGTCCTATTTACTTCTTTCCCCCTTTCTGTCGCTCTTTCCCTTTATCCTCTCTCTCTCTCTCCCTCTCTCCCTCTCTCTCTCTCTCTCTCTCTCTCTCCCTCGCTCTCCACACCCTTTCATTTCCCTGCCTCACCTCATATACACCATTCTCTCTCTCTCTTTTAGGACCTTGTTCGTCTCAGTATATGCACACATTCTCTCGTACTTCTCATAAAAATACCTACATTCTCTCCATCGCTCTCATCCTCATTCTATACATTCTCTCTCTCTCTCTCTCTCTCTCTTCTCATTCTTCTGTTCTATACATCCTCTCTCTCCCGGTGGAATGTGGTAAACGAGGGGAATGTGGAGCCGAGTGTGTTGAACCAAAAATAGAGGCTGCTGCAACACGTGCTGCGTTCAGCACACACACACACACACACACACACACACACACACACACACACACACACACACACACACACACACACACACACACACACACACACACACACACACACACACACACACACACACACACAGTGATGTTCATTGCACACACACACAGCCTCCTCCCTTACACTGTCACTCTTAAATCGATATGTACTCTCTCTCTCTCTCTCTGTGTGTGTGTGCGCCATTCATATAATCCCATTAATTTGTAATTTAACCCATTCTGGGCGGGAACCCCTTTTGGTGTTAGCATCATGTTGTGCTTTAGCTATTGAAAAATAGCAGATCTACAAGCTCATAGCGCGCCACCGAGTGGCGCGCTATGAGCTTGTAGGTCTGCTATTTTTGAAAACTGTCAGGATTTAGAAGACACTTTTAGAATCTGATCTCAGGTCAAAATGAGTTAAAGAACCACCATTCTTCTGTGCGTTAGAATCTGATCTCAGGTCAGAATGGGTTAATCACCTACAGCGGACACTGCAGTACATGGATGCTCTGTTTTCCGACTGCAGCAGTACCCACACCCACTAATACGATGTAGTGCATCCATCTCTCCATCCATCTGCCCACCCACCCAAATACCCATCCATCCTAACCTACCTAGTACCTACATACTAGACATCGATGTAGTGCAGTGTTCATTCTGAGAGAAAATGTTTAGCCTTAGTCTTTTAAATACGTTTTAGTTTTAGTCCTATTTCAGTCACCTGAAATTGTTTCAGTCTTATAGTCGACTAAAAATATCAAAATCTTAGACTTATAGTCAACAAAATGAACACCGATTTAGAAGTTGTATTTATCTATCATAAGTTGTAATACGTTCGCTGGGTTGTATCAGATAATTAATCGGCACATGATATTTACAGTTAAATATCTGCTGTTAAATATCCTATCCAAGTAACCCTGCAGGGGAAGATGCAAATCCAAATTATATATTCATACTTAATTCATAATAACAATAAGGGTTATTTGAAAAATGTTCTACAAACTTACAAGCTCAGTACACGCGTTATAAACCTTGTTAGTATAAGAGCTCGTCTTTAATGATCTTGTTTTGTCTCATTCCACGTAGTACATTGCTAGCAGTCTGGCAGAGCATATATGTCACACCTACATTCCACTCACTGCACATACTTGCATGATCATGTTACAAAATATTGACTCTTAAATCCATCTACCATACAGTACAAAATGACTATTTATCCATCTAATGAATCCATCCATCTATGATTCTGTCCATGTCTTTTCTGTAGGTTTCAGTCACTCAACTTTTGGAGCAACTGGTCAATTAAGGACCACCACATGTATATATATATATATGTACATTTAGCCTGGAAATCAAACGAATCTGCTATATACAGGGAAAAATACTAAATAAATCCCTGGGGGAGATTTATTTCGCTCACCCCAGAGTCGTGGGGTGACCAATCATCAGACTATAATAATCAGACTAATATGATATCAGTCTGGACATGCCAGGCTATAGTGTAGAAATATTTGGAAACCACCAGCGACCCACATACAAGATGTAATGTTGTTAAAGTATTTCTTAACCCATTTTGGGGCGTGAACGAATGTTATAATTTAGCTATTGAAAAAAAGCAGATCTACAAGCTCATAGCGCGCGCCACCGAGTGGCGCGCGCTATGAGCTTGTAGGTCTGGTCTGCTATTTTTTGAAAAATTGTGAAAATATTTATTTTTTTTAAATTTCGAGGTCAGGCCTAAAATGGGTTAAATATCTACTTTGCAAGATTGGCTGTTTTCAAACAGCCGATGTCTATACCGGATTAAAGTGGTCCAGATTATTTAGATTCTACAATGGACTAACTTTGCTGGGGACCCCCTGGAGACTCATGGGGGTCCCCCTGGGGGGTCCCCGGGCCCCACTTTGAGTACCACACAGTGCTCTACAATGAGTAGCCTACATACATTGCAGATTAAAAAAACAAAAAAAATCTGATTATTATGCAGATTATGATTTAAACAGCAATGAGGCCATATCTGCTTTCATCGGATATTAACTGCACTGCCCATGTCATGTCAATGCATCTATATACAGCTCATTTGCATATGTATGCAAATGAAGAATACGTTGAGTATGCTATTTTTTTTTTTTTTAAACCAAGGCTAGGTGAGTAGAGAGAGAGAGAGAGAGAGATAGAAAGAGAAGCAGAGAATTAAGGAAGGAGAGAGAGGAGAGATAGAGAGAGAAGGAAGAGAGAGGGGGGGGGGTCCACGATTTAGTGTTTAAAAACCTGTTTTAATGAAACAATTAATTTAATTACGCTCCAAAATTCCAAAGATATCTGATCTATAAGCTCACACAACACGTCACAGTTGTTGGACAAAATATAAAATGTGGCTTAATCGATGAGAGAGAGAGAGAGAGAGAGAGAGAGAGAGAGAGAGAGTCACATTCTGTCCTCTCTCTCTCTCGCCGGTTCCGCAGTGGTTCAACTGACAAGCATGCGCGTTCGCACACACTGTCATTTCTTCCCACACTCGGAAAACGCCTTGTCATCTGAACACACACACACACACACACAGACACACAGACAGACACACTCACTTTATAGAAGATGAGCTTCAGAGTGCCGTAGAAACCCATGGTTGGTTCCGATAAGATGGAAGTAGAGCAAACAAAATCCCACGAGAAACGTCCGTTAAAGAGATGTATGTGTAATAAAACACCCGGTTTTATTTATCCATTTTAAAGACGCATCTTTTCCAGTGTACCATGATGATCGTATTATTCACAAGACGATAAAAAAATCCACAGTGAAACAGCGCATGCAGCCGTCATCCGTTGCTACAGTGCGCCAATAATCTGCGTGTCATTCTATATGGAACGAAAGAGTGGAGAATCCGCGCTGCCTTCCTCATGAATACAGTCCAAATGCAAGCTCTCTCTCTCTCTCTCTCTCTCTCTCTCTCTCTCTCTCTCTCCCTCTCGTATAGAATGAGAATCCTCGCTTGTCCTCTTCGACAAGTGCAGTGCAAATGAGCCCTCCTCTCTCTCTCACACACTCTCTCTCTCTCTCTCCCTCTCGCTCTCTCTGAGGAACACGCTAGGACATGTCTCTCTTCCTTGTGCGCGTGTGAGTTGTGTGTGCGCGCGCGCGTGTGCGTGTGTGTGTGTGGGGCAGGCTTGGCTGGTAGTTTTAGTTCTCTCTACCATAGAATGGAATGGAATGAGAGAGAGAGGGAGGAATGTGGAGAGAGAGAGAGAGAGAGAGAGAGAGGGGTGGAGCCGGGCTGATACACCACGCAGGAGTGGTGTGGTGTCGATGCGTTTGTGTCGATAATGGTCTACTTTGTACCATCAGTGGGGAAGTGTGTGTGTGTGTGTGTGTGTGTGTGTGTGTGTGTGTGCGCGCGCGCACGCGTGCGCGTGTGTGTGCATAATAGGGTTTACTGCCAAAAGGTTTGAAAACACGACAAATGCCTAATCATGTCTAATTATCTCATTCAAACAAATGATCCCTTGAAGGACTTCATTCACAAAACCCTGTTTATCACATCAAGGTAAAGCACAAACACACACACACACACACACAAACACGCAAAACCAGCAGGGGGGGGGGGGGGGGTTGAAGGGGTCAACGTTTTCTCACAGCTGACTGACCTGTAGGTCGACACACTCAAACGCCTATACACACACACACATACACACACACACACACACACACACACACACACACACACACCCCCTGCCTGCTGGAAGCGGAGATAAGAAGCAGATAGAACTATAGATAAAGTGCCCCCTCTCCCCACCAGACCCAGGTGGTTTTGAGGTTAATCGTTTTTGTGAGGTTAAGATCGGGGGGTTATAGGTATAAGGTGACCATGCGTCCTCCTCTCATGCCCGGACATGTCCTCTTTTGGGGGGGGCTGTCGGGGGGGGGGGGGGGGGGGGGGGGGGGGGGGTTCTAAAATCCTTCAAACGTCCGGGGTTTTGAGTTTGGGTAACGTGTATAGTTATATCCGTTTATCACTGACAGACAGACCAGGGTTGTATTTACAGTGCACGTTCACGGTGGTTGATCTGGAAAAATCACACCCGTGTGAACTGAGTGGTGCAACTCCCCCCCCCCCCCCCCCCCTCCCTCTCTCTCATTAGCAGGCAACAGTGCAGCACTAATACTATCTCTCTCTCTCTCTCTGTTGGCACAACAGCACCCCTACTGGTAGTCAGTCGTACTGGTGCTCATGCTCATGGACACATACATGGGTGAACGACACACACAGGCGGACACAGACGTTGCTGTTCCTTCACCACTCAAAGACGCACTCCGAGAGGCCGCGTTCCTTCCACCCCCCCAACATTCATTCATGGAAAACAGCGGCTCGTGTGGGACTATTGGTAAACCGGACTAACGTACAGTATGCCCCCCCCCCCCCCATATAGAAATACCCCCCCCCCCCATCTCTCTCCCCATTTCCTGTCAGTCCACTTTCAATCTATCCCTCTACAAAGAAATAAGAAAAAGAAACACCCCGTTAGATGTAAAAGTCCCGAATTCAACCTTTACTCGAGTAAAAGTACAAAAGTAATTCCCCCCTGTCAGGTGAAAAGAAGCAGCTTGGACTCCTCATGCATAGAAGGAGGCATGAGGTCAGTCCGCTGCCCCCCCAGGTTGGCAGAGGAAGTGTAGCGCCCAGGATTACTTAGATAATTGGCACTGGGTGAAAAGAAAAACTGGGTTACAAAATCGTGGGATAAAAATTTAAAAGAAATAAAAGTATTGGCTGCGAAATGTACTTAATGTATACCAAAAGTAAAAAGTACTAATTATTATGCAGAATGTCCCATTTAAAGTTTTGGAATGTATAATAATAATAATGTTTTGAAAATAGCCGATCTACAAGTTCACAATGAGTCGCATCGTGAGCTTGTAGATCGGCTAATTTTCCAAAATGGCCGCCCTGAGACTGGGAGATGGGGGGGTTCAATCCACCTGCAGAGTAAGACTATAATGGTACTACCCAATGCCTGCTTGCTTGGCACTCAGCATCAAGGGTTGGATTGGGGGGCTAAAGTTGCGGGGGAAAGCTCGGAAACAGGGGGATAAGCTTTATCCAAAAGGGGGTACCCTTTTGTACCGCATGGCTTGGGAACGGCTGTTTCCCCCAAGGCCGACTACTACTTTAGTTTGAGTTTCTGCGGTTGGCTGGCCATAGCTGAATGGGTAAAGTCTGGACAACTGTCTGGGGAACAGAAGGTCCTGGCTGGTTCGCCGCCCGCTCCCTGACCTGGGTCTCTGTGTCAAAGTTTTTCCCTGTACTGAGCAAGACATTTAACCCCCAACTGCTCCCTGGATGGGATGCTGTATTAATGGCACTTACCCACTGCTCCTAATAGTTAGGAGGGGTTAAAATTAAATGCAGAGGGTAAAACAATGTCATGTATGTGCAAGTGTACCGTCCGTGACAAAAGAAAATACCCCAAACTCCCAAAGGAGAGGGGACCATCTCATTAGGTACGATGCCTTTAAGAATTTCTTCTTATAGGTGACCACAGGAATGTGTAAAAAAAACAGATGGCTCCGCACATCATGATAACAGGCTAGATAATGCTATGGTACAGACAGGTGGTTAAACGGTGGTTTATAGTGTTGGTAAACTTCCATGGTATGTTGACTGAAGCGGAGCTTATACCGTTCAGCGTAATAATGCCAAGATACCCCGATTCCAACACCTCTATACCTTCTCTGCTATACGAACGATGGTGGGGGTCTACCGAGGACTACTTTGATGACTTTTGGTTTTTTTTTTGAGGGGCGCTATGTCCATTCCTATGCCTAGCTTTCCGGGTTTGTGTGTGAACACAAACATTGGCTGATCACCGCCATAGCGATGATTTGATTGGCTGAGTGTATAAACGCCCAGGATTCGAACTCCCGCGTGAAAGTCCAACGTCTTAACCACTAGACCAAAAAGGGACGTCCCTATATGGACCGGGGGAGACGTTAGACTTTTGAAGCCATCAGGCAGAGGCTATCTGCAGAGCCACTGTAGTCTGCTACACTCACGCCCCTTTTGACCTCCTCCCACGGGGGAAACCTAAATCAAAATAAATCTGGAATGAAATGATTTAATGAGAAGTTATTCATCTTTATCAAATCAATCCCTTTCTTTCCACCTCAGACTTAACCACTCGTAGCCTGAGATCATTGGGCAAAGCACTGCTGACCATTCCAAAGTTTAAAAACAAAAGGATTCCAGGCCGAACTCTGACACTTTAGAATGCCCTGCCTGAGGAGATCAGGCTTGCAGAGTACGTAAAACCCGTTTGAAATCTCTCTCAACTCAACTTTACAAAAGGTGCTTTTTTAACCCCTTGTGTTCCCTGAATCTTATACTGTTAAGCACTTTGATGTGTGGCTCACTTACTTACTTCCTGGACTACATGTTCCTGGACTCCACAAGGAGGAGCAGTGTACCAAAGCATTATGGGAATTGTAGTAAATATGATGACATAAGGGATATTTTGGTTAATATAAGAGGACTTCTTCCACTTTGTGGAATTGCTCTTGAAAGGCGCTATGAATATGAAGCTTATTATTATTATTATTATTTTTATTTTTTTTGGGTTTCCTTTCAAGCCGGGAATCCCTTTTGGGGTAGATGTTGCTGTTGTTTTTTTTTTTTTTGTATTTCGATGAAAATCTGAATAGTTTCAGAAAACGTAGGTCATGATTTAGAAGTCATCTTTAGAATTGGGCCTCAGATCTAAATGGGTTCATATACCACTAGCAGCGACAACAAAGCCAGACATTTCCAATGGAAGTCAGCGACATAAAGCTATTATACAAACTGACGCCTGACACTTGTTGCTGCAATCCAGTGAGACGGTGCGCATGTGTTTTTTTTTTGCTTCACACTTTCCCCTTTCCCCTCCCCACGGAATTAGTGCTTGTAATGAGAGGGGGGGGGAAACAATTATTGCAGTTAAGACAGTTCCCAGTTCTTTGTTCCATACACACAGACACACACTTGATGTCTGCGATGGTGATGAGAAACACATGCTGAGTCATCACCAACACCTAGTCAGCGACAGAGTAGCAAGTATATAGTGCGAGTGTGTCAACAGGTGAGTTTCATGCCTGGAGGGGGTGGAACTCGGGCTGATGTTTGACAGGCGATGATGCAAACACACGGGAGCACGCGAGCACACGCGCTCTGAGACACGCTCGCTCGCACACACACACACACACACACACACACACACACACACACACAGTGTGTGACTGAGTGCACATGTTCCTGTCTTGGCATTATTAATCTCTTTCTCAAACATTCATTCTCTCGTGGTTTCCAAACGTTTCTGGACCCCATCTTGAAAGTGTTTGCGGCCGAATGGCGGCCGCGTTAAAAGGGACACGTCTTCACCCCTTTTGCAAACAGATCTTATTTTTGAATTATTTTTGGGAGACAAGAAAAACACTTTACTGGGGGTTTTTTTTTACGTGGGCAATATGTGTTTTTAGATAGATTTGAATTTCCATGATGTGTCCATGATGTGTGGCTCTTGGCCTTACTTCCTGGACTACATGTTCCTGGACTCCACAAGGAGGAGCAGTGTACCAAAGCATTATGGGAATTGTAGTAAATATGATGACATAAGGGATATTTTGGTTGATAGGAAGACTTCTATCTGTGATTCTGTGGGGATTTTCTAGATTTAAATGACTATGTAAAAATGGAGATATGTTTTTTTTTGCCAAAGGGACTTTTGTTGTGGCAGATATTATTTGTCAAGCTTGGGAAAGAAGACTGAGGTTTAATGTAATGAACTATGTTTGTGGTAAACATGCTGTAAATGCAATTGTGAAATGGTGCCTTATATAAACCCATGAGGGTTGGTTGGGCACATTGTGTGCAGGACACGAAAAAGAAACAAACAATCAATCAAACACATAAACACAAATTACACACATAAAAACCTCAGGAAAGTGTTTCTTCTCTCTCCCAAACATCATTAAAATAAGATCTGGTTGCAAAAAGGGGTGAAGTGGCCCTTTAAGTTCCTATTTAGGTATCGCAACGAAAACTAATTTTCAGGGTAAAAAAAAAAATGTTGTTTTTAATAATAGTTTCATTATCATTACAATCTTTAGTGTTTCGCCAATAACTTGGGGGCCCACTTGCAATATCCTCACGGCCCACTAGTGGTCCCCACGCCACAGATTGGCCCTAACCATGGCCCTATACCTAGGTCAGCTCTCCCATTCTCTCACACTCCCTCTCCCTCCCCCCCCCCCCCCTCTCTCTCTCTCCATCTTTTCTATAAGTCTCTACTTCTGCACTGTTACCATAGCAACCTAGTTATGTGTCACTCTCTCTCATTGGCTCCTGCTGATCCACTGACCTACAGAACTGCGTGTGTGCTCAATGCAATTGTCTCCACCAGGCCGAAGGCACTCCGTCCGTGTGCCTGTGTGTGTCCGTCCGTCTGTGTATACAGCTAATCTCTGGCACCGTTAACCCGTTCTGACCCGAGATCAGATTCTAAAAATGTCTTCTATACATCCTGACAGTTTTCTGAAAAAGCTATGTTTCTATGTCAGTGGTTCTTCAATGTTTAAAAAATAGCAGACCTACAAGCTCGTAGCGCGAGCTTGTAGATCTGCTATTTTTCAGTAGCTAAAGCATATAACATAATGCTAACGCCAAAAGGGGTTCCCGCCCCAAAATGGGTTTTAAAACCCGGTCGATGCCACATTTTCCACACACACACACACACTCCCTGGATGCCAACGATGAACCCCAAATATTCCAGAACGGCCTGTTATAGCGCCACCAGGAGGCCAACTTTCGGAGAAAACACATTTTTGGATTTCACTCCTCCAGATTCTGTCCAAAAACCGTCCTAAAGTCGTCTCCTCGGTGCTACTGAAAATTTCTGAAGAGCCGAAATCATTTCGGCACTACAGTGCCGAAACGGCGATAAAATAGGAAGTATGAATCGGCCCCTAGATTGTGATCGCAGATGTCACTTTAGCTGCCGTTCCCACTGAAACACAGAGCCACGTCGAGCACTCTCTGTGACTGAAGCTCTTGCCATCCCTATACTTTAAAAAAAAAAAGAACTCTTTCATAGTCGTAGATCTTTTTCTCTTCTCGTCATCTCGAGCCAAAATCAAGGTCAACCGGGGCCTGTTTGTCATTTATATAACACGCCACACAGACGAGCATGCGATAGGAGGATGTTGTGTAACTGAATCATTTATTTAAGGCGCTTCCTTTGAATTTGTCACCCATCTGTCTGTCTGTCTGTCTTGTCTTTGTGTCTGTCTATTTATAAACACCTGTTTCTAATTGTCTCGTGAAGTCACATGTGTGTAAACAGGCTTTTACTGAGTAAGGCGACACTTGAGGAATGTCATAAAGCTGTCTACTCTCTCTTTCGCTCCGTTTCTCACACTCTCCCTTTCTCACGCTCTCCCTCCCCCTTTCTCTGTCTCTGTGTCTCTCTCTCTCTGTCTCTCTCTCTCTCTCTCTCTCGCCCCCCCCCCTCTCTCTCTTTGACAGTGGTGGAAAGTAACTAAGTACATTTACTTAACCCATTCTGACCTGAGATCAGATTCATACGAGGTTTCCACTGGACACACACTGGTCTGATTAACCCATTCTGACCTGAGATCAGATTCTAAAAATGTCAAGTCGTTCTTCGATTTTTCAAAAATAGCAGACCTACAAGCTCATAGCGCGCCACCGAGTGGCGCGCTATGAGCTTGTAGATCTGCTATTTTTCAATAGCTAAAGCACAACGTGACGCCAACACCAAAAGGGGTTCCCGGCCCAGAATTAATAATATTATTCAAATATTATTACAAAACATACATTAACCACTTTAGCCCCTATAGACTGTACATTTCGGACCATTAGAAAATGGCCAATCTATACAAGCTCGATCACAATCCGTCGCATTGACATTGTGTGAGCTGAGCTTGTAGATCTGCTATATTTTCAAAACATTGCAGAACTTGAAATGAGACATTCTGCATGAAGAGTGTACTTTCTATTGTTGGTACTTTAAGTGCATGTTTAAACCAATACTTGGTTGGAGATCTGCTATTGTTGCTATACTGTATATAAAAGATATGGTCAGGGTTTTAATTGGCAAGTTGGTGGGCTAAACATGTGTGTAACGCATACGTGACGTAACAACCATGAACAGGGGAATTCTGACAAAAATGCACAAAAAAATTAATTTCTTTTAACTTTTTCTTGGCATCTATTGTTAATTATATCTCCATTGCGACCACAGATATGCTCCACGACTGTGAAAAACTTTTTTTAATTTAATCTCATCTTTAAATGCCAATCTGCAAATCCGAAGTTATACCACACGTTAAACTGTGCATTTATACAGCACTTTAATCCAAAGGGCTTTTACAATGTGCCACACACACACACACACACACACACACACGCTAAAGGATATACTTCTTCCACACACAAGCCGCGTGATCAAAGGAATGTGTGAAGGATGGATTGTTATGGATGCTTATCTCATCTTTTATGCTCTTACATCTTATCTCTCCCGCTCTGTCTGATTATGTCCATCTCTCATTGGCCGAAGGTGTGTGTATCCGTCCGTGGGTGTGTGTGTGTGCGTGCGTGCGTGCGTGCGTGCGTGCGTGCGTGCGTGCGTGCGTGCGTGCGTGCGCGCGCGCGCGTGCGTGCGTGTGTGTGTGTGTGTGTGTCCGTCCGTCCGTTACCAGCTAATCTCCGGCACCGTTGGCCCGATCCATGCCAGATTTTGCACACACACTCCCTAGATGCCAACGATAACGGCCTGTTATAGCACCACCAGGTAAAAACAATTTTTTAGCTATTACTCCTCCAGATTTTGTCCAAAAATCCCGCAAATCGTCACACACTATATCCATAGTCATGTGCTCAACACGGATCTGTCCGATATTTCATATTCCATCCTGATTGGCTAACATTGGCTTTTCAAAGTTTGCAGGACTGGCCGTTTTTTTTTGTTGAACAAATCAAATCATTAACGCAGCGTGCAATTTACGTGAAATCTTTCACGCACTGTCCTACTAGGCTGAGGAATATATCCCACCCTTTTTCACATTGGCCCGTTATAGCGCCACCAACAGGTGGAGTTTTTGCAAAAACACATTTTTGGAACAAAATGCCTGCAGGGTCCTTGAGGGAGTTCCAGCTAAATGATAGTTTGGAAACCAAATGGACCCTCATGGGTCTGTAACTCTGAGAGTGTACAAATGGAACCAAATGGACCCTTATGGGTCTGTAACTCTGAGAGTGTACAAATGGAACCAAATGGACCCTTATGGGTCTGTAACTCTGAGAGTGTACAAATGGAACCAAACTAACATTGATTTTACAATATAAATTGGGGGTCTCGGAGATAGAAATGCCATTAAATGGGGGTCCGTAGCCTAATGCAGGTCAAACTGGGGGTATACTTAACCGGATTTAGGGCCGATTCATATACTCCTATTTTACCGCTGTTTCGGCGCTGTAGTGCCCGAAATGATTTCGGCTCGTCAGAAAATTTCAGTAGCACCGAAGCGCCGAATGACAAATCACAAAATAGGAGTATGAATCGGCCCTTAGAATCACTGCTAGAGCCGGTAAAATCTTCTCTTATGCATGGGGGGGGGGGGTCCCTGCTGTATCTTTTCAAATGGGGGTCCGCGGATTAATAAATGTCAATTTGGGGGTCCTTGACATGAAAAGGTTTGGGAACCCGTGTCAAAGACCATATTCACACGGAGGCTGTGTTTTGTCATTTTGCATTGAAAATCACACCTGTGTGAACTGAGTGGTGCAACCCCCCCCCCCCCCCCCACCTCTCTCTCTCATTAGCAGGCAACAGAGCAGCACTATCCCTCTCTGTTTCTGGCGCGCCCTACTGGTACTAATAAGTCATATACTGGTGCTCAGATACACATAGGTATAGGACCTACACACGGATATTGCTGGTTGCAACCACTCCAAAAGCAGGGTGGCATTTCATTAACTTAACGCAACATGGTCACATAATTAGCTTTAGGCGGTTTTGCTTTTTTTTTTTCCAGGAAGAGAATTATGGTGTTTACATAATAATAAAAGACCCCGCTGCTACGGGGAGGCGGTGAGAGGGACATTAGACCTGAATCATGTGAGGCAGTCAAGTGGGTTAATGGGCAAGATGGACAAGCGTGTGAATATGGTGCATTATGTTGTGAGCTTGTTGTATATAGATCGGTTTTCGCCAACGACACTGTAAATATGACAACGTCAAAATGATTTACAAGAAAAAGTTGAAATATGGAGATTTCTGCCCCCCCGACCGCCAGATCAAATCGATCGTTGTTAGACCCATACTTTTATCAATGATCTTCGTGAGTCGTCTTCCATATATACTCACTCTGCAGTTCTACTGCTTAACCCATTCTGACCCGAGATCAGATTCATACGAGGTTTCCACTAGGACACACACTGGGTCTGATCAAACCATTCTGACCTGAGATCAGATTCTAGAAAATATCAGTCGTTCTTCGATTTTTCAAAAAATAGCAGACCCACAAGCTCGTAGCGCGCCACTCGGTGGCGCGCTATGAGCTTGTAGATCTGCTATTTTTCAATAGCTAAAGCATAACATGATGCTGACACCAAACTGGGTTAACCCGTTCAGAATGGGTTAAATATGACTTCTATAGTAGGTCAGCAAACATACTCTGCGCACATACACACACTACGCCCCAGTCCTTTGAAGTGTAAAATACGTGTGTGTATATATGAGAGAGAGAGAGAGAGAGAGAGAGAGAGAGAGAGAGAGAGAGAGAGAGAGAGAGAGAGAGAGAGAGGATGTGTGCTCGCTCAACAGGACAGCTCCTGTTTTTAATGTAGGCCAGCAGTTAGCTGGAAGGTTAGCTGCAACACACACACACACATATACACACACCCCCCCCCCCCGTGGCTAACTGGATGGTGATACAGTCTCATCAAAGACTGACTGAATATTTCACATACCAAAGAGGGTGGGGGGAGAGAGAGAGAGAGAGAGAGATGGATGGAGAGGGATAGAGACATGGGGGTGATGGAGAGAGATAAATTGGTACCAGATATAGGAAGAAGTGGAGTGGAGATGGACGCAGAGATGAAAGAGAAGAGGAGATGGAGGAAGGAGGAGGAAGGAGAGCCTTAAGGGACATGAAGAGAGAGAGAGAGAGAGAGAGAGAGAGAGAGAAGGAAATGAGAACAGGTTACCATGGTGATGGGAGGGGAGGGGGGGGTACGAGGTCTGCTTAACACCTGTGACTGTCCAGAGAGAGAATTTGAATTTAAAACACATTCCATTAACCCAGTGGTTTTCTTTCAACCAGTGGTCCTTGAGGGGGTTCCAGGTGGTCCCCAGCTAAATCTAAAAAAAAAGAGTTTAGCTTTAACTCTTGAGAGTGTAAAATGAAACCAAATGGACCCATACAGGTCCATTTGGTTGGTTGGCTTCTAACAAGTGGTTCTAACAGATTCCGATGTCATAATTGACAAAATCTGTTAAGTCCGATTAACCACATATGCCTCAGTTTATACTTGTGTCAAAAATTGCTAAATAGCCGCTCTATAGAAGCTTACAATTGTGCTCAACAC